>NC_084844.1:10000-315000 GCF_033115175.1 Lepus europaeus | reverse complement strand
CAGGGACTGGAACTCCAACATAGGAAACTTCAGTGGACACAGTTCAGCCCACGACATGTGGGCAACTTTACTTGTCAACTGATGGATAGTTGGGTATTTTTACATTTTGGCGCTAAGGAACGTTTGTGTACAAGTTTTGTGTGGGTATGGTTTTTCGCTTTTCATGCTTGTATCTAGGAATGAACTTTTTACTACTTTGAAGATGAGAGGAGTTAATGTATTTCAAGAGCTGAGCATATTGGATGGCACACAGTGGGTCTGCCTGGGCGTTGGTGAGGGCGGCACACAGTGGGTCCATCTGTGGTGCAGGTGCTTCCTTTTGCTCAAGACTTCCTGTCTGATGCTCCTGTGGCTGCCCCATAGTCCCTGTGGTCAGTGTGTTCTCAGCAAGTCCTTGTCGTCTTTTTATGTTCCTATGTTTTATTTTTTAAAAGATTTATTTATTTATTTGAAAGTCAGAGTTACACAGAGAGAGGAGGAGAGGCAGAGAGAGGTCTTTCATCCGATGGTTCACTCCCCAGATGGCCGCAACAGCTGGAGCTGCACTGATCAGGAGCCAAGAGTCAGGAGCTTCTTCCTGGTCTCCCACACAGGTGCAGGGGCCCAAGGACTTGGGCCATCTTCTACTGCTTTCCCAGGCCATAGCAGAGAGCTGGATCGGAAGTGGAACAGCCGGGTCTTAAACCGGCGCCCATATGGGATGCCAGGGCATTAACCCGCTGTGCCATAGTGCCGGCCCCTGTATTCCCTGTTTTAGAGGGACAAAGGGTCCTCAGAAGGTTAATGGAAAATGTGTATTTTGAAAAACTGCATGGATTTCAAATTTTTTTGCACTACAGTGAACTTTTAATTTTATGTCCCACACATTTTTTTAAGTACTCTTGTGCTGCTGAGTACAAACTTATTCTTTGTGTTTGTTTAAAAAAGATTTAGGAGTGGCTGACGCTGTGGCACGGCAGGTAAAGCTGTCGCCTGCATTGCCGGCATCCCATATGGGCACTGGTTTGAGTCCTGGCTGCTCCTCTTCCAATCCAGCTTTCTGCTATGGTCTGGGAAAGCAGTGGAAGATGGCCCGAGTCCTGCACCTGTGTGGGAGACCCGGAAGAAGCTCCTGGCCCCTGGTTTCGGATCAGCACAACTCCGGCTGTTGCGGCCAATTGAGTAGTAAACCAGTGGATGGAAGACCTCTCTCTCTCTGACTCTCCTCTTTCTGTGTAACTCTGACTTTCAAATAAATAAATCTTAAAAAAAAGAAAAGATTTAGGATAGAGACAGATAAACTGGCAGATAAAGAGCTTCCATCAGCTGGTTCCCTCCCCAAATGCCTGTAATGGCCAGGGCTGGGCCAGCTTGAAGCCGGGACCTCCACCCAGGTCTTCCATGTGGGAGGCAAGGACTTACTTACTTGAGGCATCACTGTCACCTGGCAGGGAGATAGAACCAGGACCTGGATCTGGGACTCAGAAAGGCACTCTGCTGTGGAATGTGGGCGTCTATCAGCGTCCTTGCTGATACGCCAAGCATCTGCCCCATACTCCTTGATTTTAAACTGCTAAGTTTAGTCCATTTGTATTTCATCTAAGTACCGAAATATTTGGATTCGAGTCTCCTGTCTTGCTAAATGACATTGCTTTTTCTGTTTTAATTTTTAAAAGACTTTTTCTATTTTAATTTTTTAAAGTCCAAAATCAGGAGCCAGGAGTTTCATCCAGGTCTCCCATGTGGGGGCAGGGGCCCAAGGACTTGGGCCATCTTCTGCTGATTTCCCAGGTGCATTAGCAGGGAGCTGGATCAGAAGTAGAGAGTAGAGCAGCCAGGACTCACCTGCACGGATATGGGATGCTGGCGCTGCAGGTGACTTTACTTGCTATGCCACAGCACCTGTGTCATTTTAATGTAAAAATTTTACCATTGTCTGAATTCTCTTTTTTTTTTTTAAAGATTTGTTTATTTGAAGGGCAGAGAGAGAGAATGAGAGAGAGAGATAAGAAAGAGAAGTCTTTCATCTGTGGTTCAGTCCCCAAATGGCCACAATGTCTGGGGCTGGGTCAGGCTGAAGCCAGGAGCTTCCTCCCGGTCTCCCATGGGGATACAGGGGGTATAGGGCCCAAGCACTTGGGCTATCCTCCACTGCTGTCCAAGGTACATTAGCAGGGAGCTGGATTGAAAGTAGAGTTGCAGGGTTGGCGCTGTGGTGTAGCGGGTAAAGCCGTCACCTGCAGTGCCAGCATCCCATATGGACGCCACTTCGAGATCTGGCTGCTCTACTTCGAATCCAGCTCTCTGCAATGGCCTGGAAAAGCAGTAGAAGATGGCCCAAGTGGTTGGGCCCCTGCACTTGCGTGGGAGACCCGGACGAAGGTCCTGGCTGATGGCTTCAGATTGGCTCCAGCCATTGTGGCCATTTGGGGAGTGGACCAGCAATGGAAGATCTGTCTATCTCTTTGCATGTGCCTGTGCCTCTGCCCCTTTCTAACTCTGTCTTTCAAATTAATAAGTAAATCTTAAAAAAAAAAAAAAAGTAGAACAGCTGAGACTTGAAACAGCCCCTGTGTGGGGTGCTGGCCCTGCAGGCAGCACTTAACCCGCTATGCCACAATGCTGGCCCTAGTTCTCTTTTTAGTTCCTTTCTTTGTGCATGCAGTTTTTGTTTTTTTGGGGGGAGAGTATGTGTACATGTCTGAATATGCACAGATACCGGTACACGTGCACACATAAGTATGTACACGTGCATATACACATACATATACAGATGTGTACATGCACATAGGTTTTAAAGGATATCTTTAATTTTAAATCTTTAAATATTTGATACTTCTTTCACTGGAATTGAGACTCTGTAGGAGATAATTTATTGTTTAATGAAAGCAAAGGTTAAAGTGGATCAAAGGGAATGTGTCTCAGAATTTAGGCTTCCGTGGTTGTCCTTTGGAGCCAAGTGTTTGTATCTTGTGGTTGAATTTCTGTTTAGAAAGCTGTTTTTGAAAGTTGGAATTTCCTGGCCATGGCATCCCTGCGTGTGGAGTTGCGGACCCTGTGTGGTTGGCAGTTGCTCAGAGGTGTTGGCAAGCGTTCTGGCGCCTCTGACTCTGACCTCACTGCCCTCTGAGAAGTCTTGCCCCTTAGAAGGAGGGCCCACCTGCCAGCTCCTCCGTTCCTCTGCTGCTGTCTCCTGAGCCTGCAATGCCTTGGGCCCTTGGGTGTCTGTGAGGAAATGCAGGCTGCGGATTTGAGTGGGGGCTTGTCCAGGCCTGGCAGCTGCTCAGCCGCGGTCCTCTGGATCTTTGGGGCTGCTGGTGAAAGTCGCACGCGGGATTTCTCTTGGTGACGGTGCCGTGTGCACTGCCTGGCTTGCTGGGTGTGCCTCCTAGAAGCAGGACTCTGGTGGCTTTCAGAGGTGTCTGAGGTGGCACAGCTGTGGGGCAGGAAGGGCCTGTGGGTGGAATGGGCTCCCACTGTGCAGCCACTGCTCTCCTGGGGGCTCTCCAGGGCTGCTTTCCATGGACCTGCCAGGGGTTCCCAGTGATGCGAGGATAAGCTGCAGCAGGTGGGTGGGGCTCTGGACTCCTGCCCAGCAGTCACTGTGGGTAGTGGGGTCCTGGCTGCATCCTTTCCCATCTCCCCACTCATGTCCTTGCTTGTGGCCCCTAAGGCCATGGAGTCTGTGTGACCTGCATCTTCCCTACGGAAGCTCCCAGGCTCCCAGGGAAGGGAGGCGGTGAGCCACCTGTTGCCTCATGCTACTTCAGGGCTACAGAAATTACTGTGTCTTTGGTACAGTGAGCTCTGTAGTGGACACTGCCAGTCGTGGATGTTGCAGTTCAGAATTGTGGAAGGATAAGCAGGAGCCATTAACGCTGGTGTCCATGGCGGGGCTGCCATGGCTGGTGGGTGGCTTTCCAGTCACCCGAGACATGGGCCTCCTGTCCTACCTGTGTGTGGCAGTGACTGAGGACGGACTCACAGACAGGTGGTGAGACAGGTGGCAGGCTTGTTGTGACTGTTCCCCCCTCTGCCCTCAGCCACGCAACCACTGTCCTCCCCAGGGCTTTGTTGTGGATCCACGTCGGGGCTGCTGACTCTGCCTCGGGTCGGCAGGTCTTGAACAGCACAGTCCTCGGGGCCTACTCGTTCTCAGATGTGCACTCTGTGTTCTGGAGCTCACGCCGTGGACACTGTCGGGGGCACTGGGGCTGGGAGCCCAGAGCTGAGTCAGAGGCAGAGCTGGTCCCGACTTCCTGGTCAAGCCATTAATTCTCCTGAGCGCTTGTTTGTGCTTCTTTCAAGTTGTTGTACGTGGGCCACTCTGTCATTAGCTGTGGGTGTTCCCTTGTCAGTGGCGCGGCGTGGAGCGGCTGAGGAGGAGGCTCTCGCCTCGGGGAGGGCACCTCCTAGCACCATGGTTAGGCCAGACTTACGACCCCTCCCTGTGATGGCCCTTGGCGGTGCAAAGGGACAGGAACTGACAGGCTCTTGGCCCTGTGGCACTGCTGTGAGCTGGCGGTGAGAGGCAAATTCGGGTGAGGAAGGCACACCAGCCTCACGTTGTCCTGAGAGTGACAGTGGCCAGAGGTCCTGCGGGTGTCTGTGTCACCAAGAGCAGTTCCTATGACTGCTTCAAAGGAAATAGTTCCAACACAGATCATGTCTCCACAGGGGCTGGCCTTGCCCAGTGGAGGTACTTGTGGGCTGTGACCGACGACCAAGAAGCTGAGTCCTGGCCGGCGCCACGGCTCAATAGGCTAATCCTCCGCCTTGCGGCGCTAGCACACCGGGTTCTAGTCCCGGTTGCCCCTCTTCCAGGCCAGCTCTCTGCTGTGGCCAGGGAGTGCAGTGGAGGATGGCCCAAGTGCTTGGGCCCTGCACCCCATGGGAGACCAGGAGAAGCACCTGGCTCCTGCCTTCGGATCAGCGCGGTGCGCCGGCCGCAGTGGGGCAACCGCGGCAGCCATTGGAGGGTGAACCAACTGCAAAAAGGAAGACCTTTCTCTCTGTCTCTCTCTCTCACTGTCGACTCTGCCTGTCAAAAAAAAAAAGAAAAAAAAAAAAAAGAAAAAAAAAAAAAGAAAAAAGAAAAAAGAAAAAGAAAAAAGAAAAAGAAAAAAAAAAGCTGAGTCCTGTGCGGTTTGCGGGCCCTTCCTGCAGCCCTGGTCTCTGGGGAGGGCGTTCAGTTCACACCCCCAGCCTTGTTTTGTCAGGAATCTCACACGTTACCTCTGGGGTATTGGGAAAAGCGTGGCTCTTGGTCCTGTGCTGAGGGACCTGTGTGTGCTCTGCTCCCCTAAGAGGCCTCATCTGAGTCTCCCATGTGGGTGGCAGGATCCAAACACTTGAGCCATTTTCCACTGCTTTGCCTAGGCCATTAGCAGAAAGCTTGATTGGAAATGGAGCAGCCAGGACACGAACTGGTGCCTGTATAGAATGCTGGCATTGTAGACAGCAGCTTTGCCTGCTACACCACGATGCCAGCCTCACGATAGTTTTTAAAGACCTGAAATCTTTTCTTTATTGTGGTATGAGTTTATATTTATTTCTATCATTTTTATATTTGTCATATTTAAAAATTTTTTTATTTGAAAGAGAGAAAAGGAGGGAGAGACAGAGATCTCCCATTTGCTGGTTCATTTCCCGAATGCTCACAATGGCTGGGTCTGGACAAGGCCAAAGCCAGGAGCTTGGAAACTCAGTCTGGGTCTCCTGTGTGGATAGCAGGGATCCGAGTACTTGAATCGTCACTTGCTGACTTCCAGGGTGCACATTAGCAGTAAGCTGGAGTTAGGAGTGGGGCTGGACTTCAACCCTCCAATGTGGGATGCAAGCAACTTTTTTTTTTTAAGATTAATTTTACTTATTTGAAAAGCAGAGTTACACAGAGAGTAGGCTCTTCCATCCACTGATTCACTCCCCTAATGGCTGCAGCAGTTGCGGCTAGACCAGGCCAAAGCCAGGAGCCTGGAACTCCATCTAAGTCTCCCACATGGGTCAGGGGCACAGGTACTTGGGCCACCTTCTGCTGCCTTCCCAGGTGCATTAGCAAGAACTGGGTTGGAAGTGGAGCAACTGGGTCTAGAACTTGCGCTCATACAGGTTACAGTGTCCCAGGCTTCAGCTTGGCCTTGTGCACCACAATGCTAGCCCTGGATGCAGGCCTCTTAACCACTGTGCCAGACACCCACCCCTGCTTGTCGGTTGTAGGCAGTGCAGGCTGCAGTGTTGGCCTGGAGAGCAGAGCCCTTGTGAAGTGCCTTGACCAGGACATGACACTGCCTGGAGGGGGAAGGAGACTGAGGCTGAGTGACGCAGGGCTTAGCCTTGTTCCTCACGCTGCACACAGCTCAGCTGAGCCCTGCTGCTCTGGGGCAGCTGTCTCCCCTCCTTTCGGTTGGCATGAATGAGTGTGATAAGGCACCTGGGAAGATCAGTAGGTAGAATGTCTGTCTTAGAGAAAGAGGCTCTCTCAGTACTGAATGAACTAAGAGCTGAGCTGTGAGTAGAAGGTTGTGGTCACTGAGGGCTGTTCTGTATGCAGACACGATGGGTGCTTCTCAGTGTTGAGCTGTGTCAGCCAGATGCGTTCATGGTCGCCGTGGAGCGCTGGTCGAGTCCAGGCACCCCAGCTCAGGACCCTCACTGGGGAAGTGGGGCCAGGGTGGAAGTCAGCAGGTGGGATTAATTTAGCTGCCAGCCCACCGGAGCCTGGTGCCTGATGGTTTTGTCTGGTGGGATAGACAGTGGCTGCTACGAGTGAGGTTGGCATCTCTTGAGGGAGCCGCAGGCGGACGTGAGGGAGAGAAGGAGGCTATTAAGGTTGTAAATTGAAGAAGTGAAGATTGGCTTTTAATTTCTTCATGTGATTTCCCAGCAGCCCCGGGACTACATGATGTAGCAACCAGGCCCCAATTACCTATACCCCTGGACTCCCTGTGTCCGTCAGGTGTCCAGGCACTGGCTTTGGCCTCAAACAAAACACTTGGCCGTGTTTGCCTTAGGCTGGGTGCCTGCTGTGCCAGGGAGGAATGGAAGAGTTTTTCTTCCAGAGGTTTAGATCCGCTGTGTGTGTAAAACTTGGAGATACGAAAGCATTGGACACCAGATGAGCTTATAAAGGTGTCTCTATGCTATCTTCCAGTTATAAACAAACCAGTTGATTCTGTTCCAAGTAAGTGTTGGGGAGATATTTCCAAGAGGAATGGCTTGGGCAGTTTTAAAAACTTGCAGGTGTGTGTGCTTGGAGAAAGAGTAAGAGAGAAACACTTACTAAAGATAATTTAATGTGAAGTGTATACAATGCTGGCCTGTGTGGCGCTGTGAGCTGGGTGCTCCTAGTAGGGCAGCAGCACTCAGGAGGGGCCACCAGGGCCTGGGGACCCATGGGGAGCTCCGCTCCTGAGCCCGGCAGTGACTCGGGGCAGACCCAGTGCTTGCCCTGGGCTCAGGTGGTGGCTTCCCTCGAGCAGCACTTGCGAATGCAGCCAGGGCCGATCCTGCCGTGGGAGCTCAGGGACAAGTGGCAGAAGCCACCCAGCACCTGAGGTAGATGATGGGTAGATGACGGACACAGGTGCCCGTGTCGGTCCTGGCTGCTTTTCTTACTGAGGCACTCACTGGGGTGCTGCTCTGAAGCCTTTAAGTGCCTGCAGTGTGCTGAGCACGTCGGCGACTGGCAGATCGACCCCGCTAACCATCAGGATCAGCCCAGGAGCGTTTTCCTCCCGCAGGGCTTTCCCGGCGGTGCTGGGGGTGTGAGCAGTCTGTTCCTAGGAGTTCCTGTGAGCCTCCCTGGCTCCTGCTCACTGGGGGCATAGCTGTGTAGTCTCTGGCCTCTTTTTTACCTTTTTAAGAGAGTAGGCAAAAGATGAGCAACCTCTTCGGCACTTTTTTAGCTTCACTTGCTCTTTCTGATCTCTGAGGACGTCTAATGCTTTGATTTCACCAAGAAACAGAAGTGGTGCACTGTGTGTAGAGCCAGTGGGGGCCGTGCCACCGCAAGGTTCCCCTGTGCTGACCATGAGTGTGAGGTTCCCCTGCCATTGATGCCGACCAGCACTTGTTGCTGCGTCCACGGGGTGACATGCAGCTCTCTCCGTTCTCTAGGGCTTGGCCTCTTGCAGCTTCGTGCTCTCATTTCAGTAGCTGTAAAAATCTGAGGTTGGTGACCTGAGTTCTGTCTTTCCTGTTGGCCTCTGGAGCTGTGCACATGAGGCCTCTGTGATACTTCCTCGCTGAGGCCCAGTTACCAGTTCTGGGTCTGACCTGATGAAGGCCCTGGTAAGCAGTGCTTTGCAGCCCCAAGATGGAGCTCACTTCAGCCTAGTTGCCCGCCTGCAGGCCCAGCTAAGGACGGCCGGGGTGGGTCTCACTTTAACCCAGGGGCGTGGCTAGAGCCTGGTGAAGACTGTGTGCCTGTGAGTCAGGGAGGGCTGTGTGTCTGAGGGCCTGAATATCACTAACGCCAGGGTCCCTGGCTTGGGGAAAGACGTTCAGGCTTGTCTGTTTTATTTTCTGTCTCTCATAAATTAATGAATAAAACATTAACAATACTACTGCTTTATTTAATTTCCATGAAAGGCAGAGAGACAGTGCTCCTATCCATTGGTTCGCTCACCAAATGCCCACAATAGCTGGGGTTGGGCTGAAGCTGGGAATTGAGAGCAGGGGTGGCAGGAGCCCAGTTACTCAGCATCACCACTGCCTCTCAGGGTCTGCATGAGCAGGAGACTGGAGTCAGCAGCCAGAGCCTGGTGTGAGCCCAGGTGCTCCGACGTGGCAGGTGGGCACCCTCACTGTCCTCACGGTGAGGCTGAAGGCGCCTGCTCACTCCGTTTTCTTTTTCTTTCTTTTTTATTTTTTTCCAAAAGATTTGTTTATTTTTATTTGAAAGAGTTTGAATCTTCCATCCTCTGGTTTCCTCCCAGGGTGGCTGCAAGGACTAGGACTGGGCCAGGCTGAAGCCAGGAGCCAGGAGTTTCTTCTGGGTCTCCCACATGAGTGGCAGGGGCCCAAGCACTTGGTCCATCTTCCTATCTGGATCGACAGTGGAGCAGCCAGGACTTGAACCAGTGCCCATATGGGATGCCAGCATTGCAAGTGGTGGATTTAACTGCTATACATGATGCTGACCCGCCCCCCCCCCCCCTTTTTTTTTAAGATTATGTATTTGAAAGGCAGAAAGAGAGAGAGAGAGATCGATCATCCATCTGCTGGTTCACTCCCTAAATGACCACAACAGCTGGGGCTGGGCCAGGCCAAAGCCAGGAGCCTGGAACTCCTTCCTGGTTTCCCTTGTAGGTGACAGGGACCCAAGTACTTGAGCTGTCTTCCACTGCCTTCCTAGATGCATTAGCAGGGAGCTGGATTGGAAGTAGAGCAGCTGAGTCTCGACCCAGTGCTCACATGAGATGTCAGTGTTCAGGCGGTGGCTTAACTTGCTGTGCTATAGACGCTGGCCCACATTTTCGTTTTTACTTTGCGTGGTTAAATTCTCTTTCTGCTGAGTGCAGGAGATACCACTGCCATCCTTGTGCTGCCCGTGACTCTGACGTTCTGTAGTGGCTGTCGTCTTCCCAGACTTGCTGACCAGCTGCTAGGGAGGCTCCTGGTGATACTAAATTGAAAAAACAATATGCCTTAGAGAGGGACTTGATCACAAAGTCTTATAAACAAAATTGTGCCTTCATAGTGTTGTTTTTTCCCCCCACCATGTCCTAAAAATGCAAAAAGTGTCGTGGTTTTGTGAGTAAAAGAGATGTGTGAAATGCTTTCTTTCCCAAAGCGTGTGAGACCCAGGCCTGCTGTCCCTAAGCCATGCAGTTGGACATACCCAGCCTGGCAGCACCGTCGGTGACACAGGCCGCGTCCGAGTGCCCGGCCTCACGGTTAAGCTATCCACCTGGGACGTGAGGAGCCCTGCTGCTGTGCTGGGCGTGGCGTTCTTGCTGTGTGTGTCAGCACAGAGAGTCAGCTCTGAGCCCTCGCTTGGCGGTGATTTGCAGAGACGGCTCATTGTGGTACGACATGTCCTCCAAGTGCCCCGGGGCCAGGCTGAGGGGATGGAGGGAGCCCACCCTGCCCTGTTGTGGAACCAGTGCCCAGGCCAAGTCCAGACCCAGCCCAGAGTCAGGGAGCCTCTGAGGGGTGTGTCATTCTTATCTGAGCCTTGGAGCAGTGTAGCAAATGGCCACGGAGAGGACAGGAAGAGCCTTCTCGCATCGGGGATGTCCTAGAGAGGCTGAACCCAGAATCCAAACACTTCAATCTTAGTGTGTCACGTGGGTGGAATCCACAGGCACTGCGCTCCTCAGCTGAGGGTCTCGGCCCAACCCCAACCACAGCGGCCACTCCTTGGCAGGTGAGAGCGGCTATGCCAGTGGCCCTGTGGCGCACGCTGGGCAGAGGGCAGTGGTGGCGAGTTTTGGGGCTCTGCTGGGGGGCAGAGCGTGGCAGGGCAGTTTACACTGAGGGAGGCACTGCCCTCACGTGCTGGTGGGGGCGCTGTTGATGGCGTATTCTAGCACAGCCCTCAAAGTGATAGCTCAAACTACTCTTTTTGAAAAATGACTGCTCTCCGGTACACTTAAGGACACGTGGAATGTGTATTCTGTTTTCAGCATTTGAAGCATGCCAGTCGGTCAGCTGGCAGTCGGCGTCAAGCCCAAGTCAAGGAGTTTCTTGGACGTTTAGTTTAGAGCTGTTTCTTCCTGTGTCATACGGACCCCAGATGTTCACCACGAGCAGTTTAACCTGCCCTGCCTGGTGATAGCAGCAGCTCACACCTGTGCTGCTGACACTCACTTTGACCTCGGATGCCCTCTTTAAGCCTCCAATAACCCGTGGGGCTGAGGTGCAGAGTGCACGTGCCCCAGGCCAGGTGCTGCATCTGTGCTCCCGCTCCTGCCCTGGAAGCACAGGGAGGGAAGGGTCTGTGGCCAGAAGCTTTTCTACCTGCCTCTGCTGTTGGTGGGTTGGGGAGGGGGCTTGCCTGCCTTCTTCCTCACTGGATTGAAGGGGGTGGATTGTCAACAGGAATGCTGGCTGCTTTGTGGGTTGTCTTCCTTCGTCTGCCTCCTAGTCCATACAGGGGTGGTTTCTGAGTGCTGTGAATGTGTCAGCCCGCTCCACCCTGTGTTCCTTCCTCTGCTCTCAGGTGTCTGAGGCCGTCTGTGGTCCCAGGGAGCAGGGAGGCACCTCAGCTACAAGGGGCTTGGCCAGCCTTGGGTCCCAGGCTCAGCCAGCGTCATGGAGAGTGTAAAGCCCTGTTTAAAACTGTTTTGTTGACTTTTAAAAAATGGTCA
Source organism: Lepus europaeus (assembly GCF_033115175.1). Taxonomy (NCBI): domain Eukaryota; kingdom Metazoa; phylum Chordata; class Mammalia; order Lagomorpha; family Leporidae; genus Lepus; species Lepus europaeus. The sequence goes on along the minus strand of NC_084844.1, from coordinate 303,709 downwards.
TGAACATTGTGTGCACACTCATTATGGGAAATTTGGGAGATTGACATAAAGACACTAAAGATAACCCGACGTCCCAAAAGTCAGCCCTGTTTTGGGGTGTTGGGTCATGAGCCCAGACGAGCTCTGGCTGTGCTGTCCAAGTCCTGGCTGATGAGGGGCTGTCAGTCTGCCCTGGTTTCCTCACTGTCCCTGCCTCTCCAAATCCAGGGTCAGAGAGGGCCTGGCGCAGAGTGCTGAGGGCCCCACTAGCATGTCAGCATGTGTGTCAGGGTTTGATTTTGGCTTTCTCCCCAACTTGTATATATTCATACACCGTCCAGTTCCCCGTGGAGCTGATTTTGGATGGCGGCGGGAACCACAGCTGGTGACTCCACATGGTCTAATCACCACCCGTCGGCAGTCACTGGGGTCGCTCTTTGTGCTGTTAGAATCACGATCACAGCAGTGCACTTGGGGACAGCCCCAGGAGCCAGAGGTGTCCATCACCAGGGTTGGCCAGTGGCACACTGAGCACCTGACTGCCCGGCTCCTGTCCTTTCACTTTGTCTCCTGCTCCTCCTGACCACAGCGAGTGGCCTTGCACACAGCCCAGTGCCTGCCCCCGTCTCTGTGGCGCTCCTTGTGGACAGTGAGTGTGGGGGTCGGTGTTCAGGCATGGTCCTGGCCTGTGATGGCATAGTTAGATGATTGTCGGAAGGGATGTCTCAGGGTTTCACGCATCCTCATTTTGACACTTGTATCTTTCCAGCTTTCTTTGTCTTGTGTCTCCCCCTTTTTTAGGTTGGGGTGTTCATATTTTTGATGGTCTGAGCCCTTTATATATTCTTTAAATATACAGCCTTTTAAAAAAATTATTTATTTATTTGAAAGTCAGAATTACACAGAGAGAAGGAGAGGCAGAGAGAGAGAGAGAGGTCTTCCATCCACTGGTTCACTCCCCTGATGGCTGCAACATCCGGAGCTGCGCTGATCCGAAGCTAGGAGCCTCCTCTGGGTCTCCTGTGCAGGTGCAGGAGCCCAAGGACTTGGGCCATCCTCTACTGCTTTCCCAGGCCATAACAGAGAGCTGGATCGGAAGCAGAGCAGCTGGGACTTGAATTGGTGCCCCTATGGGATGCCGGCACTACAGATGGCGGCTTAACCTACTACGCCACAGCACCGGCCCCAAATATACAGTCTTTTATCCATCTTTCTGAATGTGGCTCACTTTGTCACTGCCTTTAGAACTTCTCTTCGCTGTATGGATCAGCAGCTTAAGATGCTTTTGTATCACTTTCTTGGGATTTCTCTGTCCCTTAGAAGTCTGTTCTTGCGGGCTGGTGCTGTGGCGCAGTGGGTTGGACTACCATTTGTGGTGTTGGCATCCCATGTGGACACCGGTTTGAGTCTTGGCTGTTCCTCTTCTGATTCAGCTCCCTGCTAATGGCCTGGGAAGGCAGTGGAAATGGCCCAGGTCCTTGGGCCCCTGCACCCATGTGGGAGACCTGGGGGAGGCGCCTAGCTTCTGGTTTCTGTTGTTGCCATTTGGGGAGTGAACCAGTGGATAGAAGATCTTTCTGTCTCTGTGTCTCTCCTTTCTCTGTAACTCTTTCAAATAAATAAGTAAATCTTAAAAAGAAAAAAAAAAAAAAAGAAATCTGTTCCGCATCATAAGAACAGATAGATGGGGTTGGCGCTGTGGCATAGAGGGTAAAACCACTGCCTGCAGCACCGGCATCCCATATGGGCGCAGGTTCGAGTCCTGGCTGCTCCACCTCCTGTCCAGCTCTCTGCTATGGCCTGGGAAAGCAGTAGAAGATGGCCCAAGTGGTTGGACCCCTGCACCTGCATGGGAGACCTGGAAGAAGCTCCTGGCTCCTGGCTTTGGATTGGCGCAGCTCTGGCCATTGCAGCCAATTGGGGAGTGAACCAGTGGATGGAAGACCTCTTTCTTGCTCTCTTTCTGTGCCTCTCCTTCTCTCTCTGTGTAACTCTGACTTTCAAATACATAAATAAATCTTAAAAAAAAAAAAAGAATAGATAGACGCCTGCTTGTTTTTGTCTTCTAGCAGTTTTACGATTTTATTTAAGAACATGTGAAGTCTTCTGTGCTGTGGGTTTCCTTGGTGAATTGTGCTTGTCAGTGCCCCCTGAGCACGCATCGTGGGCCTTTCCAGGCAGGGCAGGTCACTCATGCTTGCTTGTAGAGAGGGCCTGTGTCCAGGGTTGAGGCCAGGGTGGGAGCTGTGCCCTAGCTTCTGTGGTGAAGGCCAAGTGCAGGGCCAGGCTCTGGCGCCTGCTGTGACCGAGTGGTGCTCTGGGCAGCACGTGGGCTTCTGCTGTAGCTTGGCCTGTGCACAGGATGGGTCCAGCTTTGTGCTGTCTTCATCAGAACAACTGTGGGCATGTCGGTTCCCAAATACTCGTCATGGTGCCTCATCATGGCACCATACCTCGCGATTTATGGGACTGCATGCTGGCTGGCGCCGTGTTATCCTCGAAGGTTTTGCACTTTTCTTGTCTGTCAGGCTGCAGTTACCAGAGTTCCAAGACTGGGTAGTTCACAGTCCTGCTCTCAGTGGAGGCAGGGATGTCCTTGTGTGTGTCCTCTCGCTGCGGGAGGAGCAGAAAGGTACCCTCGAGCTCTAGTGCAGGCCACTGATCACACACTTGAGGGTGGCCCTGGTGACCTGTCACCCCCAAAGCCCTGCCTGCCTCCTGGCACCCACACCTCAGGGGTTTGGAGGACACAGACAGGTGAGACTTGGGACCTGGCTCCTGTGAGCTTCTGGAACACGTACCTGACATATAGTTTGATGTCATGTGAGTGGCATTTTCTACTACTTTTCTTTCTTTCTTTCTTTCTTTTTTTTTAAAGATTTATTTATTGATTTGAAAGGCAGAGTTACAGAGAGGCAGAAAGAGAGAGAGAGAGAGAGATCGGTCTTCCATCCGCTAGTTCGCTTCTCAATTGGCTGCAACAGCCGGAACTGCACCAATCTGAAGCCAGGAGCAGGTACAGGAGCCCAAGGACTTGGCCCATCTTCTACTTCTACTTCTACATCTTCCCAGGCCATAGCAGACAGCTAGATCGGAAGAGGAGCAATCGGGACTTGAACCAGCACCCATATGGGATGCCGGCACTGCAGGGTTTCTGTTGGCAGGTTGTGTTCACTCCACAGCTGTGTACTTGGGATGGTATACCTAAATATTCCCCACTGAAGGGCATTTGAGTAGTGTCTGCCTTTGAGCTGCTCAGAACTTCTGTGAAAAAAGTTAGTGGCCTCTCTGGGGTAAATGCCTCAGAGTGCAGTTGCTGGGCTGTGTCGTTAATTCCCTTGTGTGGGGTTGAGAGAAATACTGAGTGTTTTCAGAGAAATTGTGTGAAAGATTCTCTGAGAACCTTACCTGCTTGCTTGAGGAGTGATTCTGTAGGTGCTTTGGATGGTCCAGCAGCGGACTTGTGACAGGCAGTGTCCTGGAGAGGTTGGCGGTGGCCCCGGGTGCTGCCTGTCCTGTGGCTGTAACCTGAGTTTCCAGCTGTTGGATTTGTGACACAATTGCTTGTCATCGTTCTTGGGGACTCTGTTGAACCATTCAGAGCGCAAGCCCAGCTCCAGCTGGTTGGCTCAGGGTGCAGAGCTGGGCACGTGGTGTGGGAGGAACTGGCTTTGATACCAGGGAGACAGGGCCTGCTCACATGGATGTGTCGGTACCTCTTGGCATTTGCTGCAGCCAGCACTGTGACTGTAGAAGGACCCTCCCCATGTGAGACTTGATGTGGCTCCACCTGAAGTGGTAGCTGCCAGTGCCGGCACTGTGGCATAGCGGGTAAAGCCGCCACCTACAGTGCCAGCATCCCATATGGATGGTGGTTCAAGTCCTGGCTGCTCCGCTTCCAATCCAACTCTCTGCTATGGCCTGGGAAAGCAGTAGAAGATGGCCCAAGTCCTTGGGGTCCTGCACTCGCGTGGGAGACCTGGAGGAAGCTCCTGGCTCCTGGCTTGGGATCAACATGGCTCCAGCCGTTGTGGCTATCTAGGGAGTGAACCAGTGGATGGAAGCTTGCTTGTTCTCTCTCTGCCTCTCCTCTCTCTCTGTAACTCTGCCTTTCAAATAAAAATAAATAAATCTTAAAAGAAAAAAAAAGTGAAGTGGTAGCTTCCTTCTCTCCTGTGATGGACTCTGGGCTTCACCTGTGTTGGGAGTGTGGGCTCCTCAGGTGCTTAGTGAGGTGGAGAGTGTGCGTCTGCTCCTTGACAGATGAGCCTGGGCTCCTAGGCATTGCCGAGTGGGTGGTGGGTGGGTCTGGTTTACAGGGGGACAGGTGGGAGGATTGACTTTCCCCTGGAAAGAGTGGGCTGAGAGCCGCATGGGTGACTGAGCACATGTGGCTGGGGGCGTGCTTGAGGCCCCTAGGGGAGAGAGCAGGGCAGGCCTGTGCAGGTGCCCCCCAGGGTGTGGTGAGGTCACACCATTGGGTGGGCACTGGGTGGGGCAGGCTGAGCAGACGGGTCTGTTCCTCCCTCCTGTGGTTATGGCAGCAGCCACCCTGCTGCCCACTGCTGCCCACTGCTGCCCACAGGCCACCTCAGGGCCTTCAGGACGGTCTCTCTGAACTGTCCTGTGGGAACTGAAACCCAGTGTCTGTGGAACCTGATACGCCGTCCGTCATTTCCTCCTGCCCCCAGCACTGGCATTTTCGTTGAGCAAGTTGGACTGCATTTTTGAGGAAGGCATGATGGCTGTTTGTACTGGGTGGCAGAAGTGGGAATTCTGTAGAGAGCGTCACACCTGCTCTGGGGAACTGGTGCTTTCCTGAGCTCTGGCTCTGCAAGGTGACTGCTGAGTCTGTGTGGCTCCGTGTCTAGCTCCATTGCAGAGAAGGCACTCAGTGCTCTCCATGGGCTCAGGAACAGCTTGGGATGGGAGGGGACACAGGGCCAGTGCATCCTGGGAGGTGGGGGCGGGAGACAGGGCCCAATGCATCCTGGAAGTCAGGGGAGAGGAGACAGGGCCAGGTGCAGCCTGGGAGACAGGGCCGCTTGGAACCATGGTCTGGCATCCCCTGCTGAGGCCGACTTCTCTCGTCTGTGGAGGAGCTGGCGTTTCCATGCTGTCCTCTTGTCCTGAGTGTGTTTCTCTTGCTCTGCCCTTGGTGTGCTCCCTGACCCTGCCCGTGTTCACCACCAGTTTAAAATAGGAAGGCCAAACAGGGCGTTGTGGTTTGCAGCAGATAGCCTGTAGGAGTCCACATAACCCTACTCATGCCTAAATGGATGAGTTTGCTTTTAAAATTTGTAAACTTATTGGCTGTCATCGATGCAACTGTGATTTCTTAATGGACAGATTTCAAAGAGCAGCTGAATCCCTCTGACCACAGGAGTTGTGCAGTCTGCAAACCTTGCCGTGGGACAGGGCCCTCTGAGGGTTAAATTGCTTCTCTACCTGGAGGCTGCTTTTTCCTTAGGCAGTTGGCCTTAAACAAATGACATGCTGTCAAAGAGAAGGGTATTTAAATTACATGGCTGGACTCCGGGTTGCCAAAAGGAAGCCCTCTGGGGTAGGTTATATATTTGACATGCATTTGCAGTGTGTAATTGGAACCATGAGAAAGGTTTTTGTTTGAATCTATTGAACGGTTTCCTTATTTTAAAAACCTGTTGAATCTGGAATGAGTTGTTAGTGGATGAAGTCTTCTTTCTGATAATGGCTCATGTAAAAGTTTAGGGCAGAGGTGTTTCTGCTGCAGTGCTGCCTAGATATACCCCCCACCGCCATCACCACCTGCTACCCTGAAGCTTTGTGGTTGGCCAGGGGCCTGGGCACTGGGCTAGTGTGTTCCTTGTCCACTGGGTCGCTGGGTGTCAGAGCTGAGAGGCTGGGGCTTCTTAACACAGCAAGGGCCCTGTGTGTGTGGGGGGGCAGCAGCCTGACCCATCCCTTCACCCTCAGGGTGCCGCCCTTGCTGCCTGGGGCTGAGTCAGAGCCGCAGGCTGGTCGTCCACTTTCCTTGTTAAAGAAAAACTGTCTCACTCTCTCGTTTAACTTTCTGTGGGGGAGCATCCCTGCCCTCACTGCTGGCCTCTGTCGGGAGCTACTTCCTTTCCTGAGTGTCAGCCCCTGATGTTTGCTGAGGTGCTACGGGTGTCGGAGAGGTCTCGGCTCACAGGACACAGATGCTGAAGGCTGCCTGTGCTGTGGACTCGGGTGGAACGGGACCGAGTGGGCCCTTCTGGGCAGTTGGCAGGCAATGCTGGCAGTGGCTGCAGGGGTCTAGACTCTGCCTCTCTGATGTAGCCTTCTGGAAGGACATAGGAAGGCGTAGCCTAGCAGCTTCATGATGTCGGAGGGTCGGCAGCTGCCCCACCACATGGTCAGCTGTGACCATCCAGGTGGGTGGGCCCCCACAGAGGTCGCCTCTCATGAACTGGCCTCTCTCTGATCAGACTGTGAGGAAGGTCGAAGTAAGCTAAAGCAAACACCCATGAGTGGGTGCAAATCAGGAACTCGTGTCTTCCTCATGACCAGTATATCTCATAGCCAGTTAGCAAACCCCAGGCAGCCTCTGGGCTGTGGCAGGGTGGTTCCCTGGTGCCCTGTGGCCTGGGGAGGTTGGTGTCCCTATGTGTTGGCTTCTCCTGGGTGGCACTAGGCAGCCCACAGCTGTCGAGTCCAGTGCAAGGAAGTCGAGTTGAGAGTACCGAGTGCTGTCACTCAAGGTTGTCGGTCTGGAAATTGGTCTTGTCCACTGGATGGATAAATTGGGACTCAGCAGTCAGCGTGCAGCCTCCCTGAGGCCATAGAATCGCCGGCCGGTCTTCCCCAGAGCTGTCTAGGCAGCTGCTGTGCGGGTGCAGATGCTGCATTTGCAGGCCGCTGCCCTCCCGGGGGTGCCACAGCCTATTAGTTGTGACAGCTTTTGGCACACGAGTGAGCTCCCTATCAGCACAGAAAGTGTGTGTGAACAGAACTAGCAGACGGGAGTAATTCCAGGTGAGCTAGAATTTTTCCTGATAAAACAGCTGAGGACTTTTAAACATTACAAGGGTTGCTTCGAGTTGAGGTAATTGCTTTCAAATCACCTATTAGATTCAGTTACTCTGTCTACAGCTGCTGTGGTAGTGCCTGCCTGTTTGGTTTACACCTGCTCCAGGAGCCTTTCCGTGAGCTTCATTTTTCAGATATTTGGTGTGTGGGTTGCTGATTGATGGAGGCCTTCTGCTGGGGCCGTCTGCTGGGGCTGCTGCTTCTATCCCCTGGTGGGCGGTGGAAGACTCTGGGTAGGCTTAGAGGTAGGAGTGTTCTGTGCAGGGTGTGTTCAAGGGGACACCGGAGCTGGAGGCTGTGGACTCATAGGGTGCCCTTGGGAGTGGTCTGCCCTGCTCAGAGTGAAGTGTGGGGCAGTGTGGTGAGAGCAGGTCTCACGCAGGGCTAGGCGGGCTTTGGGATAGGCACTGTCATCTGACTGCATGTGGAGTGGAAGGAGGAGCTGGCCCTGGGGTGGCACCGAGCCTTGAACTGTGCCTGAGAGGGTGATATAGCCACACTGGCAAGAGCAGTGCACAGGGAGACGGGCTCTGCTGCCATGGTGTGGGATTTGAGGGACCTGGGGACTGCCCACGTGGGATGCTGCTGTGGCTTGAGGAAATGAGACTTGGGGGGGGTTGTCCTGCCTGGGGTCCTCAGCAGAGTGAGGAGCGGGGGCCAGGACTAGGTGGGCGACCTCAGCTCTCAGTGGCCCAGCAGCCATCCTTGGAGAAGACCTGTGTCTGGGGCTACACCCCTGGGTGATATGGGTAGAGATGACATCACGGTATCTTTGTGCTTTTGGTTTTGAAATAAGTTCATTTTGGCCGGCACTGCGGCTCAATAGGCTAATCCTCCACCTGCAGTGCCGGCACCCTGGGTTCTAGTCCCGGTCAGGGCGCCGGATTCTGTCCCAGTCGCTCCTCTTCCTGTCCAGCTCTCTGCTGTGGCCCAGGAGTGCAGTGGAGGATGGCCCAAGTGCTTGGGCCCTGCACCTGCATGCGAGGCCAGGAAAAGCACCTGGCTCCTACCTTCGGATCAGCGCGGTGCGCCAGCCGCAGCACGCTGGCCACAGTAGCCACTGGGGGGTGAACCAACGAAAGGAAGACCTTTCTCTCTGTCTCTTTCTCTCACTGTCCACTCTGCCTGTAAAAAAAAAAAAAAAGTTCATTTTATGTAGTTTTAAGTCAATTTATAAATATTTACAGTCTTATTACAAAGAATCACCATATGTATATAAAATAAACTAGAATCTTGCCCATTTTTTGGTTGCTATTTATATGGAATAAAAAAAAAATCCCTGGAAGCAAAAAGGCACAGGGAAATTTGTATGTCACACACAGAGTCCTACCACTGCTTCTGGAGGATTTTGTTTCCAGACTGTTTTCTGGGAGGCAGTTGATTGGTGGCAGTTTGCCATCGTGTGTGGACAGCGTCCCCGCACCAGGGCTGTCTTTGCTCAGACTCCTTGCAAGCGCTGTATGGCTGGCAGGTGGAGCACACAGGTGCTGTGCAGCCTAGGGCTTCCCGGCCTCTCTCTGGATCACATCCTTCCACCACTGGCTCCCTAGAGCCACTCGCTAATTTCTTTGTTCAGGGTTGGTCTCAGCCGGTGGCTTATCCTGGATGGTCTTCGTAGACTGTCACACCAGTGCATGTCTGCCGTGAGTGCCTGTCCCAGTGAGGGCAGCGACCGTGTTCCGGGTTCACTGTGGAAACCTCATGTTAGGGACGTGTGACGTGGACACTGCAGGAATGCAAGGGCACTTCCCTCATGGCCTTCCCCTGGTACCTGTGGCCACCTCTGCTGCCCTTTCCACTGTCCCCCCGCAGTGGTGCTGTTAAAAGTAGGCCCGGGCTGCTTGGCGCTGGGCAGCCGGCTCACCAGGGACAGGAGTTGTGTGAGACAGGATTGTGCCGAGGCCAGCAGTCTTGGGGGGAGAATGATGCCTTCGGTCTCAAAAGTGCTTTTTCCAGTTTTCAAGTTAGCAGGAGGGCTTTTGAAGGAGCACAAAGCAGAGGTAAATGGGGAGCCAGGAGCCAGGGAACGAAGGACCAGGCTGGCTGCGTGTTGGCTGTGGCAGGCGTCGCACGGCGGGCTGGCGCTGCAGTGGTTTCATCCTGCATCCCTGTCTCTCGGTCTCTGACTTTCAAATAAATCTTTATAAAAAATAAAAGCCTTTTCCACCTTGATCGTTGTTGGCCGTGGCTTGTAAGGGCTGCAGTGATCCCACTTACGGCACAGCCCACCTGTCTGTGGTGCCCCTCACTGGCCCTGTAGTGCTGCCTCCTGGACAGCCCCTCACAGTCTTTGTCTTCTGCTCAGTTGTCGACGTGATCCTGAAGGCGCTGACCTATGACGAGAAGCGGGGTGCCAGCAGCGTGGGTGCCAACGTCAGGGACGCTGCCTGCTACGTGTGCTGGGCCTTTGCCCGTGCCTATGAGCCCCAGGAACTGAAGCCTTTTGTGAGCGCCATTTCCAGGTGAGCCTGTCCCCTCCATGGTCTCTAGGGAGTGCACACTGCTGGACGCTTGGCATGGTTCTAGGAGGTGCTTGGGAGCAGAGCCCTTGTGGCCTTGGCCGCTGCTGGTAGCGGTTCTCAGGAAAGCATCTGGGGCAGAGTGGGAGAAACACAGGAACCAGTGAGTCGATTGGATGTGTGTGCTTCCCCACCTCTGGACCCTGCCACTCAGCTGTCTGGTCTCCCTCTCCTGGCCGGGATTCAGGGTCCCTGTCCTCCTGAGCTTATGGGGTGGTGACTGTCAGAGCTGCTGTTTTCTTGTGGAAAATGCACAGCACTTGTGTCCCCAGTACAGTGACTGCGAAGTTAATTCTCTGTTTTCTGCACTGATTAATACTCTGTGCATGGACCCAAGTGTTCCTTTACATTTCAAGGCAGCTGCTCCATTTCTTTCTGTTTCCTAAGGAGCCAGAGGAGGGACACTGAGGGAGGTGACTCAGCATTCCTGTTGGCTAAGGGTGTGTGAGCCCACAGCTGAATCATCACACATTTCAAGCAGCCCTTCACCCGACAACTTTTACTAGGAAAGTGAACTAGGAAATAGATTTTGCAATTAGGCTCGAGTCCTAACAGCCACCTCCCACATCTCCGTGGAGGCCACCCCAAGTTCTTTACTGGATGCCTAAAGAGACCGTGAAACCACCTCGTGTGGAAACCAGACTCCTGGTTCTGGACACGCAGGCCTCCATGGGCCCAGGCCCCGTCTGGCTGCAGGCGCATTTGGTGGCAGGCTTGGCTCAGCCGTGGGCTGTGAGCACAGCTTTCCTGGTGGCTTCAGGATCAGTGTTTTGTGACGGGCACTTTATTCTGTCCTCGCCAGTGTTTCGTCTCAGCAAATACTCACCAGGGGCAGGAGAGGGATGGCAGGCCTGTTTCCTTTCCTGGAAGTGCAGCACTTGGGGCCTGTATCTTGTGATCTAGATTCCTGCACCAAAGCAAAGTCTACAGACAAGCTGAGGATCCTGCTCCTGTTCAGGGAGATAAGGTGTCAGGAAGTCATAAACAAGTCTGTCTGCTCCTATCTCGTCCACCCTTTAGGGAACAGCACAGCCAGAGGGCACTGGTGCTGGTTGCTGGTTGTGGAGAGTGGCTCACCCAAGGCCTCGGCAGCCTGGAGCAGGTGTGAGTTGCTCCGCGCTGCACAGGGGCTTGGCTGCAGGTGGTCTTCAGTGGCTGGTGCAGAGGAGGGTAGAAGAAATGACTGCGGGGCTTCGAGGCCCTGCCCCCCCCCAAGCCTAGGCAGGCGCCCACTTGCCACTCCCAAGCACCGGCCCTTGGGGAGATTCTTCCTCTGCTTTCTCATCCAGCTCCTCAACTTTCTAGAGGTCATTCTTTAACTTTGGAGCAAAGCAAGACAATGTTCCTTTTTTTTTTTTTTAAGATTTATTTATTTGAAAGTCAGAGTTAGAGTAGGAGAGGCAGACAGAGAGAGAGGTCTTCCATCCGCTGGTTCACTCCCCAGTTGGCTGCAACAACTGGAGCTGGGCCGATCTGAAGCCAGGAGCCAGGAGCTTCCTCCAGATTTCTAATGCAGGTGCAGGGGCCCAAGCCCTTGAGCTGTCTTCCACTGCTTTCCCGGGCAATAGCAGAGAGCTGGATTGGAAGTAGAGCAGCCAGGACTTGAACCAGCGCCTGTATGAGATGCCTGCACTGCAGGTGGTGGCTTTACCTGCTATGCCACAGCGCCGGCCCCCTGTTTTTCTTGATGTTTACGGCAACTGTCACAGAACAACAAATTCTTTAGATTGCTGATGCCTCCGCAGTAGCGCTGTGAGGTGAGCGGATGCTGTGATCACCTTGTTTCCCTGAAGATGAAGTGGGAGCAAAGCGCTGAGGGAACCTGCCCTAGTCTTGTGGCCAACAGGTGCCAAGCTGATCTTGGTGGTGGGCACCCAGGTCCCAACAACCCCTGGCTCATCTGAATGTGCCTCCCAAGTCGGGGGTTCCTTTTCAATGTGGGAAATTCTGGAGGTTGTGTCTCTCTTTCCCCCGGGACTCTGGTCCAGCAACATAGGAGGAGTGGGGCCTGGGACAAAAGAGATGGGATGGGCAAGGCAGAGGCTCAGCAGAGGCTCAGCAGGGAGTGTACACAGCTCTCCCCAGAACCGAGCGTCCCATCTTGTCTCTGTGAGGGCTGCCGATCCACACAAGGTGCATGAGCAACGCATCCGGCTTGAGTGCTGAGTGTGCAGAGAAGGGGTGCAGGGGTGACTCCAGAGGTGAAGGCCTTGACCTTGACAGAGCCAGCGAGAAAAGTGTCACCCATGGTGCGGCCACACTGTCACCGTGGTGATGATTCTGTAAAGTCAGAGGTCGAAGTGTGGAAACGCTGATTGCCGAGGAACCTGAGCACGACTGGGCAGGGGTATCTGCTGGCTGGTCTGCTCGGCGGTCCCAGGCGTGGGCTCTGAGGCCTGCTGGCTGTAGGCCCCTCTTCCCGTGTGCGTCATGGCACTGAGTGGAGTGGAGTACCCGGGTGCTGAGGGAACGCTGGCCCCTGTTACTGCTTTGTTTCTTGGAAGAGGAGAGGCAGATCTGGAGTCCATGGAGCAGTCCCTCGTGGTTGGCCAGGGCAGAGTTCTGGCTGGGCCACGGTGTGCCCAGATGCCACTGCTGCACAGGGAGGAGCCAAGCCTGTGCTGGGGGAGTCCCATGGAGGGTTGGGGGTCCTTTGGGGGTCCTGTGGGAGGAGTGGCCTGGGATGGGAGGGGCTATGGACATGACCTTCACTGGTGCTGTGAGTTGGGCCTGTGTGACCAGCAGGACAGCATGGCTGCTTAGCCTTCAGGGGCAGCTTCAGCCCGGAGTCTGTGGAGGTTCCTGTGGTTCCCAGGCACCTTTGATCTCTGCACAGGTTCAGTTTCTTGGACTTCCTGGGTGTGTCCAGTGCTGCTAGCCAGCTACCTCTGGGCCTCGCCACGACCCTGAAGCTGCCATGGGGTGGGGTTGGGGGCTGTTTGTGCTACTTCACCCAGAGTTAAGCCATTTCACAGGTCCCTTTCCCCGCGCCCACCTTGCACTGGAGCACAGGTGCCCTTTGGTGCCCCGCCCACCTGCACTTTCGGGCCAGTCTGACAGGTTCTGGGGGAACCCATGTTCCAGCCTCTCCCGGCCCCTCCAGACTCCAGGCATCCGGCAGGTGAGTCAGGGAGCAGCAGGTAAGCTGGGGTGCACCTCCCTGCCCAGGAGCCCGAGCCCGAGTATCGGCTGGGTGTGTCCCCCTGGATGTGCCTCCCTGCGTTTGGTGGAAGTGACCACATTGTAATTATCAGCCTTTCAGCCCAGTAATTCTGGCCCAAGATAAAATCTTGATATCTTTAACTGCTTTCACAAACTCTCTGTGAATCCTGCAGAAGTAGACGGTTGAGGTCGGACGTGATTCTCTCGGTGGGGTGGAGGTGAGAGTGCCAGGCGCCCTTGTTTCTGAGGGAGTCTGTTCTGGGGCTGTGGCTCGCGTTTCCTAACTGTTGCCTGGCTTTTTGTTTAGGAAACTGAGACTGATTGTACTGTCTCACTGTCCCTCTGTCTTACAAGTGTCAGAAAGGAACTATGTGGCAAATTTTCTCACGTTTTGAGGTAGCATTGGCTGCTTTCTAAAGGCCCGTGTTTCCTTGGCATTGCACTCAGGTGGCTCAGGCGATGGAAGATGCTGTGTGGGATATGGGGTGGGGGGTTCCTGAAGAGCCCAGTGTACTGAGAAGTGGTGAAACATGAGGTTCACATGGGGCATGGCAGCACCCCGGTCATCACGGGCGCATTTGCAGGAAGCAAAAGAAAAATGCACTGCACTGTTGTCAGTGTGCCTTGGTTGTCACCTGGTGATTTCCTCACCTGAAACTCTTTTGTAAGCCGGCTCCTGTGACATCAGCCGAGGCTGCCTGCAGGGCCCCTCCTGTGCCAGGGGCAGCATCTGACTCTCAGCCTCAAACCATGAGCAAAGCTGGCAGCGTGGGCTGCGGCCTGCGCCGGGCTCAGCAGTATCTCTTCCTCCAGGGCAAGGCTGGCCTGAAAAACCAGGAAGCAGCCGACCTCACTCACAGCCACCGCGAGGACAGCTTGCAGAGGGAGGGAGCTGTTGCTTTGTCCACGAGAAGTCAGGTGGGCACCACTGACCAGTGTCCCAGCCCTGTGAGGCCTGGCCAGCCTCTGCCTCCATGTCTTAGGTGTGGTTTATGTGAGCATTGGTCCTCATGGCTTAAAAAATGTTACCATAGGCAGAGCTTACATTTCACTTGAAGAAAGGTATGGTTTGCAATTTTCAGAAAACTTGGACAATAAATTACAGGTTTTATATTTAGAAAAATTTTGACTTCAAAATGGTAGGATTATAGTTATTTAAGGTAAAAACTGTGTGCATAGTGCTTTTTGTTGGTATAAAATGTCATACAAATATGAAAACTTGGGATGGGGTGAGAGCTGCTCCTTGGTATCCCTGCCAGAAGTGGGTCCCTGGAGCTCAGAGCAGGTTGAGGCCTGCAGCTTCCTCTCCACTTGAAGAAGAAAAGCCCTTTCTGCCTGACACCCCTTCTGTGTTGGGAAACCCTAGTGAAGTATCACATAAAGGTCTCCAGCGAAAGCAGACAGGTGAGGACACCCACGGCACGCTCCCGCTCAGACAGGCCAGCGTGCACTGCTGAGACGCGAGCCGAGAGTCGTGACTCACAGTGGCGTCATCCTGGAAGGGGCCCTGGGAGCAGGAGCTCTGAGGGAGCTTTCGTATTTATACTTAACCGACTTCACTAGCCCTGTCGTGCATGAAACCTACTAGTATTTCTAGATGAGCCAGTTTCGTTCTCAGAGAGTGAAGTCAGAGCTGCTTTTAAAAACCCGCTGCTCTCACAGGCAGTGCACGGTTGGTTTGTCGAGGTAACTCAGGGGAGGTCGTGCTTCTTGAACACCTGTTGGTGGTGAGAAGTGTGATGAGAGGGGGCAGCTGGTGACCTGCTTTAGGTGCTGCGGCCTGCACAGGACGCTACTCTGTGGTGTCTACGTCACCTGCTCGGTCTGTGTGGAGCCACTGTGTGGAGTCACATGGGTAGTGTGCATCCTAACAGGCTGATGGGAACAGCCCCACGTCTGTCCACGCAGAGGTCAACAACTGATGACCCTTCTTGGAAATGGGGCGCAGTCTGGGATCAGCCCACGGCCTTTTTCAGAGCTGTTGTTCTGTGGCCAGTGAACAGAAGAGCTGAAGCGAGTGGGCCAGTGCTGGCTCCAAGCACCGGGGAGAGGCCTGAAGGTAGTGCATGTACCTTGTCACCCTCCCACCGCCGGAGAAGCTGCCTGGCCCCCAGCACTGTGGTTCTGGGGAGGGTCTGGGAGGAGGGGAAACACCCATAGATAGCAGCCCTGGAAGCCTGCTCAGACCCTTACAGGGCCTGGCCCCTCCCCGCATCAGGGCCCGGGCAAAGCTGCTTGGGATGGTTCCTGTTGGCAGTTGACCCTACCTGTGCAGAGCCAGTCCTTGTGACGGAACGGATTTCCTGTCGTTCACTCTGGGCCCACAGCAGATGACAGGCAGACCCACGTTGTGTGAAGGCAACAAGACTGAACATTATTTTCCTTAGTGGCTGTGTCAGAATAAGATAAGTCATGGAAGCTTGGTTGAGACTGAACCCTTGGTTGGCTTTGCCCCAGGGTTGAGTGTCCTCAGCGGGTGGAGGTGGTGTAGGATGTCCACAGGGTGTCCTGGGAGCAGAGTGGGGGCCAGGTGTCCACAGGGCACAGGGCGGGAGACAGAGGGCGTCCTTTTCTGACTGCCCTCAGCGTGTTCATGTCATGCCACAGCTGTGGAAGCCTGGAGCACGGGGATGATTTTTAGTTTCTTTTCTGTATTTGCTCCATTCTGTGCTCGTTAGTTGATGTTTCATCATTTATTTACTTTTAATGATTTACTTATGTGTAAGGCAGAGTGATGAGAGAGAGAGAGAGATCAGTCATGTGTCTGCTGGTTCACTCCCCAGATGGCTGCAACAGTGAAGTCTGGGCCAGGCTGAAGCCAGGAGCCAGAGCTTCATCTGGTCTCCCACGTGGGCTGCTGAAGCCCCGCGTTTGGGACTGATGTTAGAGGAAAGTAGAGGTTCCTGGCCCACGTCTTTTCCTAGAACACACGGCTTTCATTAGTATGTAATGCAATACCTAAATTCCCATTAATTCTGACAATGTATTTAAAATAAAATTATCAAGAGATTGTTTTCTTTTAAAAATTTTTGTGAGATAGAGAGACGGAGATCTCCCATCAACAGGAAACTGGCATTGGTAACAGATGCTGGACTCAAATCCAGGTACCCTGAGGTGCGGACAACCAAATGCCCACCCACAATATTAAGAACAGTAGTTAGGGTCAGTGCTGTGGCATAGTGGGTAAAGTCACTACCTATGACACCAGCAATCCCATATGGATGCTGGTTTGAGCCCTGGTTGCTCCATGTTTGATTCAGCTTCCTGCTAATGTGCTTGGGAAAACAGTGGAGGATGGCCCAAATCCCTGGGCCCCTGCACCCATGTGGGAGAACCAGAAGAAGCTCCTGGCTCCTGGCTTTGGCCTGGCCCAGCACTGCCTGTTGGAATCATCTGGGGAGTGAACCAACAGATGGAAGATCCCTGTCTCTCCCTCTCTGTAATTCTGACTTTCAAATAAATAAATAAATCTTTAGAAAAACAACAGTAGTTGTATAACTTCGAGTTATTAAATACATGTCTTCATCAGTTTTGTAATTTCCAAGATTTTGTTAACAAGAACCATTATGACACATTGGGACAGTCAGTCTTGAAATGTACCTGCTGTGGTAAGGTGAATGACCTTTAGCTTTTGTTTATTTATTTATTTTTTCTCATTCTGGTTACAGTTTGTTGTATAATAATGAGTTGAGAGAGAAGGGAATAATTTTCTGTTAATTGAGTTATCTAAATTACTTTGAGTTTCACTTGGCATAAGAAGTTAACATAAAGTGTCGTAGATATTAGCACTGTCTTTTCTTTTTTTAAGATTTATTTATTTGTTTGAGAAAAAGAGATCTTCCAAAGCCAGGTGCTTCATCTAGGTCTCCCATATGGATGGCAGGGGGCCTGAACACTTGGGCCGTCTTCTGCTTTTCTCAGACTGTTACTAGGGAGCGGGATGGGAAGTGGAGCAGCTGGGACATGAACTGGCATCTGTATGGGACACCAGCATTGCAGGTGGTGGCTTTACCCGCTGCGCCTCAATGCCAGCCCTACTAGCACTGTCTTTTTTTTCTTTAAGATTTATATATTTGTTTGAAAGTCAGAGATATAGAGCAAGAGAGGAGAGACAGAGACAGAGAGAGAGTCTATCTGCTTTTTTCACTCATCTGGCTGCAGTGGCCCAGGACTGGACCAGGCCAAAGGCAGGAGCCAGGAGTTTCCTCCAGGTCTCCCACGTGGGTGCCGGGGCCCAGGGATTTCAGCCATCATCTGCTGCTTTCCCAGGTACATTAGCAGGGAGCTGGATTGGAAGTAGAGCATCCAGGACTCAAACCGGTGCCTACATGGGATGCTGGCACTGCAGACAGCGGCTTAACTGACTGCACCACAGCACTGGCTCCTCTACACTGTATCTTTTAAGATCATCAGATAATTAGTTTCTTTTCAAAATCCTTTTAGTTTTGAACAAGTTTAAGGTGTAAAGAATTATAAAAACAACACAGCTTTCCTAATCCCTTCCTTGGTGCCTCAGTGACCACCTTAGGTGTCCAGACCAAGGGGCTACCTACCCCTGATGCAGGTGTGCCAGCTCCCCAGTGCAGCCTGCTGTCCTGTCCAGTTCTGTCCAGGATCTAGGGGACCACAAATCTCGGTTCCGCTCCTCTGACAGCGCCTCTGTCTTTATGTCATGATCCAGGGCAGTTTTACTGAGCACGTGTCCCCTTGTGGTTATGGTGGTTTTCCGGCTGTGCATCCACTGTGTCGTCACCCCTGGGATGCTCCCTAGTCTGTGGCTCTTGACCACAGTGTGTGGGAAGAGTGCTGGTCAGATTCCCTCCCTTGGGGTGTGGGGTTTCCTCTGGTGTGGACTGGGTGACCGCATTTCAGTGCTGTAGGGTGCTCAGTCTCCCCCAACTGCCTGGTTGGGGTCTGCCCATGTCTCCACGTGAAGTGACAGTTTTCCCTTTGTAAATAATGAGAGTTCAAGATTGTGTAGGTCCCTCGTTGCCTCTCGTCTGCGCATCACAGGGCCGTGCCTGTGGCAGCCGCAGGGGTCTCTTGTCCCTCCTTCTTCCCACCTCCATTGACTGCAGCTCTCTGTCAAGGAAACCTGGTCCTGATTTAGCTGCTCGCTGATGGAGTGTGGACGCCCCCTGCATCCTTGGGCTGTCTGTAGAAGCTGTGCTGTATTTTGTCTTGGGTTGTTCCAGCTTTAGCTGCCTTAGGTTGGACTCCATGTCCTGTCACCACGACCTGTTATTTGTCCTTTTGTGTGTGTGGAGTATTTGGAGTCGTAGTCGTGGCTACGATGGTGACTGTGGCTGGCTGCGGTGTCTCTGCAGCATCCCTGGGTGAAGCCTGATGCCATTGTCCGGGCAGATGCTGGTGCAGGATGCGCTGTGTCCAGTGCAGATGACGTCCACTGAGCAACGCCCCCACTGCTCAGCATGGTCCCAAAGGCCTGGTGTCTTTCTTCCACGCTGGTTTGCTGCCACTTTTCCTCTAGGCCACTGCTCTCTCTGCCTTTCCTGGGATCCATCCCCCTTCTCTGCCTCCCCCAAGCAGAGCAAGCATGTTCTTTCTCCTGTGACTTTAGGGTGTGCCTCTCTGAGGCTCTTGTTAGACCTGGGGCCAGCTACCCTCAGCTCCCTTATGCCTGCCATCTTGGAGGTGGCATGTGTCTGCCTGGAGCCCCCAGGTGCCTTGGGCTGCGTCACCTGCAGCTTGGACTCCGTGGGCTGGGTGGGTGGGCGAGTTGTGAACCAGAAATCTTGTCAGTCTCCTTGCTTTGCAGATTTCCTTTTCACTCATCATTCCCTCTTTCCACAGCGCCCTGGTCATCGCCGCAGTGTTTGACCGAAACATAAACTGCAGAAGAGCCGCCTCCGTAAGTCTCCCCTTCCTAGGGTCCCTTTCCTGAGGTGGGCCACCCCTGACTGTGCCTGCTGCCTCGGCCTCTCTCCCTTGTGCACACTGCAGTAGACCCAGCTCTTGTCTACCCTGGGCTCCCTGGGAAGGGCAGAGTGAGGTACCCCCACCCCAGGGGCCATGAGCTGCCGCTGTCGTGGGTGGGTAGTGTCTGTGAGCGTGCTCTGCTCTGTTCTGAAGCAGGGGGAATGGAGCTTTGTGAACTTGACAGTTGTGACAGCAATGCACTAACCCTTAGAGGCAGCCCTAAAAGGAGCTGTCGCCAAGCAGTGCTCAGCTGTGCTTTCCCCGACCACACTCTGCCTGGGCCTCCCTGGATGTGAGATTTCTTAGGCTTTGAATGCAGATACTGGTCCCCACCAGGATGAGCCAGTGATATCCGGACACAGCAAGCTCTGTGGTCGCCTCCCATTCAGCAGACCCAAGTGCTGTCTCCAGCATAGATCTGGCTGCCTCCTGGAGGCTCTTGGGGAGGTTCTGTGGAGGCTCTGGGGGCTCCTGAGAGGCCCTAGGGAGGCTCTGAGGAGGCCCTGGGGGAGCCCTGGGGGCACCCTGGGGAGGCTGGAGCAGCTCCATGAGATCTGGCTTTTTCCTGCTTGGCTGCCACTGGTTCATGACTTAGATTAAGGTTTAAAATTTGTTTATTTGACAGGCAGAGAGAGAGAGAGAGAGAGAGAGAGAAAGAATATCTTCCATCTGCTGGTTCACTTCCCAAATGGCCGCAATGGCTTGGGCTAGGTCAAGCCGTTGCCAGGAGATTGGAACTCTATTAGGGTCTCCCATGTGGATGGCAGGAGCCAAAGCACATGGGCCATCTTCCACTGCTTTCCCAGGAAACTGGATTGGAAGTAGAGCAGCTGGGACTCGAACTAGCACCCATGTGGGATGCTGTCCTTGTAGGCGGTGGCCTAAGCTGCTGTCCTACAACACTGGCCCCTGGAGCTGGGAATTGAACCCAGGCTCTCTGGTATGGAATATGGGCCTCTCGACCATGAGGCTCAATGGCTGCCCCATGGTACCATTTTGAAAGAGTAATTTGGAGAAAGCATCATGAAGGCCAGCGTGGAGTCGTCTGAGCCTTGCTTCTGCTCAGCCCTTAGGCGTGGAGTGTGAGGGAGAACAGCCATCTGGGCAGTGTGCCCGCGGGGCAGCTGTGATGTGGGAGTGGCACTTCCTGTGCGTCCCCACACAGCAGCATGGGCTGGTGATGTTCATTCCTCTTCCATATGAAAGAAGCATCTGGGAGCGGTCCAGGGCCGTGGGGCAGCTCTGTGGTCATGGTTTCTGTCCTTCTGCTCCCCTGTCTCAGGCTGTGGCTTCTCTTCTTGAGGCCAGCCTTGGTCATGGTCAGGAAAGGAGAAGGCAGAAGAGCTGCCCTGGGCTGACCACCCCTCTCTACAGGCTGTCCAGGGCCCCCAGCAGTGTGTCTCCCACCGACCCCCACACACCGTGCCCCTCTGCTGGTGTCCCTGTGCTGTGCCACATGGGTGCCCGCCCGGAGGCTGTGCAGTGTGCGCTGTGGTGGAGCAGGCTCAGTCAGGGAGGGAGACCAGGTGTGAGCAGACATGTCCTCCTGCTACAGGGCCTGTCGCTCTGCGGATGAGGGACGTCTGCGTGTTCGTCTCTGGGCCTGGAGATGCCTCCTGAACTGCAGTGTGGGAAGAGCTGCCTCAGTGCTGGGCTATCCACGCTGCCTTCTGTGTTGTGGTGTGCGTGTGGCGTGTCATTATTTAGTCTGTGCCACTTGTGGGTTCTTCTGGACACCCCTGGCAGGTGGAGGATGTCCCTTCCCCCTGCTCTTACGTCGAGGTGTTTGAGTCTTGCGTGTGTTGGGTGCTGAGGGGATCGTGTGGATTTGCCCTGCACTGCTCCTCTTTCTGTGTGGTGGGTTCAGCTGTGAGTGTGCATCCATGAGGGATGGAAAGGACTCCACTCAAGTGTGTGCCCGCTCTCTGGTTGGCTGCATGTTTCTTGCTGTTGAGTTTTGGGAGTTCTCTGTGAGGTCTGGACACTGGCCCTCGCTGGCTTGCTGGTCTTCCTCCTGGGCCTCTGCATCGTCTTCCGTGGAGCACTCTTTTCTCTCCGCAGGGCCTCGTTCACCAGCTGCTTTCTTCTGTGGGTCTGTTTTCAGTGTCAGATCTAAGACTGTTTGCCTGGCCCTGAGTCCCACTGGTTTTCCCCATGTGTGTCCTCGTCTGCCCGTGACCCAGCGTCTCCTGTGCCTGTTGTGGTCAGCGTCGTGTGTGGTCATTGCATCCGTGTTTCTCTCCTGCCTGTAAGCTGTGTGTCTGCCCTGTCAGGACACACGGGCACGGTCACAGCCTTCATGTTGCATGGGGCGATTGTTTCCTCATTTCTTTTTTTCAAGAGTGTTTTGCCCATTCTAGGGATTTTCCACTTAAACCTTTTTGTTCCATTGTGATGATGTCACCACAATAATGAATGTGTTCACAGATGTTATATGTCACTTAAATTAGCGTTTTATATTTCTAGCATTGCCTTTTGGTTATTTTTGTTTCTTAATGAATTCATTATAAAAGTTACAAGATGGCAAACAGCAAAAATCAAGTTTTGCTGCTCCCAGGTCAGGAGCTGCCCAGGGCCATCTGGAGTGCCGGTCCCCTTGCATCTCCACGCTGTCACTGGGCCCCTCCCCGGAGACTGTGCATGTCTGTAGCATGGCACAGGAGCTCCTGGTGTCCACCAGGGCAGGACATGCTGGTCCTGGCCTCCCTGACCTCTGTCTCCCCTCCCACAGGCCACTCTTGCTTAGGCCCAGCTGTTGTTGCGGTGTGGGGCAGCTTTGCTTGGTCTGTGTGGTGGCTGATGTCACCTGTGTCTCCCACCCTGGATGCTTTGGGGGACCTGAGGCACCCGCTGGGTGGCAGGGCATG
This sequence comes from Lepus europaeus, assembly GCF_033115175.1. Lineage (NCBI taxonomy): Eukaryota > Metazoa > Chordata > Mammalia > Lagomorpha > Leporidae > Lepus > Lepus europaeus. The sequence continues at coordinate 282,192 of NC_084844.1, read as the reverse complement.
GCACCTGAGGAGGACAGGGTGGAGATGGGGAAGAGAGGGGCTATGAGGGAGGAAGTTCGCATTTGACCTCTGAGTAGCCAGGTTTTTGCCTTGTGAGCAGGTGTGGCATGGCTCAGGAGCTCAGCTGAGATGCCCCTGTCCCCTCTCTGAAGGCAGCTCGCAGATGTCAGCTGATGAACGTGGGCTGTGGCTGTGAGCTCCCCAGGGAAGACACTGGGGCCTTGGGCCTTCCTCAGACCAGGCTGTTTGGCTCTTTCATTTCATAACCTGGGGTGCTGATGTGGGCTCTGCCTTCTCAGGTAAGACCACTTACCAGGATGTCCTGGGGTTTATGAACTCGAATTTTTAAATTGTGGTTTTAAAAAGCACCAGGACATGAAATGGGAGTGACAAACTTCCCTTGAGGCTCAGCTCAACCAACAATGAGGACTTTTATTTAAAAAATAAAGCCATGGGTCATTTATCCTGTGCCGTGTTTGTTTTGAGTTTGTCCTCTGATGTCTGGCAGAGAGCAGGCCTCACTCAGCTGTTTGTTCTTCTCTTCCCAGGCCGCCTTCCAGGAGAATGTGGGGAGACAGGTAAGGCCACTTCTCAGTCCTCGTTCCTGACACTTCCTGTCCTCTGGAGGCCGTGATCTGGAAACCTGGACACTTGGTGTCCTCTTGTGTTGTCCCACGAGGGTAAAGAGCTTGTCTGACGAACACAGTGGCTCCACACAGGGGCACTGACACAGCGTGGGTTCTACAGGAAACTTTTCCACACGCACAGATCAAAAACCACACAGCTTTGTGCTCAGTCAAGAATACACACAGCCGCAGTTGCCAAGGGCGCTGAGGGGTGAGCCAGGTTCCTGGGACCGGCTGGCCCTCCCTGTCCCATTTCTCTGGCAGGAGCTGGCAGGTTGGTCCCAGCTCCTGCCTACTGGGACCACAGCAAAGCCCAGAGGCAGCTTCTGAAAGCTGTTGCTTCCATGACCCCTGTCATGGTAACCAGCATCCGAGGGAGTAGCTGGGCTGCCCTCCCTCTGACCCTGCAGTCTGGCTGCTGGGCTGAGCCTCGCCTGGGAAGGGGGTCCCAGGTCACTCCCTTGTGTGTGACCCTGACGCATCCAGGGTGTGGTTGGGCCTGGGCTGGCAGGCAGCAGTGAGAACTGACCTGGAAGAGGAAGGGGGTTCTCAGAAAGGTTTGAGAATGTGGGGCAGGCTGATGGGAGGTGTCCAGCTCCGGGGTTAGAGGTTAGCCAGGCACCCCAGTTGTGCCCACACTGGAAGTAAGGAAGGGAGGGAGTAACAGAGCCAGGCTGGGGCATGGGGGCATCACATGTTCCAGCAGGGGGCTTGGCAGATGGCCTTGGAGAGATGCACCAGGTCGAGGCTGGCCTGGGAGGCAGGCAGGCACCGGCAGCACTGATGAGGAGGCTGCTGCCGGGACTGCCTTACCCCGGGGCACTGGGGCACCCCAGAGAGAGAAGCCCAGGAGATGTGCGCACCTGGCCTTTGGCGGGAAGGGGAAGATCGCAGGGCTGTGCCTGAGACCCTCCTTCCTCGGGAGCTTTCCCGGTCAGGCCCCTGCTCACAGAGCAGCCTTGGCGGCTGGAGCTGTGGAGGACCCTGGCCCAGCCAACACTTCCGGCTTCCACAGGGAAGTGATGTTGCCTTCGCACAGTGAGGACGTTCTGCTGAAGGGGGCACAGTCCGGCCGGCTGTAGTGAGGCCACGGCTGCTTTGCTGTCTTACTCTTCTGTGAGCCCTCAGTGATGTCTGTCTTTGGCCCAGAGGAGCGCCCTAAACCAGCGCTTCCCCTGTGTGAACAAACGTCACCATCTCCTGGAGCGTCCCATGCAGTAGGTGGGGTGGGAGCAGGTTGAGAAGCGGCTTCACGCTCCCTGCTGCGCCCCCTGTGAGAGTGGTCACTGAGGCAGGACAGGCACCGCCTGGCTCCTCAGACTCTCACTGAGGACCTCCCCTCCCCTCTGTAGGTGATGCACCACCCCTGCCCGCAGTCGGGGCTCAGCAACCCTCCAGAGCTGGTGGGCCATCTGACCATGCTGAGGTGGAGGGCTCCAGACCCTCCTGCAGGCTCTCCTCCCTGTGGTCCTCAGCCCAGGGTGCCCCTTCCTGCAGGGCTGGGGGCAGGAGATGGCGTGAGGGTGCTGTGTGTGGTAGAGAGGGCCCTTCCTTCGTGTGCTCTGGCTGTGAGCCGTCCTGGGCCCATCCCCAGGAGCAAGTGAAGATGTAGGTAGGAGCTGGGGTGACCTCAGCAGGGAGGGAGGACATGAGCTGGACACAGATGGCTGCTGCTGCAAAGGTCCTTCCAGACCAGCGGGAAGTCCTGGAGGCAAGGTGTCCATCCTGGACAGCAGAGTCTACTGGAGAGGTGGATGGAACTGGAAACGTAGTAAAACCTGCGTTGGTGAGGGATAGTACAGGGTTCGTGTTGCTTTCAGAGCAGGAGCCCCTGTCTCAGGGTCCACGTCTGGTCTGAGCTCTGGAAATATGTGTGGCGTGCTCTCTGTGAGGACCAGCTTAACATGTGTCATACTACACGAAAGAGTGCCACCCAGGCCAAGGGAAGGGGTGGGAACCACAGGCGAGGGGGTTGTCTGTGGGGTAAGAAGGGGACCTGCTGGAAGCCACTTGGCTGAGTTGAGGGAGTCACCAGACGTCCTGCGAAGTCACAGCCTGGCAGTCTCCTTCCTGCCCTGCAGCACCCGCTGTGGGAGAAGAGCATGCAGAGGCCGGGGCAGAAGCCGTGCACCACACAGGCCCTGCTGAGGCCCTCGGAGGAGAAAGGGTGGGACCGGGGAGTAGTGGGGGTGCCCAGGGTCCATGTTGGGGCCATGTGAGGGGGTAGATTTGAGTCCAGTTCCCTTGGAGTTGGATGGTCAGGGGAAGGAAAGGCCTTTAACCTTGGTCTAACTTTAGGCCAGCAAGCAGAGAGCAGAATATTCTGGAATGCATCATCCCCACCTTCCTTGTCAAGGCCTCTCAGCCTGGCCTGTGCTCTGGCTGTGGGGTGGCCTTGAGGCCAGCGGCTGCACGTGGGACCTGTCTTCCTCTTGTGCTGGCTGCACTTGGAGGTGTGAAGTGGGCGTGTGCATCACGTAAGGAGCCCAGTGGAGAAATCACACAATGTGAAGGAATTGCTGGTCTCTTGCAGGGTCAGTGTGTGCCCTGTCCCACATGAAGCCGTGTCCTTCCAAGGCTTGATGAACATTTGAGGAGGGTGAGAACTTGCCAGAACAAACAGCCATGACAGTTAGGGAAGCACATTTGAACAGGCCATTTTCCATGCACAGGTTCAGAATAAGTTGGTAGGAAGTGTGTGGTGTGTACTGTTGACAACAAAGGGCCTGGCCATTCCCTGTCTTCAGGGCCTGTTTCTTTCTTTCTTTTTTTTTAAAGATTTATTTTATTTATTTGAAAGAGTTACAGAGAGAGGGAGAGACAGAGAGAAAGGTCTTCCATTGCTGGTTCACTCCCTAGATGGCCCTAACGGCTGGAGCTGCGCTGATCCGAAGCCAGGAGCCAGGAGCTTCTTCTAGGTCTCCCATGTGAGTGCAGTGGCCCAAGGACTTAGGTCATCCTCCACTGCTATCCCAGGCCATAGCAGAGAGATGAATTGGAAGAGGAACAGCCGGGACTTGAACCAGCGCCCATATGGGATGCCAGCACTGAAGGCCAGGGCTTTACCCCGCAATGCTACAGCGCCGGCCCCATCCAGGGCCTATTTCTGTTGAGCCAGTAGGCATATCCTTAGGGCTCCTGGACTGTAGTCTTTGGACTGAAGCACCAAGGAAATTTTCAGGAGGAATTAGCAAGCTACGAAATGAGGGGCTCCTTAAGATGGGATGTCCCTGTGAGACCCAGCCTAGGAAACCTCTCTCTGAGGTGCTGTCGACTGCTGATCCCAGTACTCCTGCCTGGGCCCCCCGTTTAGTTCTTGTGTTGAGAGACAGATGACCAGAAGGGACTTGGACCGTGAAGTTTTTTTTTGTTTTTAAAGATTTATTATTTCTTTATTTGAAAGGCAGAGTTAACAGAAGCACAGAGAGAGAGAGAGAGATCTTCCATCTACTGGTTCACTCCGCAAATGGCCACAGTGGCTGGAGCTGGACTGATCTGGAACCAGGAACTTCTTCTGGGTCTCCCATGCAGGTGCAGGGGCCCAAGGACTTGGGCCATCTTCTGCTTTCCCAGGCCATAGCAGAGAGCTGGATCAGAAGTGGAGCAGCCAAGTCTTGAACCTATGCCCATATGGGATGCTGGCACTGCAGGGGGAGGCTTTACCTGCAATGCCACAGCGCCGGACCCCAGTGTATGTTTTACAAGAAAAAATGCATTCAGTTTTTTTTTTTTTAAATATTTATTTATTTATTTGAAAGAGTTACAGAGAGGCAGAGAGGGGAAGAAAGAGAGATCCTCCACCCGCTGGTTCACTTCCCAAATGGCCGCGATGGCTGGAGCTGTGCCAGTCCGAAGCCAGGAGCCTGGAGCTTCTTTCTGGTCTCCCACATGGGTACAGGGGCCCAGGTGGGCCATCTTCCACTGCTTTCCCAGGCCATAGCAGAGAACTGGATCAGAAGTGGAACAGCCAGGACTCAAACTGGTGCCTATATGGGATGCTGGCACTGCAGGTGGTGGCTTTACCCACTATGTCACAGTGCCAGCCCCATATTCAGTTCCATACACGCATGCACAAAACATACCCACACACAACACACCAGATACCCATACATACAATCTACAAACATACAGACCATGTGCATGGCACACATGTACACAACACACATCTATATATCCACACACACAATATCCACAAACACCACATACAACATGTACATGTAATGGATGCACGCCACACACCCACATACCCAGACATAGGGTAGACCCAAATGCAGCACACACACCACATGCATGGTAAAGATGCACACAGTACACACCCACGTACCCACATACATACACAAACATATGCCACATACATAACATATACACATAATACACATGCACAGAAAACACAAACATGATACAACAGATACCCATGCATACAGTATACACAAACACAATAATGCCACATAACACACTGGTGAATAGCACACCTGGATACCCCCCAAAATACACACAATGCACAAAACACATACACACAATACACATAGGCACACCACAACATACCACATGTGACACAGATCATGTAGCTACATATCCATGTGCATGATATACGCTGCACATACCCATGCACAGACACACAGAATACACCACCTAAAAGACAGCCATGTATGCAGCACCCACCCACATACCCATGCACACAATATGTACAACAACAACATATGCCATTCATGATACAGATAGGTACAACACCAGCCCACATACCCACGTGTACAGTATACATAGACACAACACACGTGCTACACACTTGACACACTGCAGAACCGCACAGTACCTCCCCCTCACAGGGTATGCACAAGTGCACACAGCAGACCCCACATGTAGTACACACAGACATAGCACGCATACCACTCACACAAGCACATGCCCCAGTGATTACCTGCCGTAAGGACAGGAAGCGCACACCCTCTGGTCACAGCCCTTTGGTCTGGAACATTCCCAGACAGCCCTGGTGGGAAAGGAAATGTTCTTCCAGCCTCAGGCCAGCCCCTTTCCCCTGAGGCCTCCCTGCTGGGGTTCTCCCTGTCACTCCTACACCTGAGAAGAGGACACACTTATAAAGCTCACAGCACAGAAGATGAAATCACACCACAGGTCAGAGAAGAGCAGGGCCCTGCCCTGCCACCTGCTCAGGCTGACCCACCCTCTTCCCTCATCTCTGTGTCCACGTGGCCTGTGTGAGGCTTCCTAAAGACTCATTCATCTGCTTGGGCAGGCCTGGGCAAGCCTCTTGGTGTGGGAAGTAGGTGCCTGGTACATGAGGAGGGGCCTGGAAGTGAGGTAGGGGTGCTCAGGGTAGGGCCGACTCCTCCATCAGGCTCTCTGGGTTCCAGTGTGAAGACCTAGTCCTGATACCTAGACTCATCCTCTTTGCTGTGTACCAGCCCCACCAAGGAGCAGGGCAGAGACAGGGACCTCTCTTTTCCTGAGAGCTGGGTAGGGAGGGCTGTCTCCATGGGAGGCGGCCTCCACCTGTCTCCCACTCCGTGACTGTGCTGCCTGTGGACCAGGGCACTGTGCTGGCGTTGTGATGGCCTGCCTGCACACTTGCCTCTTCTGCCTTTATCCTGGTGAGGAAGCAGCCCCCTCGCCCTAGAGGATGGAACACCCTGCCTGGCAGGGCAAAGCCTGACCCTCCCTGTTTGTTTATTCTCATCCTGGGCTATGGTGTTGGGGGCTGGGCCCTAAGTCCTGTCATCTGTTTTCTTGGTGGGACTTGGTCCTGACCCCCTGGACATTGCCCTGGGTTTCCCACCTTTGTGTGGAACATGGGCCACCTCATGGAGTGGGTGAACCCCCTTCTGTAGAATGGGGTGTAGCACTTTCAGCCTGGGGGAAGCTCTGTCCTGCCCTGTAGTTAGGCCGTGGAGATATGAGCTGCAGCTGGATCCACGTGTGACATCTCCAGCAGCTGCAGCTCCCAGCATAACCCTTGCAGGGGATTTGTGGGATCCCAAGCATTGAGTATACGTTCTGTCAGCTCATCCTATCAGGAAGGGGGTCAGGGTGTAGCTGGGTGGATGCAGTGTGTCCCTGGGTGTTCTCAGGAGAGCTGTTTGTCCTGTGATGTTTGCTCACTAAATTCTTAAATAGAGATGTGGGATTTGAATGATCAAGTGCCACGGTCAGTAACAGATGTTGAGGAGGAATCTGAACTCAAAGATGGGCAGGCCTGGGTGGGTGGAGTGGATAGGGAGCTGCTTCCTTTGGCCACACGCACCTCCCCCAGCCCCAGGCTAATCACAGACACTCCCTTCTGGCCAGTGACCAGTAGCATTATCCAACTCTGTACTCAGATCTGTCCAGAGGGTGGCTTTTAGTGCAAGAAAGCAAGAAGAGCTACACCCCAGCTCTTCCTAGGCTGTTACCTGTTTAGCTGTTTTGGACTTGGGATGGCATCATTGATGCCACTGGCTTAGACTGATGGGCTTTTTAGGTGCAGCTTGAGCACTAAACCATCATTTTTGACATTGTTTCCGTGATAATAAATAGCCTAAATCTCATGTGGAAATTGGGGCTCAAATCATAAATTTAGTTCTTTATGTGTCAGCTTGCTCAGGAGCTGGTTGCATACTTGCTTGTTGTGATAAAGAGTGACAGCAGCTGAGGTAGTGACTCCTCTTGGTACCTGCTGAGTCCCTGTGTGTGTGTGTGTGTGTAGCCATCCAGGGTAACAGGTGGGTGCTGACGGCTTCTGTTTGCATGGGTGCACCCGTGTGTGAAAGACACCATCCATTTTTTTTGGCAGTGTTAGTTGCAGTTGATTGGTGGTGTTGAGTGCAGTTGGTTGGCAGCATTGGGTGCAGTCTCTTGGTTGTGTTGGTGTTGGGTGCAGTTGATTGGTGTTGCATGCAGTCATTTGGTGGTGTTGGTATTGGGTGCAGTCGATTGGCAATGTTGGTGTTGGGTGCAGTTGACTGGTGGTTTGGGTGTAGTCTGTTGGCTGTGTTGGTGTGTTTGCTGTATTAGTGTTGGGTGCAATTGGTTGGTGGTGTTGGTGTTGGGTGCAGTCGATTGGCGCTGGGTGCATTTGACTGATGTTGGGTGCAGTCTGTTGGCTGTGTTGCTGTTGGGTGTAATCTGTTGGCTGTGTTGGTGTTGGTGCAGTTGGTTGGTGCTGGGTGTAGTTTGGTGGTATTGGTGTTTGGTATAGTTGATTGGCAGTGTTGGGTGCATTGGTTGGTGGTGTTGGGTGCTTGTCATTTTCCTGAGCTTTGTTTGATAAACTCATGCCAGTTTTGCTGTAGTTGGGAGCTTCTTTAAGTTTCTCTCACGGGGCCTGTGTGTTGGGGGTGGGAGGTCTTCTCTGAGACCTGTTAAAAATACCCCTGTGGTTCATACTGTCAGGTTTTCTACATTTGTGGTGTTTCAGATGTTGGAATCGTTTTACAGAGTGGTGTCTACAGCACTATGCAGACTATGGCCCCGGGACAGGAGTCTGCTGGGAGAGTGTCTGTGGACCCTCATCCCCCTTATTTCAGAGTCTAGGGTTTGCTGCTTCTGGGGTGCTGTCAGCCCCACCTTGGCACCAGCCAGGTCACTGCTTGTCCATTAGACTGAGGCATGGGCTCTGGTCTGTGAGACCACCAGCACCTTCCTCTCCCAGAGTGGGCACATGCTAGGGTCTTTTTGCCTGGCTAGGGGCACAGGGGGATTGAGATCTACACCGTTGAACCCTGATACCTTCTCAGGGTGTGTGCTTTAAAAAAGTTTCTCCCAGCATTGTGGAGTTGAGTGGTTGAGGTAGTTTTGGGCCCAGCCAGGTTAGGCAGTGAGAGCACAGACTTGATTTATCTCTGACCATCATTGCTGGGCTTATGAAAGTCCAGGTATGCACTTAGATTAATTTTCCTCTTTTCTTTTTTCTAATTTCACATTTATCCAGGGTACTTTTCCTCATGGAATTGATATTCTGACCACCGCTGACTATTTTGCAGTTGGTAAAATATCTAACTGTTTCCTGGTTATAAGGTAAGTTTTCATGTGTGTCGCAGAATGGTACGTCTCCTTCCGTGTCTGTTTCCACCATGCTTCCCTTACCTGCGAAGGTCCACTTGATGTCCATGTGGTTTGCGTGGAAAGTGACACGTTGACAGCAGGTTTGTCTGGACCTTGTCATGCTGCTGTCTGGAGCAGCACTGTGTTCTCGAGGGCTTGCCGTCCCCACACCGTATGCACCGGTCCTGCGTAGAGCTCGGCACGCTTGCGTTTGCTCTCTGTTTCTTCTCTTTCATCAGGAACCATTTCAACATTGAGGTTATCTCTGGGTTGTTTGTGAGGAGCTTAAGAAAGCGGTCTTTGAGAAGTCCAGCCAGGGAGTAGAGTGTGGCGGACGATTCATGTGCTCTCGGTCACATGACAGCGCTGAAGGGAACAAAGGCTTGGCTTGTCTGTCTTAGGGCAGGAGGGAGCATTTCTCAGGGAATGCTAAGTTCATTTTTAAAAACAATTGCTAACCACTGCTGCTCCTAAGGACAGATTTCCAAAGTGCCCTGCGTGCCGGCCACGCAGAAATGGCATTTCCTCACGACCACACGCACAGGTTTTTCAAAGCAGAGAATCTGGCCCCATTTCCGGAAGGATCTCTGACCAAACTCGAACTTGTTGTCTGTTTCCTCTATCTTCCCTTGGCTGTGACATCCTTTTGTGCCCTGTTGGTTCTTCCTGTTTTCCTGGCTTGTCAACACTGCCTGTGCATTTCATGGGGAGTGTCCGGCACCCTTCTCCTGAGCGCCTAGGGTGCAGTTGCAATTTACCTGCTGAGGTTCCTAAGCCACCCTGAGACACAGCTGTGAGTCGTGTTTGCGTCCTATAGAAACACTTACAGCACCGGGCCCTGCGCCGACGTGAGGACATGCCAACACCAGGCGTGGTTGTGCACCAGCCTCAGGCTCTCTCCCCCAGTAAGGGCCCTGTGCTCAGCCGGGACTCTGGGTGCGAGGCTGAGAGCACTGTGTAGAGAAAGTGGGTGGGTGGGGGGTTTGTAGCCCCAGGTCAGGCGGGGCTGTGAGCTGCAGTGAGGAGGGGGTGGTTGTGAGCTGTGGGGTGCAGGGTGGTGAGGGATCTGGTTGACTACCATTACCACCGTGGCTGCATTTGATGACTGGGAACAAGGAGACCACATGGTCAGAGGCCACGTGGGTGTCACCAGGGGTGTCCCAGGGGATCTCAGAGTTGGCGGTGTCCAGAGTTTCCCACAGCAGGATGAGGGCACAGATCGGGGAGGTGCCTGGTGCCTGGAGGTTAAGGTCAGGGACTCAGCCCTGCGTCTGTCGAACACAGAAATCAACCAGGTTCCTCAGGAAACTGGGAGTTCTCTCTCTCTGTCTCTTTTCCTCTTTTCTTCTTTAAATACTTATTTATTTGAAATTCAGAGTTAGAAAGAGGATGGCCTAGATGGCCTCAATGGCCAGGACTAAGCCAGGAGTTAGGAGCTTCATTCAGGTCTCCCATGTAGGTGGCAGGAGCCCAAGCTCTTAGCCCTCTTATTCCACTTTTCTCAGGCTGTTAGCAAGAACCTGGATCAGAAGTGGAGTAGCCAGGATTCGAAGCTGCACCCATATGGGATACTGGTATTGCAGGCTTTACCTGCCATGCCATAACACCAGCCCCTGGTTTTTTTTTTTTTTTTTTTTTTTTTTTTTTTTTTTTTAATTTTCATTCACTTATTTGAGAGGAGAGGGAGAAAGAGAGCACAAGAGGGTGTGGGTACACAAATGCTCCCATCTTTTGACTCACACCCCAAGTGGGCATTGTGGCCAAGAGCTGGGCGTGCAGTCCTGGTCTCCAGACGGGTGACAGGGACCAGCAACGTGAGCCAGCCCTGCAGTTTCCAGCAGTTCAGCTGGAATTGGGAGCAGAGCCGGGACCTGAATTGTCAGCTCTGATGTGGACGACGGGCATCCCCCCAGGGTCTTAGCTGACAGGCCGTGAGGTGCGCAGGCTGGAGCAGACACCGGCACTCATCTGCTTGCTTGTGTTTTCTGTGCCCACTTTATTGAAGGGCTAAGGGATGATAGGAAGTCTATGTGTTTGATGTGTACGTTGTGGCAGATTTTGACATGCCTGTCTGTAGCAGCCACTACAAGGAAGACAAGGGAATGCCTGTGTTTCCCATGCTTCCCTCTCTCCCCTCCCCATGCCTTGCCCCAGGTGGCCCTGCTCTGCTGCTGTCACCCAGATGAGTATCTGCTCCCTCAGGTTGTGTGGATGGGGTCCGTGGTGTGCTTTTTGCTTGTGCTGGCTTCTCTCACTCAGCCTGAGAGCCTTCTGTGCCCTGGTTGCTGAGTCGTGTTCTGCCGGGAGGGCCCATGGTGGCCTGTCTGCTCACCTGGGGTTGTGCGGGGGCACGTGTGAGGACGGCATGTGTGCTGGGGTGGCCACACTGGTGCGAGTGTGGAAGTAACTCCTAGTTTGTGTCTTCCTGATGGCGCTGAGCACCTTGCTGTGGGCTGGTGGCAGCCTTCTGTCCGTGTGTTTCTTGGAGTGGTGGTTCTCCTCTTGCTGAGAGTTCTGTGTGTGTTCTCAACACTGCTCCTCTCAGGCACTTTCTCCTTGTCTGGCTTGTCCTTCGGTGTGGAGTGTTTCTCACTCAGAGCTCTTTGTGAAGTAAGAGCATTACTTCTGTGCATCAGTTTCTTTACAGTTTACATAATGTGGTGTAGGTGTGGGGCGGGTTATGGCACATGTGAGCCCTTGAGTCATTGCCGTGGCCTGCATGAAGAACACGTCCACCCCCACGGAGCTCCCCTGCCCTGCTGCGACCTGTGCCTCTTCACAGGGCTTCGCTCTACACGTTGTCCTGTGTTACTGAGTTCCTCAGGCATCGGGGGCGAGTCGCCCCTGAGCAGCACCCTGCAGCACCCTGCTGCTGTCCTGTGGGCTTCTCACCTCCGGGTTCCCACGCGTCAGAGGACAGCTTTGCTCCTGCAGTTTCTGATAGAGAGAGCACAGGTGGGGCCTCTGCCGGCTGGGCTGCTGTCCTCCCCTCCTTGTCCCATCCCCTCTTCTGAAGAGTTACTTATTTATTTGAAAGGCAGAATGACTGACTGACTGACTGACTGACTGACTTTCCATCTGTCGATTCACTCCCCAAATGGCAGCAACAGCCGGGGATGAGCCAGGCTGAAGCCAGTGTCCAGGAACTTGATCTTAGTCTCCCGTTTGGGTGGCACTGGGCCAAGTGTTTGGGCCATCTCCTGCTGCCTCCCAGGGGCTTTCGCAGGGAGCTGGGTTGGAAGCGGAGCAGCTGGGACTCAGCCTGGTGCTCTGATAAGGGAGTGGCGTAACCCGTTGTGCCACAACACTGGCTCCTGGGCTGCTTTTCTGAATCGCTGCAGTTGTGAGTTTTGATTGTTGGTCTTCTTGCTGTAAATCTTATTTTTACCGTTGAACATCATTTATAAAGTGGATTTTGCTTTCTAGTAGTTTGCCCTCCAGCAATTTTGCACATCTGTGACCTAAAAGTTCTTCAAATCCAGGAAGCCTTTGAACGAGCTATTTGCCTCTGTATTTCCCAGCTCCGTAAATGAATCCCACCTCTACTCATTTCTTGATTTCTCTTTCTCATTTTCCCACACCTGGTTAGTGACCTAGTTCTGCCAGATCCACATCCCTAATGGGCCTCAAACTGCCTTCTTCCTGTTCACCCTCTCTGCCATCCCTGACTTCCAGCTCTTGTTAACCTGGAAACTTGTCAAAGCGTCCCAGCTGACTCCTCTACCCCTAGGGCCTGACCTCACCCATCTGTGCTTTGCCCTGCTGCCCCAGGAACTGACTGAGTTCCTTCATATTACAGCACTTTCCAGCCCTCCTGCCCACGCCCTTCCCTGTGCCTTCCTCCTGTTCCTCCTCCTGTACCTGCCAGGCCCCCATCTCCTCCTGCTGCACCTGCCATGTCCTCTTCCCTTCCTGCTTCATGGGCCATGCACTCCATTCCTCTTCCTCCTCCCACCTGCCATGTCCCCTCCTGCTGCTGTACCTGCTGTACACTCTGTCCCCTCCCACCTGCCATGTCCCTTCCTGCTGCTGTACCTGCTATACACTCTGTCCCCTCCCACCTGCCATGTCCCCTCCTGCTGCTGTACCTGCTGTACACTCTGTCCCCTCCCACCTGCCATGTCCCCTCCTCCTGCTGTACCTGCTATACACTCTGTCCCCTCCCACCTGCCATGTCCCCCCCTTCTGCTGAGCCTGCTATACACTCTGTCCCCTCCCACCTGCCATGTCCCCCCCTTCTGCTGAGCCTGCTATACACTCTGTCCCCTCCCACCTGCCATGTCCCCCCCTTCTGCTGTACCTGCTGTACACTCTGTCCCCTCCCACCTGCCATGTCCCCTCCTCCTGCTGTACCTGCTATACACTCTGTCCCCTCCCACCTGCCATGTCCCCCCCTTCTGCTGAGCCTGCTATACACTCTGTCCCCTCCCACCTGCCATGTCCCCCCCTCCTGCTGAGCCTGCTGTGCACTCTGTCCCCTCCCACCTGCCATGTCCCCTCCTCCTGCTGTACCTGCTATACACTCTGTCCCCTCCCACCTGCCATGTCCCCTCCTCCTGCTGTACCTGCTGTACACTCTGTCCCCTCCCACCTGCCATGTCCCCTCCTGCTGCACCTGCTGTGCACTCTGTCCCCTCCCACCTGCCATGTCCCCTCCTCCTGCTGCGCCTGCTATACACTCTGTCCCCTCCCACCTGCCATGTCCCCTCCTGCTGCTGTACCTGCTGTACACTCTGTCCCCTCCCACCTGCCATGTCCCCTCCTGCTGCACCTGCTGTGCACTCTGTCCCCTCCCACCTGCCATGTCCCCCCCTTCTGCTGAGCCTGCTATACACTCTGTCCCCTCCCACCTGCCATGTCCCCCCCTCCTGCTGAGCCTGCTGTGCACTCTGTCCCCTCCCACCTGCCATGTCCCCTCCTCCTGCTGTACCTGCTATACACTCTGTCCCCTCCCACCTGCCATGTCCCCCCCTCCTGCTGAGCCTGCTGTGCACTCTGTCCCCTCCCACCTGCCATGTCCCCTCCTGCTGCTGTACCTGCTATACACTCTGTCCCCTCCCACCTGCCATGTCCCCTCCTGCTGCACCTGCTGTGCACTCTGTCCCCTCCCACCTGCCATGTCCCCTCCTCCTGCTGTACCTGCTATACACTCTGTCCCCTCCCACCTGCCATGTCCCCTCCTGCTGCTGTACCTGCTATACACTCTGTCCCCTCCCACCTGCCATGTCCCCTCCTGCTGCTGCGCCTGCTATACACTCTGTCCCCTCCCACCTGCCATGTCCCCTCCTCCTGCTGTACCTGCTATACACTCTGTCCCCTCCCACCTGCCATGTCCCCTCCTGCTGCTGTACCTGCTGTGCACTCTGTCCCCTCCCACCTGCCATGTCCCCTCCTCCTGCTGTACCTGCTATACACTCTGTCCCCTCCCACCTGCCATGTCCCCTCCTCCTGCTGTACCTGCTATACACTCTGTCCCCTCCCACCTGCCATGTCCCCTCCTGCTGCTGTACCTGCTGTACACTCTGTCCCCTCCCACCTGCCATGTCCCCTCCTGCTGCTGCACCTGCTGTGCACTCTGTCCCCTCCCACCTGCCATGTCCCCCCCTCCTGCTGCGCCTGCTATACACTCTGTCCCCTCCCACCTGCCATGTCCCCCCTCCTCCCCTCTTCCTGCACCTGCATGTACTGCTGTCCCATCTTCCTCCTTCTGCACCTGCTATGCCACATTCCTTCCTTTCCCTCTCATATCTGCTGTGCCCTCCCCTTTCACCTTGTCCTTGCCTCTTCCTCCTGCACCTGTCATGTCCTCAAGTCCCCTCCTCCTTCCTCTCCTGCCCCCTGGTGGCAGTTCTTCGGTTTGCACTGACATCCCACGTGGACCTAGTAGATGCTGGGATGGCTTGGACTAAACATTCAGGAGTCTTTCACAAGACTGCCGCTTCTTGGGCCTCACTTCAGACTGGAACTCAGGAGGCTTAGTCTCCATCTGCCTCTTTCCTTGGGGCCCTTGGTCATCTGCTTGCTCCTCTGGACTCTTGTGCTTCATAACCACCTGTTGTGGGCTCCTTGTGTTACCCTAGCTGTGAATTTGCCTGTCAAGAGTACGGGTTGCATGCTCACAGCACCTTGGTGCGGGGGTCATTGATGACAGGGGAGGGGTTGGCTTCTCAAGCCTCCCATTTTTCTCAGGCTGTGTGACCTTCGGGGAGACTTCCCACTCACACACTCCTGAGGAAGCCTCCACTTTTCTTTCTGTCCTTTCAGAGCACAGATCTTTCCTGGCCTGCACTCTTGGGCTATGTGTCTTGCAACACCGTGTTCGTGCGGCATTCACACTCAGCGCTGGGTCCAGCTCTGCAGTGCCGTTTTCTCTGGCACGTCTCTGTCCCCACCTGGCCATCTGCCTAGTCTCTTGGGCTCTGTGGTGGGGGCCGCGGTGAGGTTGGTGTGAGGCTGTGTGGATAAGGTAGTGGGTTCACATGATATGTGTGGTTTCAAGTTGTAGCTGTGTGAACTATAGAAGGTATGTTGTTTGAATAGGCAGTGCACACACATGGTGTAATACTCAGAAAGCGCAGGCGTGTCAGGGAGGGTCATACCTGTCTGTCCCTGTCCCACTCTCTGATCCCGTTCCCGGTGTTGCCTGTCACCAGTTTTCGCATATGCTCTGGAGCAGGGGTGGGGAATGTCTGACCCACGGGCCGTATCAGGCCCACAGAATCATTTGGTCTGACCCTGCTAAGGCATCCACAGGCAGGACTTGGAATTCAGTAAATCTGTAGCAGGCCCGTGAATGATGTGAATATCTGGATGGCCTCTGGCAGACAGAAGGTTCCCCAGCCTTCTCTAGAGAGTTCTGTTCCTGTAATGCACACGAAAAAGCTGAGAAAATACAGACAGCTCCAGGTGCCCTGGTTGTACAGTGAGGCGAACCCTGTGTGGATACTGGACTCTGTCCAGGCTTTTCTGTTGAGAGCAGTGTGGAGTGCGTGTCTGGTTTCTCACGAGTGTGATTATCTGTGAGTAGATGGCCAGAAGTGGACCTGTTGGACCCAAGGGTATTTGGGTTTTGTGTTCCTGGGCCATGTGACCTTGTAGGCCCTCAACCATGGTTGAGACCCCGGATGCGGAGTGACCAGTGAACACAGAGTGAAGGCGATTGAGTGCTGCTTCAGGTGGTTGAGCTCTGAGCTTTTCCCGTAACTGTTTGTGGGCAGCAGTTCCGCAAGGCCCTTGTGTCCTTTCCTGTGACGCCAGTGCTGGCTTTCCCCTTGTTGTCTCCTGACGCTGCTGTTGGTGTTCCTCTGGCAGACTGTGGGGGTTCTGTGTGTGGATGTGTTGATGTCTTCTCTTACGTCATTATCAGAAGGTCTTTCCCACATGGGGATCAATTTTTCCGATTCTCTTGTGATATTTCAAGAGACAGTCAGAACTTAAACCCCACCAGCTGCCCCTGCATGAAGGGTGCAGCTCTGTGAGCACTGACAGCTCACACCTGGCCCCCTTTCACCTTCCGGGGTGTGGGGGCTCCCAGCACCCCTGCAGTTCTGCTCCCAGCCTCAGCCCTGGAGCTCTGCCCATCGCTGTGGATTCAGGTGGCGTCAGGAAGAGCACACACTGCTGGTGGGATCCATCCGTGGCTGAGCTGTGTGCTGCTCTGTAGCTGTAGCTGTTGGCAAACATACAGATGGTTTTCAAATAAAATGTTCATTTGAGAGGCAAGGAGAGGTGGCAGTGGGGGTGGGAGGGAGACACGAAAGACACAAAGATCTTCCATCGGCTGATTTGCTCCCCAAGGGAAGGGCCAGGTTGAAGCCAGGAGCTGGAAACTGCATCCAGGTCTCCCACATGGGTGGCAGAGACCCAGGTCATTGACCCATCACCATTGCCTCCCAGGGGACACATCAGCAGGAAGCTGGAGTTGGGCGTGGAGCTGGGTATTAAGACAAGCACTCTGCCGTGGGATGCAGATGTCCTAGCTGCTAGCTGGAATGCCTGCTCCTGTTTTGAATTTTTGACTCAGTTGAATAAAGCTGTTGAACATTTATTTGGAAGTGTTTATGTGGATATGTTAAGACCTAGGTAATTTTTGTGTATTTAACTTCATAAGGAACTGTGAAATTGCTTTTTTCTCCTCCCCCTGAGAAATGCGTGCAAGTTCTGCTACTCCACGTTGTTGCCAGCACTTGGTACTTGTTACCTGATACTTGCCCGTTCTAGAGTGTAGTTTGCATTCTCTGCTGACTACTGATGTCAGTCACCTTTTTGTGTGCTTACTGGCAGTGTTGTTTTTGTGATGATCTGCTACCGATTGTTATTTAGATTTATCATCTTTATTTGGATAGAAGTCTTGTCATTTTTGGGAATCCCTGCCCCACTGCTTATAATGGAAGGAGGCTTCTTTTGGTGCATGGATTCAGAGGTTTACAGTGCACGATCTGGTTGAGTGTGGGAGGGGTGGGTGTGCAGAGGATGGCTCTCCTGGTGCATGCAGCCCGCTCCAGAGCTGCCGTCCCAGGCACACCTTTGATGACGAAGCACCTCCTCCCAGCTGCTTCCTAAAATACCACGACTGGGTCAGGTCTCCCACCCTTACTCTGTTACCATGAACGTAGTATACTGTGGGGACCAAGCCTTCAGCTCATGGGCCTCTTAGGGGCACCCAGACTAATACACAATCCACAGCAGCCGCCACCCCGCAGTCTGTCTTCATTTTCTCAAAGTTCTTAACAACTTTGTTGAAGTGTAATTGACGCATGTTAACTGCACATCAAATGGACAGTTGACTTCAGTATGCACTCAAGAGTCTCTGTCACTGTGGTTGCCAAGGTGGGGACGTGAAATTCGTTCCTGTGTCACCACAGGTGCCGTGTCTGGTGTATGCCGTGGTGGGGGCGTGGTCTTCAACCCGGTGTCACTGTGTGTGCCATGGTGGGGGCGTGGCCTCATCCTGGTGTCACTGAGTGTGCTGTGGTAGGGACGTGGCCTCATCCCGGTGTCACTGTATGAGCTGTGGTGGGGGCGTGGCCTCATCTCGGTGTCACTGAGTGTGCCATGGTGGGGGCGTGGCCTCATCCCGGTGTCACTGTGTGTGCTGTGGTGGGGGCGTGGCCTTCATCCTGGTGTCAGTGTGTGTGCTGTGGTGGGGGCGTGGTCTCCATCCCGGTGTCACTGAGTGTGCTGTGGTGGGGGCGTGGCCTCATCCCGGTGTCACTGAGTGTGCCGTGGTGGGGGCGTGGCCTCATCCCGGTGTCACTGAGTGTGCCGTGGTGGGGGCGTGGCCTCATCCCGGTGTCACTGAGTGTGCCGTGGTGGGGGCGTGGCCTTCATCCTGGTGTCAGTGTGTGTGCTGTGGTGGGGGCGTGGCCTTCATCCCGGTGTCATTGTGTGAGCCGTGGTGGGGGCATGGTCTTCATACCGGTGTCACTGTGTGTGCCGTGGTGGGGGTGTGGTTGTCGTCCTAGTGTCATTGTGGGTGTCCAGGTGGAGGTGTGGCATCATTCCTGTGTCACTGTGTGTACTGTGGTAGGGGTGTGGCCTTTACCCCACACATTTCTTGCTGCCTACTTCTTTGTAGTCCCTACCTCTGGTCTCCCTCATCTGAAGGCAACTGCTGACCTGCTTCCATTAGAATAGATTTGTTTTGTATTAATGGAGAAGCTAGCGAGTGCCGGTTTTGTCTGCCTTCTTTCTGACCACGTGTTGAGTTTCTGATGAGCGTGCGTCCTGTGACTGAGTCACAGCCTGTTCCCTGGCTGTGCCTGGTGTCCTGGGGGTACAGTTGTGTGTGCAGCTCTGGGAAAATGGGAAGCTACTTAGGGGGGCGTGGCTGAGTCCTATGGTAGGTATTTTTCGCTCGGCAAGAGATGGCATCTGTTTTTAAAATGCTGTGTTTCGTGTTCTTGCTTTTGCTGCATTCTCACTGACCGAGAACTTTGTCTTCCAGCGTGTATATTGCTGGCTTTGCTGAGTACACCGAGCCCATGATAGAGCACCTGGTCGCCATGAAGGTCAACCACTGGGACGGGTAGGTTCCCCCGTGTGCGTGCTGCGTGGAGCTGGTGAGCACCGAGTAGTAATCTCAGAGCGATAAACAGGCAGGCTGCACGCCTGGTGTGCCGGGTAATGGTCTGTTTCCAGTTCCCTTCTAGAGTCCCTTGTCGGGCAGCCCTGATGTGTGACTGTTCCCGTGTGAATGCCCTGGGCTGGCGTGTAGTCGAGGGCAGGAACTTGCCTGCGGCCAGGAGGAGCCTAGGCCGGGGACACGCCTCGTCTCCCTCGGCGATGCCGTGCCTCCCACCCTGATCTCTGCTTGGCCACTCTGGCTGTCTTCTGTGTTGCCTCCTGGGAGTGCAGCAGGCATTAGTGGCTGTTTTCATAATTACAGGAGCAGTTTCAGGATATGTTGGCATTTCGTAGGCAGTTAAATGTGTCTTCAAAGAGAAAAGCTAAGTGTGCAACCCAGAACATAAACAGAGCATTAGTGCTGTTATTACATCCTCCAGGAGGCCAGATTATCTTTGCCTAGGAAGGCTGTGTCACTGCCTGTCACACGCGGATCTAAAGACGGTGAATGCCTGCGGACGTCAGGCCCTTTGTGAGGGTGCACGTTCAGTGTTCCAGTTTTAGGGTGCATCTTTTGCAGAAAGTTCTTTCGAGGACTAAGGCCTTGATAGTTTGGTTGCTTGTGGCTGTGTGCTGTGATGCCCACGGGGTCCAGGAGACGTGCCCTTTGTTTCCTGTTGGTCACCCTGAGCTTCCAGGTGATGGTCTCTGTTTTTGATGTTTGAGACATGCCTGCATATGTGGCACCAAAACCTCTTGTGATTAGGAGCACGGGTCCTCTGGACAGAGCCTGTCTCACCAGTTATCACTCACTCAATCAGATATTGAAAATAGAGTTGTAAAGGTAGAGATGGAGAGAGACATCCGTCACATACCTGCACCAGCCAGGGCTGGATGCCAGGAGCCAGGAATGCCAGCCAGGTCTCCCATGTGGGTGGCAGGACAAGCACTTGGGCCATCAGCTGCTGCTTCCCATGCCTGTTAGCATGAGCTGTTTCTGAGCACAGGGTCGCCAAGACTCGGCCTCAGGCACTCTGATGTGGGGTGTGGGTGTCACACAGGGCAGCTCAGCCCCCTGGCCACAGGGTCCTCTCCTGAATGAGCTGGGCTCAAGTCCCCAACTGTTACTGTAACGTCCACTTCTTCAGTTCTGGCAGTTCTTCCTTCACGTTTTGGGTGGGAGACTCCTGGTAGATGTGTATCTGTTATTTTATCTTCTTGGTGTGCCGGCCCTGGTCCTTGTCTCTCACCACTTTTGTCCTAATAATTTGGTATCCCCGGTATATGCATGCTGGTAGGCTTTTTCCTTAAAGGGCCAGAGAGTAAATATCTTAGGTCTTTGTCCCAAATACTTTATCATTTCTTTTCCCTGTACAGCCCTTTAAAAAATAAAACCATTTTTAACTTAGGACCTTAGACAAAGAGGCCTCAGACTGGGTTTGGCCTACTGCCATCAGTAGCTGCTATCCTAGTGACTTGATCTCTTTTGTTTCTAGTCTGGGCGCCTTTTGATATACTGCTTGTTTTTATACCCAGTCTGCCAACCCCTGCCTTTTTCTGTGAGCTGTTCAGTCCATTCAGATTTGATTTTTAAATATCAGCATAGTTCAGTTTATGCCTGCCATTTTACTGCTTGTTTTTCATTTTTTTCCCATTGCCTTTTTTGTTTAAAAAAATTTTTTAGAGGGGCTGTCACTGTGCCATAGCAAGTAAAGCTGCCTCCTGCAGTGCCGGCATCCCATATGGGTGCTGGTTTGAGTCCCGGCTATTTCACTTTGCAGCCAGCTCTACGGCCTATGAAAGCAGTAGAAGATGGTCCAAGTTCTGGGGCTGCTGCACCCATGAGGAGACCTGGAAGAAGCTCCTGGCTCCTGGCTCCTGGCTTCAGGTTGGCTCAGCTCCGGCTGTTGTGGCCACTTGGAGAATGAACCAGCAGATGGAAGACCTCTCTTTCTCTCTCTGCCTCTGCCTCTCTATAACTCTGCCTTTCTTTTTTTTTTTTTTTTTAAAGATTTATGTATTTATTTGAAAGTCAGAGTTACACAGAAAGAGAAGAGGCAGAGAGAGGGAAAGGTCTTCCATCCACTGGTTCACTCCCCAATTGGCCGCAATGGCCAGAGCTGTGCCAATCCAGAGCCAGGAGCCTCTTCCAGGTCTCCCACGTGGGTGCAGGGGCCCAAGGACCTGGGCCATCTTCCACTGCTTTCCCAGGCCACAGCAAAGAGCTGGGTCAGAAGTAGAGTCACCGGGTCTCGAACTGGCTCCCATAGGGGATGCTGGCACTGTAGGCAGAAGCTTTACCTGCTACGCCACAGCGCCAGTCCCACTCTGCCTTTCAAATAAATAAATAAATACATACATAAATCTTTAATAAAAATTTTTAAAGAAATCTTTCTAGCAGAGACTTAGAGGAGAAATGCAGAGCTGAGCGACCTGAAAACATAATCTGGCCTTCCTTTCTGCAGGTTCTCACGCTCACACCAGCTCTTTTCCTGGAGCTTTAGGGTTCACAGAGGGTGACCGTGACCTTGGCGTATTATGGTTTTTGAAAAATGGAGATGTCTCTGCCCTTGGCCTGGGATTCCTGCTAAGAGGCTATAAATAGGGCCCCTCTGACTTTCACGCAAGAAGCGAGGCTCGCACCCAGTGGGAGCTGAGAGGATTCCTGCAGAAGCTCCCGCAGTGTGTGGGATCCCCGTAGCGTGCACCATTAGGAATCCCAAGCAGTGCTACCCCTTGAGCAGGTTGCTTTTGAGGGCTGGGCTATCCCATTGTCCTGTGTTTCTTTTTAAAAGTTTTCTGATACATAGACAATTGATATCTCAGGATGAATGCAATTTTAAATCTTGCAACTGGTAGACTGTAGAATGTCTACCATCTTAACCGGTTTCTACTGTTAGGTTTCGGGGTGTCAGCTGCATTCAGATGGCTGTGCAGCTGTCACCGCCGTCCCTGTCAGCTTGCAGGACCCAGCGTCCCATCAACACTAACTCCTCGCCCGCCCCTGCCACTGGCAGCCCTCATTGTCCTTTGTGTCTCTTTGAGTTTGACTCCCCAAGGAGCCTCATGAAAGGGGAACCCTTCCTGTCTTTGACTGACAGATGTCATTCAGCATGATGCCCTGGAGGTTCCTCTGTTCTGAGGCTGAGCAGCGTTGGGTGTCTGTCTTTCTGTCCCTCTGTTGGCTGCTGCCGTGGGCTTGGGGAGCTCTGAGCTCCCAGCTCTTTGGAGTTTGTGCCCATGATGGATCTGCTGGGTCGCAGCGTGATTTGTTCCTGATTTTTGAGGCGCCACCGCACTGATTTCCATGGGGGCTGTGCATTCTGCATTCCTAACAGCAGGGGGCAGGGCTCCAGTTCTCCCGCGTCCTCACCAGCACTTGTTTCCTGGGTGAGAGTTGGCATCTCACTGTGTTTTTGGTTCGCATTGCCCTGATGATTCTTGGCATTGCCTGTCTCTCATGTGCTTGTTCTCTGCCTTAGCATAGTTGGAGAAAAATCTTTTGAAGTCTTTTGCCCCATTTTTAATCGATTTGTTGTTCTTTGTGCATTCTGGATAGTAATCAGACAGAGGATGTGCAGGTGTTTCCTCTTACTCTGTAGGCTGCCTTCTCCCTGCTGTGTCCTCTGGTGCAGAGAAGTTTTAATTTCAATGTAGTCCAATCTTCTGGTGTTTATGCTTTGTGTCACTTTCAAGAAATCATTGCTAAATCCAATGTTGTAAAGCTTTTGCCCTGTATTTTCTTCAGTTTTATCATTTTAGATCTTAGGTTAGATATGAAAGTTAAACTGTTTTTCCCCTGGAAACCTTTTATTTAAGGAATGCAAACTTCATACTTTTCATAAGTGCAACTTTAGGAATATAGTGATTCTTCCCACCATACCTGCCCTTCCACCCACACTCTCACCCCTCTTTCTCCTCCCTCTCCTATTCCCATTCTTATTTTTTACTGAGATCTCTTTTCAGTTAACTTTATACACATACAGGTAACTCTACAAATAGTAGGGGGGAAAAACTGTTCTTCAACATTCCAGATGAGGGCTGTTCCAAGTCACTGCTTCTCAAAGTGTCAGTTTCACATCTAGAGATTACTTTTTAGGTGCTCTGTTAGTTATCACAGATCAGGGAGAACATATGGTATTTGTCCTTTTGGGACTGGCTTATTTCACTAATTATGATGTTATCTAGTTTCATCCATTTTGTTGCAAATGACAGATTTCATTTTTTTTAACCACTGTGTAGTATTCCATGGTGTATATATCTCATAATTTCTTTATCCAGTCTTCAGTTTTAGGCATTGGGGTTGATTCCATGTCTTAGCTATTGTGAATTGAGCTGCAATAAACATGTAGGTACAGATAACTCTTTCATATGCTGATTTCATTTCCCTTGGGTAAATTCCCAGGAGTGGGATGGCTGGGTCATGTGGTAGGTCTATATTCAGATTTCTGAGGTATCTCCATAGTCTTCCACAGTGGCTGTACCAATTTACATTCCCACTAACAGTGGATTAGGGCACCTTTTTCCCCACATCCTCACCGGCATTTGTTGTTTGTTGACTTCTGTATGTGAGCTGTTCTGATGAGGTGAGGTGATATTTCACTGGGTTTTAATTCACATTTCCCTGACGGCTGATGATCCTGAGCATTTTTTCATGTGTCTGTTCTCCATTTGGATTTGCTGTTTTGAAAATTCCTGTTTAAGTCCTTTGCCCTTTTCTTGACTGTGTTGTTGTTTAGTTTCTTGATCTCTTATGTATTCTGGTTATTAATCCTTTATGAGTTGCATAGTTTGCAAATAATTTCTCCCATTCTGTCAGTTGTCTCTTCACTTTGCTGAAGTTTCTTTTGTAGTGCAGAAGCTTCTCAATTTGATATAATCCCATTTGTCAATTTTGGTTTTGATTGCCTGTGCCTCTGGGATCTTTTCCAAGAACTCTTTGCCTATGCCAGTGTCTTGCAGGGTTTCCCCAGTGTTCTCTAATAATTTGATGGTATTGGGTTGCAGATTCAGGTCTTTAATCCATGTTGAGTGGATGTTTGTGTAAGGTGTGAGGTAGGGGTCTTGCTCATCCTCCTGCATGTGGAGATCCAGCTTTCCCAGCACCATTTGTGGAAGAGACTGTCCTTGCTCCAGGGATTGGTTTTAGCTCCTTTGTCAAAGATAAGTTGGATGTAGATGGGTGGGTTGATTTCTGGTGTTTCTGTTCTGTTCCATTGGTCTATCCATCTGTTTTTGTACCAGTACCAGGCTGTTTTGATTATAACTGCCCTGTAGTATGTCTTATAATCTGGTATTGTGATGCCTCCAGCTTTAGCTATTAGGGGTGTCCTGTGTTTCCAAATGAATTTCAGCATACTTTTTTCTATATCTGAGAAGAATTTCCTTGATATTTTGATTGGTATCGTGTTGAATCTGTAAATTGCTTTCTATAGTATGGGCGTTTTGATTATATTGATTCTTCCAATTTATGAACATGGAAGATTTTTCCATTTTTTTTGTGTCTTCTATTTCTTTCATGTTTTGTAATTCTCATTGTAGAGCTCTTTGACATCCTTGGTTAAATTTATTCCAAGGTATTTGATTTTTTTTTTGTAGCTATTGTGAATGAGATTGGTCTTAGAAGCTCTTTCTCAGCCTTGGCAGTGTCTGTGTATACAAAGGCTGTTGATTTTTGTGTATTGATTTTTTTTTTTTTTGACAGGCAGAGTAGACAATGAGAGAGGTAGAGACAGAGAGAAAGGTCTTCCTTTTGCTGTTGGTTCACCCTCCAATGGCCGCTGCAGCCGGTGCACCGCGCTGATCCGAAGGCAGGAGCCAGGTGCTTCTGGTCTCCCTTGGGGTGCAGGGCCCAAGCACTTGGGCCATCCTTCACTGCACTCCTGGGCCACAGCAGAGAGCTGGCCTGGAAGAGGGGCAACTGGGACAGAATCCGGTGCCCCGACCGGGACTAGAACCCGGTGTGCCGGCGCTGCAGGCGGAGGATTAGCCTATTGCGCTGCGGCGCCAGCCCTGGTTACTTCTAAGTAATCCTATGATCAGCTTTTGAATTCCATTTCTGGCATTCCTTCAGTCTCTTAATCTTCACATTCTAGTATTGAAGTGTTGTGTTCTTTTAGGGGCATCATGTTGTCTTCCTTATTTTTGTTTTGAATTGTTCCGTTTGTTAGTGGGTATTTGTGGTGATGCTCATTTTTCCCCCACTGTGATGGCTTTATCTTTGAGCCATGCCTCTGGGTCTTAGCGCAGTGTCTGCTCTTTCAGTGAATACCCCGAGATGTGTACCGGCTGTGGCCAGGGAGCTCTGATCGTGCTCCAGCGTGAGGGGAGTGTCCAAGGGGACTCCCAAATTGGGCATGGTAAATCTCTCTCTTTTTTCTTTTTTTATCAGAGGGGCGGTTTTGTTTAGCATAGTCTCATGCTCTCCTTCTCTCCTCAAAGGAGACCAATGCCTGGGTGCTAGCCCCAGTGGGTACGATTTTCATACATGTTGCCACCAGAACCACACAAAGGATCTGTGCAGTCCTCGGTGCGAGCATAGATCCCGCAGCAATGACCCTCACCAGGCAGGCAGGGAGCCCCGAGCATGCGGAGCCGCCTGCAGTGACTGCCCAGAGTCCCAGCCACGTTCCGTGTCCTCACATGCAGCCCCAGTGTTTGCATAGGCCCCAGTGCAGTCAGGAGCCCCCAGCCAGACTCAGGCATCTCTTCTTGGCTGGTTGCTAGGCACGACACAGGCTTGTGCAATTGTTACATATGTCCAAAACAGTGCCCGGCCTCTCTCAACTAGTTACAGGATGCTGGTGCTGGGTGGTCAGGGAGGGAGAAATGTGCCCCCTTTATTTCCCTCTATGTTGGCAGGTACACTGTCCCCCGCAGGGCTCCAAGCCGGACTCTAGCCAGGCTCTTCCCACAGCTTTATTCTCAGTGGCTGGGCTGCTGCAGTCTGGTCTCACCTCACTCCAAAGCCGGATGCTGAGGCTATCGCTGCTGGGGTCCTGAGCTGTGCACGTCCACACTCCAAAGCTGGTGCTGAGGCTCTCGCTGCTGGGGTCCTGAGCGGTGCACGTCCACACTCCAAAGCCGGTGCTGAGGCTCTCGCTGCTGGGGTCCTGAGCTGTGCACGTCCACACTCCAAAGCCGGTGCTGAGGCTCTCGCTGCTGGGGTCCTGAGCTGTGCACGTCCACACTCCAAAGCTGGTGCTGAGGCTCTCGCTGCTGGGGTCCTGAGCTGTGCACGTCCACACTCCAAAGCCGGTGCTGAGGCTCTCGCTGCTGGGGTCCTGAGCTGTGCACCTCCACGCCCTCCGCACAGGCCCACAGCGTCCCTCTGATTTGCGTGGAGTTTCCTCTGCCATTTTCTCCCTAACTCTTCCCTGGACTGCTCTCTCCACCTTTTATTTATTTAAAAAAAAAATTTTTTTTTTGACAGGTAGAGTGGACAGTGAGAGAGAGACAGAGAGAAAGGTCTTCCTTTTGCCGTTGGTTGGTCCCACAATAGCCGCTGTGGCCAGCGTACCACGCTGATCCGAAGCCAGGAGCCAGGTGCTTCTCCTGGTCTCCCATGGGGTGCAGGGCCCAAGGACTTGGGCCATCCTCCACTGCACTCCCGGGCCACAGCAGAGAGCTGGACTGGAAGAGGGGCAACCGGGACAGAATCCGGTGCCCCAGCTGGGACTAGAACCTGGGGTGCCAGCGCTGCAGGTGGAGGATTAGCATATTGAGCCGCGGTGCCGGCTTCTCCACCTTTTTAAAACTGTCTTCCCCTAGACTAGAGTAGTGAGCTCTCTCTATTCTGCCATCTTGACTTTCAAAATATTTTTAAAGAAAGAAAGTTCCTGTTCCAAGTGACACGGGGGGAAGGTGTGTGTCTAAGCCTACGAACGCTGCTGCCCACTCGGCAGCCTTGGGATGCTTTCCTGTTGCAATAAGCAGTTCTTCACGTGCTCCTAGTGAAATGGCTTCTTGGAAATGAACAATTTATATTGGGCTTGGGGGCGGTGGTGGTACCAGTGCAGTGCCTTTGTTGTTATGTTTTGAAAGACAGAGAGAGAGAGAGAGAGAGAGAGAGAGAGAGAGATCATCTATTGCTGGCTCATTCCCCAAATGGCCGCAACGACCAAGGCTGGGCCAGGCTGAAGCCAGGAGCCAGGGGCTTCTTGCGGGTCTCCCATGTAGGTGCAGGGGCCCATCTTCCACTGCTTTCCCAGGCGCATTAGCTGGGAGGTGGATCATAAAGGAGCAGCCGGGACTTGAACCAGTGCCCATATAGGATGTGAGCATTGCAGGCAGTGTCTTTACCTGTTATACTATAATACTGACTCCTCTTTTAAAAGTGCTTGTTTATTTTTATTTAGTTGGAAGGCAGAATGACAGAGAAGAAGAGACAGAGCTTAATCTCCCGCCTGTAGGTTCACTCCCCAAACGGCCACGATAGCTAGGCCTGGGCCAGGCCAGTCAGAAGCCAGGAATTCCATCAAGGTCTGCCATTTGGGTCGTAGGTTCCCTGCTGCCTCATGGGGTGTGTGTTAGCAGGAAGCTGGGATCAGAGCAGCACCGCTGGGACTTGAGCCAGGCACTCTGCTGTGGGGTGTAGATAACCCAAGCAGTGGCGTAGCCTGCTGTGTATGTCACTTGCCCCTACTGCCACTGTTTCTGATTAACGTTGTGTGCATGGTGTTGGCACACAGACATCAGCTGCCTTGAGGAGTGTTCTGTTTACTGTTGGAAATAGACACCTGAGCAGGTCACGTGACCCCGAGGGCTGTGGGGCCCAGGGCTGGGGCAGTGGCACTCCTGGAATGGGATCAGCTATGTTTCTTTTCAGTGCTGTAGGCTTGGAGGTTCTGGTAATGAAATTAAGATCCTGCCTTGAGTGTTTTGTAACGTCCCATCACAGCTCTGTGTCCTTACAGTCTCCCTAGTGACTGCTCTTGATCTGGTGCTGCCGGCTGGAGGAGCTGGGGCCCGGGCTCTCAGGTACTGTCCAGTGAGCCCATCCTGCACCTGCGTGGAGCCCAGGCAGGAGCCGCAGGCCCAGGAGGGCCTCAGGGCCTTTTCTTCCCATGTCCCACTGTTGGGTGTTTTCAGCTTTGCAGCAAATGCCACGTGTATGTCAGGCTGAGCCGGGAGGTGAGGTGCAGGTGTCATCGAGCCGACAACACCGGGGCAGGTGTTCGGTGATCCCCTTCGCCGTGTGGCACCCGGGAGAAAGGGCAGACATGTCCTGTTTTTGTCGTGGGTCCTGAGAAGTGGCCAGCTGAGACTGATGCCTGTGTGGCGTTTCTGTGAATTGATGACTGCCGGACTCATCAAAGTAAAGGATTTGACCCTTTTTGCTGTAACCCCTCCCCCCAGGGTCATCAGAGAGCTGTCAGCGAAGGCACTGCACAACCTGGCCCCACGAGCACCCGAGTACTGCGCCACTCACGGTAGGTGCGCCCCAGCCATCCTACAGGCACACATGTGACCACACGTACAGACCGAGGCATGCATGTGCATACACAGCACCTGCTGTGTGTGGGACAGAGGTGTGTGTGTGTGTGTGTGTGTGTCTGCTGAAAACAATGTTTCGTTTCCCTCTTGCTGGGAAGTGTTGGATGAATTGGCCGTGGGTTTACCCAGGGTGTGTGTGTGTGTGTGCATGTGTGTACATGTGTATATGTGTGCACGTGACCGTATGTACATGTATATGTTCGTGTGAACATGTGCATTGCCTGTGAGCATGTGTACACACGCGTGTATGTGAACATGTGCATGAGCATGTGGATGTGTGTGTGCACGTGAGCGTGTGTGCACACGTGTGTGTGTGCACTGGGAGCCTCTAGGCTGTGTGCAAGTGCCAGCATCTGAGCAGAGAGTCTGTAGGCCTCATCACGAAAATGTGAAAATGATGACACTCGTCGAATGCCCGACAAGCTCCCGGTGGCCCCGGTTTCCCGGCAGCCCGTCTTGCTTGGGTCTGTGAATGTCTGGACGGAGGCTTCCGTCTGCCTCCGTGTGGAGCCTGCTTGCGGGCAGAGCAGCAAGGTCTGCGTCTGTTGCGCTTCTTTCTGGTTCAAGTGGAAACCTGAGTCGTGCTCATTTCTGCCGCTTAGAATAAGTCAGGGCCCTGCTTGGCGGTGGGAAAAACACACACGCCTCGAACTTGCATTTCTGTGTTGTCCAGAGCCCTCCAGACTCGGCTTTTGCTCTCTGGGGGGTTGTGTTTTCTGAGTGACTGGAGACCCCACAAGCCCCTTTCCACCTGCCTTCCCTGGCCCTGTCTCCCACAGTTCTCCCCCAGCTGCTGTCCATGACGCTGAGCCCGGATCTGCACAGCCGGCATGGGGCGATCCTTGCCTGTGCGGAGCTTACCCACGCGTTGTACAAGCTCGCGGTGCAGCAGGGCAGGTAGGACTCGGCGTGAGAAGGCTGTTGTGCTGGGAAGGCCTCCCCTTGTGCCCACCCTGTAATTACAGTGATCGCAGGTTTGGGGCCATCTCATCGGTTTTAATTTTTGTTTATTTGTACTGGTGTTGCGGTCTCTATGTTCCCAAAGTTTTGTTTGTGAAGTTGGCAAATGGACCTGTGTCCTGGTGAGTCACATCCGAGGGTGGACCACCCACCTCTGCTTGCAAGGACCTTAATGTGGCCCAGGCTCAGCGGCGCCCCCTGGTTCCTGAGGCAGTGAGCTGGGCTGTCAGACGCTGTGGGCTGCCCACAGGCTCGCGTTGTCTGTCCCTGGAGCAGAAGCGTTTCCTGGTGTGCGCACATAGCAGGGAGGAGGTGCCCCACTGCTGGGCTTCTCACCTTGGTGTTTGTGAAGTGAAAAATCACACACACAGTTTCCTGATCCTTAGCCTCCAGTTTGAAAAAAACTGCTTTAGGTGGTTCCCTAACCGTGGGGATAGCACCACGTTGGCTTGGACCCCACCTCGCTGGCCTGGCCAGCCCTGAGGAAGGCTTGGTTGCAGAGCCCCTCATGCCCCCATTCCCGGAGCACAGCCGCACAACCGGAGGTCACCCTGTACCTGTGTGTGGGGTGAGACGGTATCTGTGGGCACCGCTGTCGTCCACTGTGAGAAAAGGCAGATGGAGGTGAGCTTGTGCACGTGTGTGTGTGTTGGGGCTGGGCAGGAGCTTCCAGAACCACCTTCCAGCACAGGGCATGTTCCCTCCCTGAGCAGTAGTGATAGGTATGGGGTGTTGTCTGCCAGGGAATCGTGGTGAGGTTCTGTGCCCTGAGTTTGGGGGCTGGCCACAAAGGCTCCTCTGCCTAGCACAGGAGGCTCGGTCCTGACCTGTGCACACAGACTGGGCCTAGTGGGTCACCCTTCTCCATTGGGAGTGGCGGGAGCACTGCTGGCTGTGCTTTTCTGAGGACAGTTGCTGGGGCCAGAGCATTGCGAGTGCTTCCTTCCACTCATTCCCTGTGACTGTGTGTTTATGTAGAATCAGAAGTGAGGACACCCCCTGGGGGATGCAGGGACAGCCGGAGCCAGAGCATCTTTCGGCACCTGCATGCTCTGTGGCGTACCGTGGGGTCTCAGTCCTGGTGACCTCAGTGCTGTGTTCTGTTCCTGCAGGCCGCTCACGGACTACCTGGATGAGAAGGCTGTGCAGGGCCTGAAGCAGATTCACCAGCAGGTCTGTGTGGGGCCCAGTCTCAGTCCCGGGGCTGCTGTACAACCTCGGTCCTGGGCGCAGTAGGGTGACCAGGCGTGACCACGCTGGGAGCACAGTCCCTCTTTGACATCACCCTGTGACCAGCCACTGGGGGTCCTTCTAGGGCAGGAGGTGGGAACAGACTTCTCATGTGGCCACAGTGTGCTTGTGAATGCAGTGGGGGTTTCAGATGAGCTAGGCTGGGCACCCAGAACTGTAGCAGAGTCTTGGGTTCTAGCTCTGCATGTCAGGCTGGGATGCTGCGTCTCCTGAAGGTAAATCCAGAATTTTGTGTGGACATTTCATGCAGGGGAGATTATGCGTTTTTCTGGGTTTTTCAGTTCTCAAGGGCTTCTGGACTCAGAAGAGGTAAACTGTGCCTCTTCCTGTCGTAGGATCATAGAAAAATCACGAGGAATGAAATGGTTTTGCTTTTTGTTATTCAAAATAGATTTATATCTTCTATTTTTTTAAAAAAGATTTTATTTATTTGAGAGGTAGAGTTACAGACAGTGAGAGGGAGAGACAGAGAGAGAGGTCTTCCATCCACTGGTTCACTCCCCAGATGGTTGCAACGGCTGGAGCTGAGCCGATCTGAAGCCAGGAGCCAGGAGCTTCCTCCAGGTCTTTCCACATGGGTGCAGGGGCCCAAGCACGTGGGCCATCTTCTCCTGCTTTCCCAGGCCACAGCAGAGAGCTGGATCAGAAGAGGAGCAGCCGGGACTAGAACTGGTGCCCATAAGGGATGCCGGTGCCACAGGCAGAGGATTAACCTGTGCCACAGCACTGGTCACTATATATTCTATTTTAAAGATTTATGTATTTGAAAGGCAGAGTTACAGAGAGAGATTTTCCATTTACTGGTTCACTCCCCAAATGGCTGCAATGAGCAGGGCTGTGTCAAGCCAAAGCCAGGAGCTTCTTCCAGGTCTTCCATGTTGTTGGCAGGGGCCTAATCACTTGAGCCCTCTGGTGCCTTAGCAGGGAGCTGTATCAGAAGTGGAGCAGCTGAGACTTGAACCGACACCCATATGAGGTGCCGGCATTACAGGCAGTGGCTTTACCCACTGTGCTACAATGCTGGCCCCAAGAGTTTCATATTATTTAAAATTTCATTTTTTTGTAATAATTTATCATTTTGATCTTGGACTTTAGTTGGTTTGCTTACACGTGATAGTGCAGGCTGTGACTGTGCATGTGTTTGGGCCTCAGTTTCTGTCTTCTGTAAAACATGGGTAGTCGTAGAACCTTCTTTGAGATTGTGTAAGAATTTCAAATTGCGTTGAAAGGATTGAGTGGAATTGTTGGCCAAGGGTGGACATTGAGTAAATTTTAGCTGTGACAGTAATGGTGATATTTCCTATGGAGAAAATGCAACAGCAGCATCCTGTCTGGCACAGTCAGTTTCGGGGATGTTTGAGAGTCAGACCCTGGGGCGGCCAGAGCACGGCTTGGTTCTTCCCACTCCACTGTGGCCACCCTTGCCCTCTCTCCGTCTCTCTCTCCCTTCCCAGGGCAGTGCACATGGCCGGGAGGCTGAGATGATTACTGAAGCGCCAGTGGGGCCACAGCAGAGGGTGGGGAGGCCTTGTCCTCGGCTGGGCGGTTGGCCCAGCGCCCAGAGAGCCTTGATCTGCCTCCATGCCTTGTTTGTGTTTGGATTCTTGTTAATGTTGTATATGTGCTGGTGTTTGAAAGCCCAGATTATTCAAATAACTCTCCATTCTTTACTTTCAGCTTCACGAGCGTCAGTTGTACAGGTAAGCCTCTCAAAAGCTAAGTTTTTATGTTTTATGTCTGATTTTTTTAAGTTTTGTTTATTATTTGAAATGCAGAGTGACAGAAATCAGCTGGTTCATTCCCCAAATGCCCACAACAGCTGGGGCTGGGTTGCTGACGCCAGGAACAAGCAACTCCATCCAGGTCTCCCACATGGGTGGCAGGGATCTAAGCACTTGTGCCATCACCTGCTGCCTCCCAGGATGCTTTAGCAGGAAGCTGAATTTGAAGAGGAGCAGCCAGGACTTGAACCAGGCACCCTAATACGGGATGCAGGCATCCCAAGTGGATGCTTAACTGGCTGTACCGCAATGCTGCACCTACATTTTGTGTCTTAAGAAACAAAAACATATCACCAGGAAGAGTCTGGGCAGTGTGCATCTTCACTGTTACTGCTGTGTGTCCAGCTTTCTGAAGAGGAGCAGCTGTTACTCAGTATCTGAGGGCATGAAGGTCGTAGCCCCGGTGTTTGAGGTGTTGTGGGGCTTACTTCACGTGTGATGGTGTTTGCCCACGTGTGCTTTGCTGGGCTGGCTCTTTGTCCCAGGTGCAGCCCCCACCCACCAAGACCCAGTGCAGGGAGTCCCTAGCAAGTTGCTCCTGCCTTTTGCTGTTGGTCCCTCCCAGACCCTGGCTCATGACACCCTGAGTCACCTCCATTGCTGTTGTCTTTCTTTTTCTATAATTTCATGCAGATGGACTCAGCGCCGAGCCTTTGGGGGCTGGTTTCTTTCTTGGGGCAAGCTGTTTGAAGGTTCACTTTGATACTTGGCTCCTCGTCCATGGACAATTTGGGGCGACACCGAGCCGCTCTGTGTGCTGCTTGAGCTCCCTGTGTGATCTCGGCAGAGCGGCTGCCCTGAGCTCTGGCTCAGGAAAAGCTTCGTGCCTGTCTTGTTGCCAGCACAGCTCCTCCTGTGTCCTGGGTACAGCTGTTTGTCAGCCTTTGTAGTTTGAAAGAAGTGACTCCTCAGTGTGTCTTGTGTGGGACGGTGAGCATCGTGTTGTTTGCTGAAGGCCTTTTTGATCTTTTTAGCTGCCCTGTCTGGGGCCTGGGCGACCTCACAGTTGCCAGCGCACAGCCCCGTGCTTCTGTCGACAGTGAGGTTAGAGCTGGAAGTTGCTCTTCGTCTGTCTCTTCCCCGCTGGTTTCCCAGCCTCTCTTCTGGACTCTGGCCCAGCGACAGGAGAGGGTGGGTCTCTGGGTCCCTGGCTTCACTGTGGCCACAGGGAAGGCCCCAGATGCTGCTCACAGAGCAGAGTCCTGTATCCCGCCTCAAGCCCACTGTCTACTTGCTCTGGTTAGGTGAAGGGCATTTCTGGTTTGCATTTCCTCAGTGAAGGTGTCACCTGAGCGCCCACCTGTGGGTCTCTGTCCCCATGTGTGTGCAGTGGTTCTTCCTAGACCTAGGTAGACAAGAGGATGGCTCTGCCTGCTGGTGCTTGGGATTCATGGGTGGTTTCCCCTGGGCCTTGATGCTTACTTGACACTTTGGGTGTGAAGGTAACATTGGGACTCCATGTGTCCTTGGAGTATTGTTTTCTTGTGAGGCCAAGTCCTCAGGACCACCTTGTGGTCCAGTGACTTCCTGTAGGGACTCAGCAAGGCCAGGACTTGCATGGTTGTGATGACTGAATAGGCTGGTCAGGGAAGAGGCCCACAGGGCAGTGACCCAAGTAGACCAGCATGGACCTCCTATGTCCTCTCCTGCCGAGTTATGCCAAGAGCCCTCAGTTCTCCAGCTGTAGTTAAGAGGCCCATGACCCACGTAGGAGGGAGGGCCTGGGTTTCAGTCCTGGCTCGGCTCCCAGTTTAGCACCCTGCTAATGCATAACCTCTCCAGCACACACATGGGCACTGCCTGCTGGGGAGCTCTCCTGGGTCTTGATCTCCTGGGTTTTTATTGGTGTCGGTCACAAGCACGCTGATCCCGCATGGCTGACCTCGGTCTCCAGCCCGTCCAGGGCAGGACTCATCCCATGCGGCCCAGGCTCTGCCATAATCACGTTAGAAGCATAGGTGAGAGAAAGACTTGGGTCGGGCAGAGCACTGGGCAAGCGCGGGGCTCTCTTCTCAGGAGCCAGGCAGAGGTCAGGTCTTTCCCCCTGGTGTGCTACGTGGAGGCTTCACGGCTGTGCACGTTGTGTGAAGCAGGGCCTTGGGCCTTTGGGCTTTTCTAAGGGGGTAGAGTGTTCCAGTCTGCAGGTCCTGTGAGAAGGTAGTATGTTCTGGTTTGTGGATTCTACGAGAGGGTAGAATGTTGTAGTCTTATGGGTTCTGTGAGTGCGTAGCACGTTCTGGTGTGCAGGTTCTGTGAGTGGGTAGCACGTTCTGGTGTGTGGGTTCTGTGAGTGGATAACATGTTCTGGTGTGTGGGTTCTGTGAGAGGGTAGAATGTTTTGGTGTGTGCACGCCCTCTGAGGTGGTGGGACATTCTGGGGTGCAGGTCTTGTGAGAGGGTAGCGTGTTCTGGTTTGTGGATTCTGTGAGAAGGTGGAATGTTCTTATATGCAGGTTCTGTGGGCACGTAGCACATGCTGGTGTGTGGGTTCTGTGAGGGGCAGAATGTTCTGGGGTTTCTATAAGAGGTAGAATGTTGATATGTGCGGGTTCTGTGAGGGTAGAACGTTCTGTGTGCAGGTTCTATAAGAAGGTGGAATGTTCTGGTACATATGAGCTCATATGTACATATGAACATGAGTACATATGAGGCTGGATGGGGTCCTGTAAAACCCTAGGTCATCCACCTTGGCCTCGGTGTGTCCTACTGGGAGCCCTGGGGGCATGTTTCATGTTGGAGGTGACTAGGAGGTCCAGGGGCCCAGGCCAGGCTGCTGTCACCGGAAACACCCAAGTTCTAACACCTGAAGAGCAAAGCGGGGGAGCGTGTTGTAGCCTCACTGCCCCTGACGACACAGCGATCCCTGTGTCCTGCTCACCCGCAGGAGCCATGCAGACCAGAAGCACAGGGTTCTCCATGTGAGAGCATCCCTGTGGGATGTGCACAGGTGGACATGGTTGCCCTGCCTGAGGTGTGTGTGCGAAGAGCTGTGCCTTGACCTTGCCGGCCCTTCTCCCTGTGTCCCACGGCCCTGGAGGCCTGTGTTTGTCGCCTCTGAGAATGCCACAGTTGGCTAGAGGCCCCGTGTCTTGGGAGTAGTGCCGTTGGCCTTGTCCCTGGCTGAGGCAGCTTGTGTCTCTGGGAGCTTCCGTCCATCCTGTGAGCCCTTGAGGGAGCCTGCCCAGGAGGTGCTGCAGCAAGGACTGATTGTTGGAACCAAACTTGCTGTCTGAAAAGTCTGAGCTAGGGAAATGAAGAGGGGCTGGCGCTGTGGCAAAGCCGGCAAAGCTGCCGCCTGCAGGGCCGGCATCCCATATGGGCACCAGTTTGAGTCCTGGCTGCTCCACTTCCCATCCAGCTCCCTGCTAATGTGCCTGGGAAAGCAGTGGAGGATGGCGCTAGCCCTTGGGCCCCTGCAGTCATGTGGGAGACTCAGAAGAAGCTCTTGGCTTCTGCCTGGCACAGCCCCAGCTGTTGTGGCTGTTCAGGGAGTGAACCAGTGGATGGAAGATCGCTCTGTCTCTCCCTCTCCCTCTTTCTAACTGCCTTTCAAATAAATAAATCTTTAACAAAAAAAGAAAAGAAAAGAGGAGCCAGTAGCCATGAGCCTGAAGGATACAAGCCTGCCCCACTGGCGACTGACATTTGGCCATGTGCTTGATCTTGGCTGGTCCCTCTCATCATGTGTGTATCATCCGGTTTTCCTTAACACGAGTGAATTGCAGGCATCGGGGTGTTTCCCCCGGTCCTTGGAGCCGTGTCACTGGCGAGCAGGGCTGTTCTGTGTGGGTGTCACAGCTTGCTGGCGAGTGCAGCCGTGGCACTGAGCTCGTCTGGGATCACGTCCAGACCCAGCTCCCGCACGTGTTCTCAGAGCTCAGGCTCCAGGTGCCCTGCCTCGGGAGACGCTCCACATCCAGTGTCTGTCGCCTGTTCCCTCCTGGCTGGCTGTGGGGGGAGCTTGGGGTCAGGCTGCCCCTTGCTGGGCTATAGGGGCCACACCCTGTGGAAGATGTTCCTGGAGAGGCTGTCCCCTAGGTAGGGGCTGGGGTGGATGTCCTGTACAGCCTCTCCTTCCCTGCTTTGGTCCCTCCACTGGGGCTTCCAGTTGGTGGTCCAGTTCTCCTTTCTGTGCAAGCAGGGCTCGCACTCTGCCTTCTCTCTGTCCTACGTCTGTCCTGGAGACCTGGGCGCTTGTCACGTCCACCGGGTTGTGATTGTTAATGCCACTATCACTGTGGCTCAGCTGGTCCCTGTTTGATCTGCAGGAGGGCATGGGAGCAGACCCCTGCCGTGCTGTGTGAGTCCTTCCTGGCAAGCAGTTCCCTGCTGTGTGTTCACAGCTGCTCTGGAACCCAGCCCTGGTTTGACTGAAAGACCCTCAGGGTTTAGTGACCTGCACACGGACTTCTAAAACAGAAAAAGTGTGACGTTTTCACAGAGCCTGCCTAACGCAGCAGGAGAGACCTTTCTGTAAGAGACTGGGAAGGAGCATGGGCTCTCAGGGGCTCTTGGGGCCGTCCTCAGCCATGCCAGTGCTGTTCGTGGTGTGGTCCCAGGAAGGCTGGTGGCCCCGCTGGGAGCACAGGGCCACTGGGTGGGCAGTGCCCCCAGCCTGCGCTGCTGTGGTTGCTGAATGAGAGTCTGTGTTCTTGCAGGCACATGGAATTCTGAATAACCTCCTGGTCAGCCCAAGGTCCAGCAGGGTGCAAGCAGTGGGAGAGCGCAGAGGGCACGTGAACTTTGAGGGGCTTCTTCACCGGGGTCTGACCGTTGCACTCACAGGTCACTGTGATTCTTAATAGATGTTGGCAAATGGGAATGGGATCTGTCATTCTACTATTGCTGTCCCACAGGCTAATTTATTTCAAAGAGTGATAGAGACCTTCCATCTGCTGGCTCATTCCCTGAATGGCCACATCAGCCAGGGCGTGGCCAGGCTGGAGCTGTGAGCCGGAGACTCCGTCTGGGTCTCCCACATGCATGACTTGGGCCGTCCCGTGCTGCCTTCCCAGGTGCATTAACAGGGAGCTGGACTGAAAGTAGACAGCTGGGACTTGACCCAGCACTGATGTGGGATGCCAGTGTCTGCAAGTGGCGGTTGAACTTGCTGTGCCACAAGGCCAGCCCTTTAAAACGTTCTTTTTGAGGAATAATTCACGTGCAGTAATATTCACGAACAGCATGGTGGATGTTGCCAGATGACCTCCCACAAGGGAGCGCCCAGCCACCAGGAAGTGCCCCTTAGCTCTGAGGGTAACCAGCCCACCAGCGGCTCCTCTGGTTCTGCCTCCTTTGCTTCCACTCTTTCTAATCTGCTGCTCATTGAGTTTCATGCAGTTTTTCTCTTCATACTTTTGGTTTAAAAATTTGTCTTGAAATTCTACGTTGTGTCTTTTTTTTTTTTTTTTTTTTTTTTGACAGATAGTGTTAGTGAGAGAGAGAGACAGAGAGAAAGATCTTCCTTCCATTGGTTCACCCCCCAAATGGCCGCTATGGCCGGAGCTACGCCTATCCGAAGCCAGGAGCCAGGTGCTTCTCCTGGTCTCCCATGCGGGTGCAGGGCCCAAGCACCTGGGCCATCCTCCACTGCCTTCCCGGGCCACAGCAGAGAGCTGGACTGGAAGAGGAGCAGCCGGGACTAGAACCCGGAGCCCATATGGGATGCCGGTGCCACAGGTTGGGGATTAGCCAAGTGAGCCATGGTGCCGGCCTACTTGTGTCTTCTGCCTCCTGTCTCCCCATCCTGTGGCCTTTCCTCTGCTGTTTTGGACGAACAGGGAACCTAACACCGTCTTGGTGACTGCAGTGTGGCCCATCATCCTTGGTGTTCCTGGGCCTGCTGTGGTTGGTTTTTCTTCTGTTTGTAGCCACATTTTCCTAATAACCCTCCTTGTGAGATGTGTAGCCTGGGATGGGATCTTGTCACGTTCTGTGTCTCTGGTCGGGATTGGTGAGACCATGCAGGCCTTGTGAGTCCAGAGCAGTGGCACCTGGGGACACCCAGGTGTTCCGTCCCTTTACCACATGCAGCCCAGTGCCAGCATGTGGGCGAGGGCACCCAGAGCTGCCCTTAGGCTCCCCTTCCTCTGCCCGTCGGCCTCACCCACCTTCCACCCTGACCTCCCCTGCTGAGTGAGGCACTTCCCCCACTCTGCACCCAGGATTCCCCAGGCAGCTCTCCAGGCTGTCCACGGCCCCTCCCACCTCCCTTACTCTGTCTCATCCAGTTTGTAAACATTTATCCTTTTGTCCAGTTTTCTAATTATTTACTCAGGAGGCAAACCCAGAGGCTGTTATTCTGCTGGTCAGAAGCCAGGCCTCATAAGTTGCTGTTTGTCTTCTCAGAGTTGCTCCGATCCCTGTGTATGGTTCCTGTGGTGGGCATGGGGCAGACAGGTGTACTGGTCTCCCCTGGCTGTCATGGTGGCACACCCACCTCACCTCTTGGGGTTGTGGCTGCACCTGCTCTGCACAGGGCAGCCGGGTGCTCCGTGTGGCCAGGGAGCCAGAAGGCTGCCCAACATCGTTTTCGTAACAAGCTAACGTTATTAGCTGTGTGTTTTGTTGCCTGAAGTTACATCTGCTACTTGGTAAGGATATTTCATGTTCCAGTATATGTGAAGAGATTTAACTCTGAATGTTTTCACTGATGTCTTTTAGGGGCCTGGGAGGAGAGCTCATGAGACAAGCAGGTAGGTCGGAGTCCCTGCCGCTGGAGAGGAGAGACGGGGCCAGGCCCTCTGTGGACGCTGCGTCCCAGGAGGCCCGAGGTTCCCCCTGCGGCAGTCCACCTCCCTCCGCCTGGCGCCACCCTGCTGCCCTGTGCCTGCTGCTGCGTGTCCCTACCTGCCCTCCTTCCCAGCTGCTGTGGGGAGGCTGGTATGGCCAGGAGAGTGTGGTCTCCTCCCCCATGTGGTGTTGAACCTAAATGGAACTGTAGAGCAAAGGACCATTTAAAAATGTTTAGGAATGCAAGTGATACCAAAGCCCGTGAAACTAACCCTGCGAGGAAATTCAGGTGCTCACTGGCTTGTCTGGGATTATTCCCTGGAGGGCCCAGTGGTCCTGGCCCCAGCTGTGTGAGACTTCCCACTGGGTGGGCTGGGAGAGCTGGTGAGCGGGCTTGGGTGTGACGTGTTGCCACAGCATACCAGGCTTGGTGCGTGGTGGGTGCTGGTCTGCAGACCTGGATGGCAGCCACACGTTTGTGTGTGGGCTCCCTCTAGGGACTCAGCCTGGGTCCTTGCGGCTCCCAGCAGTGCACTGCCTGGAGGAACTGGGATGGAGCCCCCTGCAGTGGTTGCCAGCAGGGCCGTGGCACACAGACTTGTTTCTGCACTGACAAGGCGGGAACCTTTCAGCTATGGGGCAGTGTTCCCAAGATTGGAGCCCCTGGGAGTCCCAGGCATTCGTGAGTGCTAGGCCTGAGACATGGTGTCCTCTGTGGGGTGCCGATGCTGGAGAGCAGGGTGGGTGTGACTAGGGAGCAGGTGTCCCCAGGTGTGCAGAGGCTCTGGAGGGAGGGTTGCAGCATCGCGCTGCATCTGCATTGCCCACGTGGGACCTGCCTGGAGCTGAGAAGTCACAGGACCTAGGATCAGGTTGAAAGGCCTCGTTTGGGACAGGTGTGCGGACTCTGAGCCACGTGCTGGGCTCCTCTGTCCCCAGGAGCTGGCTGGTGTTTGCTGTTTCTGAGCAGACAAGGGTGAAGATGCCTGCTCAGAGGCAGGGGAGGGTGCCAGAGGCCATGCGTGTGGGTGCCCCATGACACCTGAGAGCCAAACCCCAGCACTACCTGCACAGGGGCTCGTCAGGAAGGGAGGAGCCTGTAAACTGGAGGCTGCAGCGGCGAGCGAGTGAGCTGTCGGGAAAGGTGTGCTGAGATTCCAGCTGTGGGTTCCCTGGGTTTGTCAGATCCACTGGGCACAGAGCCAGGCCTGCCCTTGTGGAGCTCAGGAACTCATGGGCCAAGAGCCATCTGGGGGAGGGAAGCTTTCACACCCAGGGGCCAGGACGAGCGCACGGAGTTGCAGACAGGTAGCCGTGAGCACAGTCGGCGAAGCACTGACTGAGCTGAGTGTAGACTTGCTGAGGTCTGTGTGCTCTGGGGAGCAGAGGCGCGGATTCTAGGAGTGTGCGGCTGGGCTCAGGGCTGTGTGCCCTGACGCCTGCAGCTGTCCTCTCCTGTCTGCTGAGGGCCCCTGTGCCTTCTGTGGCTGTCCGCTCAGGGTTCTGAAGGGCTTGTCCCCGGAAGCTGGGCCCTGGAGATCAAGCCCCTCTCTGCCAGCTACACAGGCAGTGGTGAGGTCACCTCGCCTGCCCACTCACTCGGCCAAGAGTGGGTAGAGTGCTGTGCGGCGGACCCGGCCACGGGTGGCAGAGGTGGGTGACCGAGGCGGCTTCTCTCCCTCCCTGGGGCCGTGGCCCTGCCCCAGGCTCTCCTCCAGCCCGTGGGCTGTGAGCTGTTCCCGAGTCAGGAGTGTGACTGGGTTTGGGCGGGGTGCAGGAGCTTTCAGAGGGCCTGCTTGCTGCTCCTCCCTGCCCTCAGGAGGGCAGCAGGCAAGGAGCACTCCCCACCGTGCGTGGCCTGCCAAGAAGAGGGCGTCCCCCTGCTCTTGTGGTATTTGATGTGGGGTTTTAAAAATTATTTTAACAATTTAATGGAGAGAGCGAGCTTCCCAAGTGCCTGCACAACAGCCAGAGACCAGGCACTGAATGCCGGTCACCCAGGTGGGTGGGAGGGTGGGGTCCCTTCAGTATCACTGCTGTCGCCCAGGTGGGTGGGAGGGGTCCCTTCAGTATCACTGCTGTCGCCCAGGTGGGTGGGAGGGGTCCCTTCAGCATCACTGCTGTCTCCCAGGTCTGCGTGAGCAGGAGGCTGTGGTCAGGAGCCAGAGCTGGGCATGGAACCCAGTGCTGTGACGTGGGATGTGGGCGTCTTAACTGCTAGGCTAACACACCCAGCGCTGGTTTGGCTGTTTTCTTGCCTTTATGGAAGGGGCAGGAGCTTTCGCCTGGCAGGGGTGGGGGAGCCCTGCCAGTCTGATGGGTTGCCCTCTGCCCTTGCCATGGTCCCAGTGCCTGGGACAGCCACAGCACACTGTGGAATGGGTAGGGGTCCCTGTGCCAGTGACACGTAGGAGGTGAGCTTTGCCCTTGTAAGGAGGGGCCCAGCCCTGCCCAGCACCAGCTGCTCTCCCTCGAGCTCGGACCCTGCGACCCTGTGACCCTTAGGTCACACACAGCCTCTGCTGTCCTGTCTCTGGATTGTTGTGAAATTGAAGTCATCCCAGCCTGAGCTGCTGCAGAATTCGTGTGGATCGCGCACGTACTTAGCTTCGTCCTCTGTCCCTGTCTGTGTTTCTGACTTCCCGGGGCTGAGGACAGGTGCCGTGTGGGGCGCCCTCCTTCCTGAGGGGTGCTTCTGCTTGGTTGCCTCTCTGTCTGACGGTTGTCAGGCCTTCTCTCACCTTCTGAGTGGAGTCCCTTTCTGCGGAGTTAGCGACCAGTCCATTACTACTCTGTTAGATAATCTGTTCATTTTTTCTGGCTTCTGAAATTTTGCCTGTCACCAGCTTCGTAACACACCTGGAGTGAGTTGTCTGACTTGGGTGCCTGGGGGTCGTGTGTGTTAGGTGATCTGTGGGTTTTGCAGATGTTTTGGCCACTTTGGGAAATTGATTCTCTGCTGTTGTCTCTCACACGCTGCTCCTCCGTCCTTCCAGTCCTGGGAGCTCAGTGTGCGTGGGGGAGGCGTATCTCCCCGCCCCATCTCTGGTGCAGCTTGGACATGCTCTTTATCTGTCTTCCTCTGTCTGCAATTCTGCACTTCCAGAACTCTGCTTTTCTTCCTGGTTCCCAGCTCCTGGAATGTGTCAGTGGGGTATAAAATCTGTGTCCAGTGATGTCACTAAGTGCCTGTGGCTCTGTTTCTGGAGGCCTGGGTGCACCCCTCTTCCAGAGACCCATGCCTTTGGGGTAGGCAGGTGGCCAGGTCCAGTGCCTGGCTGTGCCTGTGTCCTGTTTCAGTATTGGGAGGTTCGGTGCCAGGCCTCGGCTGACCTGTTTCTGGGGTGTGGTTCTTTGGGTCCCAGATCTGTGGAGGGGTTTGCCAGTTCTCTCTGGATCCCCTTTCGTCCACTAGCTGTGGGCCCCGGTGGACAGCCTGACTGTCCTGGAACTGGCGGGGTCAGGGAGCAGTCATCCGTTAGCTCGCCAGTGACCCATAGCCCCTGTTCATTTTAACTTTGTCCAGCTTTTAAAAAATATTGTCTTAGCTCTAGAGGGTTGCTCTGAATTGCCTGTTTGTGTCTTTTAAAGAAGTGTTTTATATTGAAGTAATTACAGACTCATGAGAAGTCACAGAGTTGGCACTGGAACCTTGTGTGCTTCTCCTGTGGCAGTGACTTCCTGCCGTGCCGTTGGAGCCAGAGCAGGACAGGCCTGACCCGGCATCACTGGTCCTCGTCTGTGTGTGCTGTGGGCCTGTGTGTGTCTGCTGCTGGGCAGCTCTGCCGCATGCAGATTAGTGTCACCAGCACGCAGGCCTGCTCTGCTCTGGG
This sequence comes from Lepus europaeus, assembly GCF_033115175.1. Classification (NCBI taxonomy): domain Eukaryota; kingdom Metazoa; phylum Chordata; class Mammalia; order Lagomorpha; family Leporidae; genus Lepus; species Lepus europaeus. The sequence continues at coordinate 239,412 of NC_084844.1, read as the reverse complement.
CTGCACCAGTCTGCTCTGTGCCTGTGGCTTTGTCGTCTCCAGGTGTTAGGTGAGTGGAGTTAGAGCTTCTCCTGTCGGCCCCCGCCCCAGGCGCCCCAGGTTGCTGTGTGTTCCCTCGTCTGGTTTTCCAGAGTGCCTTTACCATTTCACCCACTGAGCGACGCTGGGCCTTGTCCAGCTTTGGCCGCTGTGACTGTGTGCACACTCTTCCCTTTGTCTGGGACAGATGCCCGCCGTTCCCTTTGCCATCTCGCCTCCTGCTTTATGAGAGCCTCCCCAAGTGACTGCACCACCCTGCCTTTCAGTGCACCCTTGCCAGCACGTGCTAACATCCCTGTTGTTGTTGTTTTCAATGTTTGTTTATTGATTTGGAGGGCAGAGAGATACAGAGACAGAGCTCCTTTCCACTGTTTCACTCCCCAAGTGCCCGCAACAGCAGCCTGAGTCAGGCTGACATCAGGAGCCTGGAGCTCCTGTGGGTCTCCCATATGGGTGGCAGGGGCCCAAGTATCTGACTCATCACCTGCTGCATCGGGGGTGCACAGTAGCGGGAAGCTGGATCGGAAGTGGGGGAACCAGGACTCAAACCCAGGCCCTCTGACACGCGGTGTGGACATCCTTAGCATCTTCCTGATCACTGGGCCACAGGCCCCGGTATCGCTTTCTAATGTTAGTTTCCCTGATAACTACTGGAGTTGAGCATATTTTCATGGGCTAAAGATGTGTTTATTTATTTATTTGTTTGACAGGCAGAGTGACAGATAGAGAGCTCTTCTACCCCAAATCGCCACAATGACCAGGGCTGAGCCAGGCCAAAGCCAGGAGCTGGGAACCTCATCCAGGTCCCCCACGTGGTTGCAGGGGCTCAAGCACTTGGGCCGTCTTCTACTGCCTTCCCAGACACATTAGCAGGGAACTGGATCAGAAGTGGAGCAGCTGGGACTGGAACCAGCGCCCATGTGGGATGCCAGCACTGCAAGCAGTGGCTTAACCCACTGTGCCGCAGTGCCAGCCCATGTATTTTTTTTTCTCTTTTAATTCAATAGAATGCATTCAGTGTTCACAAGCAGGGTAAATCCCCAAGAAAACTCTTTTAAAAATTGTGAGGACTTGGATTTCCCAGTCCTTAAAAATGTGCCGTTCAACCTCTGAATGTAGAACAGGATGGTTTCTTTCTTAAACCACACAGATAGAGCAATTGCACAGAACAGAAAATCCAGGACCCTAATGTAATATCTGTGTGTGATTCAGCGTGTGACAAAGTGTGTCTGATACAGGTGAGGCCACGGGGACACCCCATCTCTGTCCGGACCCCACCACGGCCTGAACTAACCTTGGGATGGGATGAAGGCTTACCACTTCCGCTTGGTACACAAGGTGCAAATAACGTTGATACCTTAAAAAAATCTTAACTTAGAAATTTTCAAGTCTGTACAAAAGTAAAGAGAAACAGCCCATGAGCTCCGTTGCAGCTGTCCCCAGCCTCACTGAGGGTCCTGGCTCACCTGCCCCTCCCCCAGAATTCTGAGGCAGTGACGGCCTAACCGGGTGTGGTTGTGTTGTGGCTCTTGACGTGTGACCCCTAAAACAGTCGGCAGTCGTTCCATAAGATGGAAACAAACAAGGAATTCGCTGTGTTTGTCCATGTGTAGGAGAACGTGTAGAGTCAGTCGACAAAGCATAGATTTAGAGGCGATGTGAAGGCACAGGGACTTCCTGAAATTGCCCAGAAAAGGTGAGGGAGCTGTGGAGGATCGGCCTGCAGCCTGGCGCGGGTTCAGTGAGTGCCCGAGCTGGCTACAGAAAATGCTTCCCCCCTCAGCTTGGCCACGGCTAAGGAGGAGTGCCCCTGACCAGGGCGAGGGTGGTCTCTCGTGGAGCGGGAGTCACTCCCTGGCTGAGAGAAACCTGGTGTAGAGGAACTGGCTGCTGGAGGCAGAGGGGCCGGGTGCCTCCGCCGAGTGGAACTTCCGGGGCTGTGGACGGGAGGAAGCCTGGTCTGTCCGAGACTTCCTGTGCTGTAGGGCGGCCCCTCCAGCTGACTTCAGCTCCGCTCTGGAGAAGAAACTGCACCCCAGCCTCCCGTCCTGCTTACTTGCTGCGTGACCAGCGCTGGGCTGCTGGTCGACGTTCACGGGCACTGATGGATGCTGCTGTGGGCAGGCCCCTGTGGCACACTCAGCATGGGCACGGGCTGCCTCTGGCTCTTGCCCACTCCGAGGGGTGGCTGTTTTACGAGGAGTGGTCCTCCAGTCCGATCCCCCCTCCCAACACACAAGGAGGTTGTTACCTGAAACTGCCGACTGAAGCTCAGGCGCGTCTGTTGGAGCCGGTGTGTCCACATGACAGCCCGCCACACCCACACCATGCCGCATTGCAGTCTCATAGGAGGTCACTATTAGCCACGGATGTGCCATAGCTGGTGCAGGACTGTCCTTCAGGGTGGTAGGGCCCCACTGGAGCTGCTCCTGTGCCCTGACTTTGTGCCTGTACCACCACTGTGAACCACGGAGTTCCTGCGGGAGCTGTGCCTGGGTGCGCCTTGGCTCAGGCAATCGGATGCTCTGCCGTGCGCCTTGCTGTGCTCAAGGAAACGCGTGGTGCGCTCTGGAGGGCAGGCAAGTCTCGCTGCTCTGGGCACCCTGAGCCTCTCTGGGCCTGGCCTGTGTTCTTCCTGCTGCCCAGCCCAGGGACCACACCTGACCCTGGGCGCGGGATCTGCATGTTCCCAACCCAGGCAGGGGGAGGGCAGGAGCTCGCTCGCTCGGTGCTGGCAGTGCACCTCTCAGATACAGCAAGTTCCAGGGACTACCACGGACACTTGGGGAAATAATGTTGCATTTATCCTCTCTCTTCTAGTGTGCATTTTAATAGAAAAGTTGTCACTTTCCAGAATGCCCTTCAAAGGGGACGCCGTCATTGGTGAGTGTTTTCCTTGTTAGTGACTCACATGTTTGCCAATCTTCTAGAACAGCTCCAGGCTCCAAAGAAAAGTTGCCCTGTGGGGATGGACAGTGTGGAGGCTGAGGTTTAAGGTGGCAGCGCCACCCTCCCCACAAACAAAGGCAGCCTGTGTCCCACCTCTCCTGGGTGCCCTGCAAAGTACTGGCCATGCTAGCTCAGTCCCCTCCCCCAGGCAGATGGACGAGCACCCAAGTAACCAGGCCCTGTGTCCCAGGAAAATACCTGCAGCTGGCACCCAGGGCCGCGTGAGCAGCAGGAAGTGCCGACCCCGCCACAGCCTCAGGACCCAAGACAGGGGCTGTGGGGCTGGCTGTGTCCTGGGTCTCTGCTGCTGTGCAGTTGGGACCTTTTCCCTTTTCTTTCCTGGCGTTAGCTCTGAGTTGGATGTTTGGGTTTGTGCCGATGGGAGGAGACAGGCAGTAAAAGGCCACTGGGAGCTCACCGTGCACCAAAGGCACTGCTTCCCACAGTACAGCGTACGAGTCGTTCAGTTTGCAGAGTTTACCACGTCGTGGCCAGGAGGCGACTCTCCCCGGGAACGTTAGGTTTCCTGCAGCTGTGCCCAGTACTCACTTTAGAGTTAGTGGAAGATACGTTTGTTGATTTCAATTTCAGCCAAATATTCTAACTGGGTAAATGAACGTCCGTGTTTCCTTGACAGGTGGCTGGCGGTGGCTGATAGACGACACGTTCAGGAGCCTGTATCTCATCTCAAGTCATTCCAGACAGCAGATCAAGGTAGAGTGAGCACAGCGCCCCCGCCCACACTGCACATGTGCACACGTGGTGCCGCCACCCACTTCCGGTGTGAGTCTTGTACACCAACATGGTTGACAGGTGCCATGAAGACATGCGTCTGGGATCTGAGTGATCCTCCATGATTTGTCATCAGGGCACTCAGAGCTGCTGCTGTTAGCCAGACGTTTGCCTGGTTACCGTTGCTGCTTCATTACCTGCCCCCCCCCCCCCCCCCGAGAGAAATTGCTCTTGAGCCACAGGGTTTCAGGGTGGAGAATTTTGGAAACCATTCATGATGTGCAAATGAGATGACAGAACTGCAGCGCAGAGGCTGGCTGGTGCTGCCCGGTGGCTGTCGGCCACTCCTCCCCAGGCACCCGCACAGGTGCGCTGCTCTCCCCGCCGCACGCACACGAGCCGTGTCTGTGGAGCAGACAGGTGTGCTGTTGTCTGCCTGGATCACAGTGTGTCTGCTGCGTTAGCAGGATGCACCTCCAGGCTCCTGTTTGCCATCCGTGGGACCTGCGTGTGGTTGTGCTGCTGAGTCTGAGAGCCTTGGAGCATCCTTTCCCAGGGGCACCGCCCTTGGCTCCGCAGTGGTCATGGTGCAGTTTGCTTCCTGGCTCAGCCCAGTGAGATGCAGCATCCTGCAAGCCAGGGCCCTCCCGTGCCCACGGCAGTCCCCTTGCCCCTCTCCCAGCCCCCTCTCCAACTTAGGAATGCAGTGCCTGCCAGTCACTGGCGTAGTGTGATGGAAGGCAGCCACTTGGTGTTGGGTCCCCTCTGTGAGTGGGGGATGTGGGAACCTGAGGAAGTCGCGCACTGAGCTGTCGTGCATGGCGGCCCTTGGGGACTGTCCTGTTGGTGCGTCTCCGTGTAGCACAGCAGTAGCCTGCCCCGCCCCACCTCCCTGCCAAGCCTCTGTGGTCTCTGGGATTGGTTCCTGAGGGGCCTGCGCCGAGTGGCCCCTCCTCCCCAGAGCCCAGCCCCTGTCCACATTTCCTTCTAGGAGCACAGCACGCTCCGTCCCTAAGTTACCTTTGCTTGGAGAGATACCGCCCTTTTTCATTCGTTGTGCCACACAGAGGTACTTGAGAAAATTCACAGACAAATGGGAGCAAAAGGTGACAAGCGTTTCTGCGTGCGTCGTGGAGTTCCTGTGTGTAAGACGTGATCGAGCTCTCCGTTCGGCTCATTCCTGAAGGGGCAGCCAGCCCTGAGGCCTGCGGGAGAGGAATCGGTTCCTCTCTTCTAACGGAACCACCCCTCCCGGACTCGGAGCAGCTGCTGGCGCCGGGGCGGGGGCTTTGCCCGGCGGAGCCTCTGCACTCACTTTCTGTCCTTTAGGAGGCAGCCGTGTTGGCCCTGGCCGCGCTCAGCCGCCAGTACTACATGGAGGAGCCGGGGAAGGCAGATCCTGCGGTTCAGGGTGAGTGGACGGGGCAGGCCCTCCCTGCAGGCTCCAGGAGGGCAGGCGAGGGCCGGGCTTGTGCTGCTCATCTCGCAGTGGTCCTGAGTGGTGACGGGCGTCGGGAAGGGAGACGAAAGGACTCTGGGTGATCTGGGGGTGCTCCTCTCGGGCCTGGGCAGCTTGCGCTTTGTTGTCACACACCTGGGTGTGCCGTCCGCCCCAAGGACCACTGTGTGGCCACTCATCCCAGGCCAGGGTAACCGGGCCACGTCTCGAGTCAGCTGTCACTCAGTTCAGCCGTGTTTTCCTACGGAACACTGTCACTTCGTCTCCCAGTTGCAGCCCCTCCTGCCAGGGGCTGGCCTGCTGGCTCTTTCCTGCTGTGTGTCCCCTTGCATCTCCTCGGGGCTTCTCTTCACTGTGCCCTTCCCGCCTGGCTGCTGTCAGCTCACACTGCCTGCTTTCCCAGGACTCCTGACCCTCGGTCACGCTTCCTCTGGGAGTCTGTGCCAGCAGTGGCTGCTTCGCTCCTCTCCGTCTCCTTTTTGTTTGAGAGACAGAGAGCTCTCATCCCGTGGTTCACTCTCCCAGATGCCAGCAACAGCCAGGGCTAGTACGAGCTGTCCTGTGCACCACCTGGCTCCCGCCTGTCCCTGCCGTGCTGGACAAAGTGGGTGTGAGGATGCCGGCCTCTCGCCCCCTCGCCCCCTCGCCCCCTCACTGCCCAGCAGGGCCGGCCCGGACCAGCTGTGGCTGTGTCGAGCTGGTTTCTGGCACCGTAGGCTCTCGTTCATGAGTATTGTGTCACATCTTTAAAAGTGTGTCATTTTCATCGACTGTGTTAGTCTCCAACATTTCTTCATATTCTGTTGTGAAACATGCCTTGTAATCACATCAAGAGTATATGAAACAGTATTTTAAGTTACAAAGTATAAAAATCATGTGTGCCAGTCAAACTGCTGTGATTTCTATGAAAATTAGCAGCTGGCCTATAGTTTGATCCCTTGACAGGCTTTGTAAACTAGAGATGTTTTACAACAGCCCCATACCATAGGTGACGTTGGCCATTACCAGTTGGATTAGTAAGGTCTTGTTGAGCTTTTTGCGTGAGAACTCCACTTCATGTCAGTGTAAATTGAAAGGGAAAGGAGATGTGAAATTGCTCTGCTCAGTAGAGTCTCAGTGAGTTGTAAAGATAAGGGAGGTTGCTGAGTCACTTAGGTGGGTGCAGCTCGAACTTCCATGGAGTGTGTTTCCACCTAGCGTGAAGGTGGAAGGAAACTGCCCTGTCCAAGGGCCTGCCCTGCTGGATTGAACAGCCGGGACTGGGCTTGGCTCACAGCAGAGAGGACGCACAGAGGTGCTGGCTGCCTGTGTGCCTCTGAGCCCATGTCCCTTTCTTTCTGAACCTTTGGTGCACGCCAGCCCTGCCTCATTGTCACTGTCCCCCTGCTGCTCCCTCACAGCCCTGGGTTTGCTGTTTGTGAGGAAGACTCTGTCTCTGCAGTAGGCATTTTTGTCCTTAGTGGATAACGAAGGAGCACTATGAGTGTGTCCCCTGCTGTCCTAATCCTTTGGAGTTCATTTTCCTAGAATGAAGCCCTGTGGTTAGAGTTGCTTTTGAAAACCTTGAAATCGGGGAAGGCACCTGACCTCCCAGTAGGTCGCTAGCTGGGACTCCTGTGTCCGCCTGCCTGCAGCCTCCCGCTGAGGTGCACGCTGGGGGCAGCCGTGAGGGCTCGGAGGCCTGGTCCCCGACTTTGGCCCAGCCATGGCAGGCATTTGGGGAGTGAACCCGTGGACAGGAGTGTGCACAGCCGTCTCCCTCCCTCCCTCCCTCTCTCTGTCCCTCTTGGATAAAACCACCTTGGAACGCTTCCTTCTTGGTGTGTTTTGACCTGCACCGCTTGGGAACTGTGTCTGCTTTAGAAGCCGGAAGCAGTTGCTGTCTCCCTTGAACGCCGTCTCGCTGGCCTGTGGAGTGTGTTGGCATGCCCGTGACTGATGGTGCTGTGGCTCTCTGCTGCTTTTCAGAGGAGCTGATCGGGCAGTATCTGGCTGAGCTCCGGAGCCCCGAGGAGATGACACGCTGCGGCTTCTCGCTCGCCCTGGGCGCCCTTCCAGACTTCCTTCTGAGAGGCAAGCTGCAGCAGGTGAGGTGCACGTGTGGGCAGAGGGTCAGACCACGAACCATGCACGTGGGGCCTGTGGCTGAGAGGGATCTCTGAAGCCAGCATGTGGCTGTGGGAAGCCAGGGGAGCAGGGCCCAGGGCTGTACCAGCTGTCCTGCTCCCAGGCTGGGTTGTGGGCGTAATGGCTGCCGCGGCAAGGCTGTGGCAAACTCAGGCTGGTCTGCACGGAGGCTCCCAGGACCCCTCCCAAGTCAGCCGTGGCCATGGGTCCCTGCCTGCCCCTCAGAGACAAAGAACCTCTGTGGCTTTACCCGGCACCCCCCCAAGGCAGTGGTGGCCTGAGCTAGGAGCACAGGTGTCCTGGGGGCCGGATCTGCAGGGTGTGCTGGCTAGGGCCCTCACCCAGCCCCCAGATCTCCCCTCTGCTGTCAACTGCAGAGGCACTCGTACCTGCGGCTGCTCGCAGGCCCTCGCCCCGCAGGGGACGCTCGCATCCCCACCACTCCCGAGCCCCTAAGCCTCACTGCCTCCTTCCAGCTGCCATCGCTGCACTGGCTGCCCCTTGTCAGCCTCTCAGTGAGCACAGTCCTCGTGCTGAGCTCCTGGCAGGACCTGCTGGCCTCGTCCCCTGAGCCCGTCTTCCCTCCCCACCGAACCACCACCAAATCCTGTGGGTTTTGTTTTTTTATGATGGATTTATTTATTTGAGAGGCGGAGTTCCAGAGACAGGGGGGAGAAAGAGGAGAGAGAGAAGAGAGAGAAGAAAGGGAGTAGAGAGAGAGGTTGGTCTTCCATCCACTGGTTCATTCTCCAATTGGCTGCAACAGCTGGAGCTATGCCTATCCAAAGCCAGGAGCTTCTTCTAGGTCTCCCATGCTGGTGTAGGGGCCCAAGGACCTGGGCCATGCTCCACTGCTTTCCCAGGCCACAGCAGAGAGCTGGATTGGAAGTGGAGCAGCCAGGACATGAATGGGCACCCATATGGGATGCTGATGCTGCAGGCAGAGGCTTAGCCTACTGTGCCACAGCGCTGGCCCCAGAGTCCTGTTTGTCCCAGCTGCTCCCTGCCAAACCTGACCCGAGGCAGGAACAGGCTGTGGGCATGGTCGTTCCCGCACAAACCCTGGTGCCCTCCCTCGCCCTGAGCCCACGTAGCTGCTGTTGTGTCTGAAACCCTCGATGTGTGGACAGACACAGAGACAGAGCCTGGGAGGAGCACATCTTCATTTGTCTTCTGCCAGGTCCAGGAGTGGACAGAGGGGAACCTTGCCCAGGGCGAGGCTGGGACTTGGCAGTGGATGGGCCGCAGGCTCTGTGAGTCCGTCCCAAGCTGTGGCCGGGCCTGTGGCTGTGAGGGGGGTGCTGCCAGCCAGCTGGGGACTGAGGCCTCGCTGCTCCACAGGTGGTGGCGCCACGGTGGCTTTTCACTGCTTTCAGGTTCTTGCAGGCTTGAGAGCTGTTACCCAGACTTCTCCCGGGGACGTGAGCTTTGCTGAGTCCAGGAGAGACGGCTTGAAGGCGATCTCCAGGTGAGTCTATGAGCCCAGCACCGGACGCTGTCAGGAGCCCAGGCACGGAGCAGTGTATATTTTATGTTCTAGTTCTTCCTCTTTCAGAGTTCTCAATGTTTCTGTGCGGAGGCTCGTTAGCAGTGAGTCCTGCTCACGACAGACATCCGGCCCACAGAGCGTTCCCTTCCCTTGAGTTGGCCTGGGTGACCTCGGTGTGGGGCCGGGCACTGGCACACTGGCCGTGCCCGCCTGCACAGGCAGCTCCACTCCTGCTCCTGAAGTTGGTGTCAGCCCCCTCCTCAGTGTGGAGGCTGGAGGACTGGCCACGCCCTGGGCAAGGGGCTCTGCGGCAGGAAGAGGCTGCCAGGCCACGGGCGTGCGCTGTCACTTACCTCTCACGTTTTCCACGGCAGCGTTTGCCAGACAGTGGGTGTGAGAGCAGAGGGCGCCCCGGACGAAGCTCTGTGCAGAGAGAACGTGTCCCAGGTGTACTGTGCGCTGCTGGGCTGTATGAACGATTACACCACGGACAGCAGGGGCGACATGGGAGCCTGGTAAGGGCGGCACTCGTCTGCCGAGTGTCCCTGCGTGTCGCGTGGTTTTCCACTGTGCCAGTGGCCTCAAGGCGGGACCTGGTCTGCACGCAGAAGCGCCGTCTCAGGCCACTGTGCCACTGTAGGTGCCTGCCGTGGGCTCTGGCGCCTGTGGTGGAGACCGGGCATGGCTGCTATCTGCCATGGTGGATGTGGCACAGCCTCCTGGGGCCCCTGGGTGTGCTCTGCCGGCTGTGTGCAGCCTCACCTCGGGCCGCACGGTGCAGACCTGGGACCCCACTTGTAGCATATGCCCCCCTCCCCAGGTCTCCCCACAGTGCTTTGCAGTGTGGGGACCCCGCCCACCCCAGGGCCCCCGCAGCATGTTGCTGAGCCCCCGCCCAGTGAGCAGCTGCGTGTGCTCTGTGGCTGGTGAGGTCCTCACAGGGGGCCCAGCCTCGCCCTCCGGGGCAGCCCCTGTCCTGCAGCAGTGCGGGTGCTGTTGGCCTGCCCTGTCCAGTCCCTCTGCAGCAGTGGGGGTGGCCCTTTGGTGGCCTTGTCTGAGCCCGCGTGTGCTGTGGACCTGCCAGCCTGGGTGCCCTCCCTCTTCAGGACCTCCTGGCCTCGTAGCACAGACCCAGCGTGGGCGCGGAGCGCTGACTCTGTGAGCAGGAGTGACCAGGGGCTGTGCCCTGGAGGCTCAGGCTGCTGTTGCCTACAGTTAGGCAGTAGGCTTCGCTGTCTTTAACACACACCGCGTTGTAGGGAGGGCGCCATGGCACAGCGGAGGCAGCACCACTGGCCCATGTTGGGGGACTCCTGTTGTAAAGGCTCATGGGAAAATCACCTGTTGTGTGCGGACAGTGTCCCGGGGTGCAGACTCGGCCTCCTCCAGGGGACGCTTCCTGTAGAGGGGGGTGCTCGGACGTCTGGGGCCCTGCGTGTGGCTGGCAGTCTCCCCACATGCAGGGGGGTCTCTGACATTCCTCAGAGATGGGCCCCATGTGGCGTGTGCGTGGGTCCATCTCAGGCGGCTGGAATCCCCTCCCACATGGATCTTCCCTGCGTGTCTTCACCCTACAGGGTCCGTGAGGCCGCCATGACCAGCCTGATGGACCTGACGCTTCTGCTGGCCCAGAGCTGCCCCGAGCTGATTGAAGCCCACGTGTGAGTGTCACGGGGGCACCTTCTCCCCACACTAACCTCTCAGCCCCTGCTGCCCTGCCCTGGACCCCTCTTCAAGACCCTCTGCTCGGCGCCCCAGGCTGCTGGCCTCCCTCCCCCTGCCACTGCTGTGTTGCTGAGGCTGTCGGCTCTGCCGTCAGAGCACCCACTGGGGCGACTCCTGGTCCAGGTCTTCAGTGCCTCCCGCCTCTTCCCTGCCATCTCCCCCTCCTTCCTCTCTGCTCTCACCCCGCCTGGGACCCCACACCCACCCTGTAATGGCTTCTTCATCAGCATGCACTGAGCACACATGGGCTGTGCACCCACCACATGGGGATTCTGGGTTGGGAAAGTGGCCCCCAGCCTCTGTCCCCTGCTGGCCAGGGAGCGGGGTTGTGCTGAGGGTGCCTGGTCTCGCTTACAGCTGTGAGCGGATCATGTGCTGTGTGGCCCAGCAGGCGAGCGAGAAGATTGACAGGTTCCGTGCTCACGCTGCCCGCGTGTTCCTGACGCTCCTGCACTTTGACAGCCCTCCCATCCCCCACGTGCCTCACCGAGGAGACCTGGAAAGGCTGTTTCCCAGGTACTGTGGGGGTGGGCTCCCCACACGCTGGCCCCCAGCGCGGCCTCACGGTGCTGCCCCCCTGCAGGTCTGACATGGCCTCTGTGAACTGGAACGCACCCTCCCAGGCCTTCCCTCTCATCACCCAGCTGCTGGGGCTGCCTGCCTACCGCTACCACGTCCTGCTGGGCCTGGCTGTGTCTGTGGGTGGCCTGACAGCGTCCACGGTGAGGAGGCAAAGGGCCGGGCTGGCACCGGGCACTCTTCTGGGGGTCGGGGCTGGGGAGGTGGAGCGGCCCTGTGAGCTGTTACCACCCTCTCCTGCAGGAACACTGTGCAGAGAGCCAAGTTGTGGCCCCACCTGCACAGGTGTGGCTGATGCTTTGGTGGCCTTCTGTGGCCTTGCTCATGACGTGTTGCTCCAAATCTGGACATGCAGTTTGAAACGTTTCTTTACAGCATTTGAAGTTTTGCTGTTAGAAATGAGTACTGACGTTTTTCTATTATATTTTTAGCAGATCATTGCTGCCGCCTAAGGAGCAGCTCATTTGTCTTATGTTTTTCCTTTGGGAAATTTTATAACATGCATAAAAGCCCAGAGAATGCTCTAGTGGACATCCCGGGGCCAGTGTGTCCCTCATGGTCCCCAGTGGGGTTCCAGACCCACCTCGCGCCAGTGCCTTGGGGTCAGTCCCGTGGGCACTCAGCTTGCTGGCGGTCACGCAGCCCTGACAGGACGGCCGTCAGCAGCCAGCCCCTTCTGCTGTCGTGCTTGGTGTCCGTGCCGGCCGAGGGGCTACAGCCCTTGTCACTGTCACCTCAGCCCTGGGCAGCGGGGGTGGTGGTGCTGCTGCCTCACGGTGTCATCTCCGTGTCACAGGTCAGGCAGTCTACGCACAGCCTCTTGGAGTACATGAAGGGGATCCAGAGTGACCCACAGGCCCTGGGCAGCTTCAGCGAGACCCTCCTGCAGGTCTTTGAGGACCACCTTCTGAATGACAGGTGTGTGGAGGTGTGGGCGGCATGGAAGACTCGCACCCTGTGTCCACGGGCTCCAGGGCCTTAGGGGGAGGGGCGGCACAGTTGCACAGGGGCAGCTAGCCACTGCCAGTTGTTGGGAGTGGGCACTGGCTCCCCTGGGGCCCTCTCCTGGCCAGCGCTGTCCATTTCAAAGATGGTGAACAAGGACCCAGGATATGGGACGTGGTTCTCGTCTGTCAGGGGCTGCCCGTGCTCCTGAGCGCCTGTGGGCGGGACCGTGGCTTCGAGAAACGGGACGGTTTCCTCACTGTTTGGGCTGCAGCATTTTAGCTGTTTCACATGGAGGTGGGGTGCAGACCCCACAGGTTCCAAATCAACTGAGAGTCTCCCCCGGAGCCCTCCAGGGGCCTGGGTCCTTGGTGTCCCCTCAGCACACGGAGCCCAGCCAGCGGCCGTGTCTCTTCCTGTGCACCTCTCTGCTGAGGGAGGAGGGACGTGGTAAGCCACGCATCGTGGGTGACACATGCACCTGTGAACACCAGTGTCCCACAGTGAGGATCGCAGCCACCGTGGCTTTGTTAGCGTCTCCTGGGATTCTGTTTGAGTGGGACCACGTGGCATGTGTCCTGTGTGCTGGCTGTGTTGTCCACTGCGTGTCACTTGCCAAGCTGTGTCCTGGGGATGGACCACGATTCAGCCGTGGACAGGCATTTGGGCGGCTTCCATCTGGGCTGTTAGAAAGCCACAGGAAACGTGCTGGTCCAGCCGGCTCTCCATCGGGGGTCACTGCGCTTGGCGCCTCTGTTCCCACCGCCAGCCGCCCAGCAGGCACCTCACCTGCTGTGTGGACTTCCTGTCAGTTGGTTCCGAGGGGTGGAGTGGCTGGTCATGGGGCAGTGAATGTTTTCTACGTTTTCCCAGCATCCCCGCTGGTGGCGTCATGAGTGCTACTCGTCCCCTGTCCTCACCAGCACTTGGAACGGGGTCTTTCTCATTGTAGCCCCTGCTTTGTGGGTCCCCCAGTGGCTTCAGCTTGCACTCCCCTGGTGACGACGCGGAGCCTCGGGGCGCCGTCTGTGTGCCTCGCCGCTCCGTTTATATGCACCAGACGGACCCTTTGTCAAGCCGCTGATTGGCAGGTGTCTCTCAGGCTGTGGCTTGTCCCCTGTCGTTTCCCTCACCTTGACCAGATCCGTGTGTCCGCGTGTTCTGTGGCCTGTGGTTTCCAGGTCGCGTCTGAGAATCTGCCTGCTCTGAGCTCACAGATCATGGTTTCAGGTTTTACATTTGCTAACTGCTGTTTTCAGTTTTCTTTGTGTGCATGTGTGGTCAGTACTTGTGTTTATGTTTTTTAAAAGATTTATTTATTTGAAAGACAGAGTGACAGAGGAGATAGATTTTCCATCTGCTGGTTCACTCCCTAAATGGCCACGATGGCCAGGATGGGGCCAGGCTCTAGCCAGGAGCCTGGGGCTCCATCTGGGTCTCCCACGTGGGTGACAGGCATCATCTGCTGCCCTCTTGGTGCCTTAGCAGGGAGTTGGATTGGGAGCAGAGCAGCTGGGACTTGAACCGGAGCTCTGATCTGGGATGCCCGCGTCACGGGGCTGAACCCGCTGCACCATAGCCCCTGTGCCCAGAACCGCCTGCTGGGAGGCTTTCCCTGGTCTTTGTGGGAGTCACAGACGTGCAGGTTTATTGTGGACTCCCCCGTGCTCCCACCTTTCTCTGCCCAGCCCCACGCTGTCTTGGGGGTGTCGATTTTGCCGTGGCTTCTGAATCAACCTCAGGCTCATTCTCTTCCCAGTGGCTCAGGGTTCCCCTGACCCTCTGGTGCTTCCTGCTGGCACCCAGGTCGCTGTTGCTCTCTCCAGCCAGTGCTGTCCGTGGCCTCTCCTCCTCCCGGCGCTGTCCGTGGTCTCACGGCTCCTCCTCTCCCCTCAGGGTGTCCGTGCCGCTGCTGAAGATGCTCGACCAGATGCTGGCCAACGGGTGCTTTGAGGTCTTCACCGCAGAGGAGAAGTGAGGCTTTTACTCAACATCTCTTTCCTGGTTACACCTAAGAAGCTCAATTTTGAAGAAAAAATACTTTGTTCCAGAGATCAGAATTCTTGGAGACAATTTTAGTGCACACAGAGTCAGCTTTTATACAGACTGTAGATCTAGCCAGCAGGCATCGAGGGGAAGGAGTGGGGGCCAGGCAGGCTCCTGCCATGGCACCTGTTGTGCAGCTGGGAGAGTCCAGCCAGCAGCTGAGGTGTCTGGGTGGGTGCTGGCAGGTGGGACTAGAGTCACAGAGGGCCTGTGGGTGAACAAGGGTCATGGTGACCCCTGGTGAGAGCTGGGGCCCCCTGCAGGCAGAGCAGGTGGGCACAGCTCTGTCTGCTCCCGTGGGGCCCTCAGCCTCTGTATGCCTGAGGGTGCCTTGTTCCCGTTTCCAGGCTGGAGGGATTTCTGGGCCATCCAGACCACTGGGACGCAGCCCCAGCCCCAGCCTCAGCTGAGAGGCCTGTGTGCATCTGGCCCTTTGCCTGGGCTGCACTGTCCAGGTGACAGCCCAGAGCGTGGGCCTCTGCCTGTGTCAGGGTCAAGGTCTGGTCCTATTGCTGCTGAAGACTTGAAACAGAAAGGCTGAGCCTCCTGGCACCCCCCAGTGGTAGCCAAGGCCCCAGTCTGAGGACAGACCCTGGGCAGGGACAGGTCCGGGTGAGCTGGCAGTGATGTGGCCAGCTAGTGGCAGAGGGGCTGGGGACTGCTGGGTGCACATGGACCAGTGGATGTGCGGGTTGCTCTGGTGAGGAGTGTGGGAGAGAAGAAGTGGGGCCGGCTGCAGGCCAAGTGCCGAGCAGCCCAAGGATGGAGCTGCACTTCCCTGAGGGAAGAAAGTGCGTGGCTCCGGCTTGCACAGGGCCCACAGGGTTGGCGAAGTCTGGGTGAGAGGAGCCAGAGGCTGAGGACCAGTGATGGACATGGTGGTCACTCGGTCCTCAGCGAGCATCACAATGGGTGTGGCAACACCAGATGGGGCCAGACCAGCGGCATGGGGACTCTGAACGACCGTGAGGGTCTGGAAGGGACGTGGCTGTGAGCTCCTCGTCGGGTCTTCCTCCCAAGGGGATGTGGTTTTCCCTGGGAGCTGCTGACACAGCTGACGTGGTAGTAACCAGCCCCAGGTCGCCTGGGGTGTGGTGTAGACGGGGCTGCCTGTGGCTCTGATCCTGTGAGCAGCAGGGTGGGGACGTGGGCGGTGGTTGTCTGCTTGCCAAGCAGTTACCGCTCCTGTCACCTCGGTGTCACTGGAGCTGGCCTCTAGTCACTTGGTGGCAGCAGCTGCCCTAGAAGCCACAGGCACAGCCCTGAGCGCCTGCTCTCCTTCCAGCCACCCCTTCTGTGTGCGGCTGCTCGCGCTCTGTAAGAAAGAGACCAGCAAGTCCAG
This sequence comes from Lepus europaeus, assembly GCF_033115175.1. Lineage (NCBI taxonomy): Eukaryota > Metazoa > Chordata > Mammalia > Lagomorpha > Leporidae > Lepus > Lepus europaeus. The sequence goes on along the minus strand of NC_084844.1, from coordinate 223,980 downwards.
AGACGTCCAGAAGCTCCACTCAGTCACGGCTGTGTGAGTCGAGCCTGTCCCAGGCGGCGAGGGGAGGGGCTCGGTGGCTCCAGTAGTTACGGTTAGTCCTAAGGCCGCCTAAATGGTGTGTTCTGGGGTCTGTTTTTAATAATCGTAGTGCAAGTGGGGCTGCCAGCCATGCCGGGCTGTGATGGTGACCCAGCCGTTCCTGCTGGCACACAGGCACCAGGCTGGCTGCTGTGCCGGGGTGGGGGTGTGGGGTGTCACGAAGGCCCTAGAGAAGTCCTGAAGTGAGGCGGTTTCCACAGGCACAGAACCAGCTCCCTGGCCTGCCATGCCTGCACACAAGCAGTGTGCCCACGCACACACGGTGCAGACCAGCAGGCGCTCACGGGCTGCTCTCTGGCTGTGTGCAGGTTCTGTGGGATGGTGCAGTTCCGTGGTGACGTGAGGAAGAAGGTGTTCCTGCAGCTGCTGCTCCTGCTGTGCCACCCGTTCCCTGTGGTGAGTGCGCGGCTGGGTGGCGTCCACCTGTGGCCCAGGATGCTCTGTGAGTGCAGGCCACGGAAGCAGAGGCAGCAGGTTCTCTGGGTTCTGCTGGCTCCAGTCCAGGGGCTCCTGCACCCAGAACCCCGCCCCAGGGTTAGGTCCCCCGGGATTTCTTTCCAAGATCCACAGGTGGCATTTTCCTACAAGGTAAAAATCTTTTGCACGAGGTAGTGTTTCTTAGAGAGGTGGCTGGAGTGCCAGCCTCGGCACCCTCCGGGGCTGTCAGCAACACCACCTCTCGGGTCCTAACCTGCTGGCTGAGGGACTCGGGGAGGCCTGGGGATTCTGAGACCCCCACCCATGAGATGTTACCAGCATGGCACAGGCAGAAAAGCAAGTCGGTGGGGTGGTTTTCCTCTGGGCGGGGGAGTGGAGTGAGGGAGTGGCCTGGCCAGCTGTCGCAGACATGGTGGGCAGTGGGGGCACCCCTACTCCCGTTACCTCTGCTATGTCCTCGTGTGCTTCTCCCCCCAGATCCGCAAGACCACAGCGAGCCAGGTGTACGAAACGGTGCTCACCTACAGCGACGTGGTAGATGTGGACGTCCTGGAAGAGGTCATGGCGGTGCTCAGCGACACGGCGTGGTGAGTGGGGGCCCCTCCCTTCTTTCCCGGAGTGCACCAGGCTCTCCTGAGACCTCTGACGGAAGAGGCGGAGTCCCAGCTGTGGGTGCCCGGGCTCCTGGGCTGTCCACAGCCAGACTGCTGGCTCCCACAGACGTTTCTCTGTGGAGGGCTGGCGGTTCTTCCCCTTGGCGGCAGGCTCCTTGGCTCTGTGTGCTGCTGTTCCATTAGAACATGGTGGGGTGAGTGACCCCGACTCCCCTGGGGAGGGCCCTGGGTCTTCACTGAGTTACTGAGGCCACGTGCGGCTTCAGAGACAAAAAGGAGCGGGGAGTCCTCCCACCGCCAGTCAGCAGTGGGGAGGAGTGGGTGGGTGGAGGAGCAGAAGAGCTGCAGGCTGGGGGTCCAGTGTGCTGGGCCGAGAGGTCTTGGAAGCAGTTCTGGTGATCACCGTGACGGCAGCAGTAAGCACTCTGGTGATGCGGGCTGTGCGCCAGGTGCCAGTGCACGCTCTCACATACATGTGCACACAAGAGATGCTCACATACACATTTACCTGCATCCATGCGCTCACATATACACGCAGCCACACTGGACATCACTGTATGCTCCTGGGCACACAGGCACACACTGTCACCTGCTCACCTGGGCACTCACGTACACTCACACACTCTTACAGGGGAGGGGTCTCGACACTCCCATCTTAGACAAAAATGGGAGCAGAGAGGTCAGGTGGTACCCAGATGACACAGGCATTTGGACACCAAGGGTCGGGGTCTCTGTGCCGGCCCCAGACACCAGCACCAGGTCTGTCAGGGTCCACACACCCTGCTCAGCAGGTGAGGGTGCACGGGGTGGCCTGCTCGTTTCCCTGAGGGCGGGGCCATCACTGCCACGGTCACTCCCATTTCTGCCTCCCTGGAAGAACACCTGGTATTGCAGCCAAGGTGTGCAAAGCCTGGTGACTGACTGGGCCCTGAGGCCGTTCTCGGCCAGATCCTGAGAGTCTGCTTCAACGGGCAGGGGGAGCGAGGGCCGCGCTGTCAGTACCACACGTGCCAGTGCTGGGGGTTTCTGGAAAACTTCAAATAATGTAGCTTTTCCTGTTACATAAAAGAAACACACCCAGGACTTCTCCATGGCATTGCTAAGCTTAGCTTTCATTTTCAATGAAAATAATACATAGCTGAATTCCAATAAAACTTATTTAAATAAAAGAAAAAAGCCATAATGAAGTCTGTGCCTCCCTGGCCCTTCCTCCCCCCACACTGTGCCCTGGGTCTGGCCGCGGCCCCTCTCCCAGCAGTGGCGGGGGAGGGCAGCCACCTCCGAAGGTGTCTCTTCTGGGATCCAGGGTGACAGGGCCTCTGCCCAGCAGGCAGAGGGTCCCTGGGAGTTGGTGCTAAGTGCAGGTTTGGTGCTGGGGCCTCACGGCTCTCTTCCTCCTCAGGGAGGCAGAGCTCCCAGTCGTGAGAGGACAGCGGAATCGCCTGTGTGACCTCCTCAGCGTGCCCAGACCACAGCTGGTCTCCAAGGTAAACCCGAGTAACCCACGCTGCCCACTCGTGAGACCCCTGGGGAATCCGGTCCTCCTGGGTGGGCGGGTGGGCTGTGTGAGCAACACAGCTGCTTGCCCCTGGCCTGCGAGGCTCCAACTCCAGGGCCACCGTGCTCCCTGTCCTCGCCTGTCTGCTCCCGGGAGTGGCAGAGCTGAGGGCGCGTGGCTCTTCCTTCCGCAGCCAAGAGAACAAGCAAGTGGGGGTCTGGGGGTCTTGCAGGCACTGGGAACTCGGAGCACACTTGGCCCGGGCCAGCTGTTGGGTGCTGAGGGTGCTGCTCCGAGCACACCCAGGCCTCCGCACTTGTCACACACGTGCCTGTCAGCACGCCTCTCGACTTGCAGTGCCACTGGGCACCAGCCAACGCGAGATGCTCCTCCCACTGTGTCATGTGCCTCGAGCCGCACGGCCCCTCATCCTGCCTCTCGAGACTCCCCCAGCCCCGCTCTGATCTTTCCTGTGCCGCCTCCACTGTCGCCTCCCTGACAGCAGTGTGTCCATCGCAGCCGCCTCACTCTCCGCCTTCCATGTCCCAAGGCCTTGGTGTCTGCAGCTGTGGCTCCTGAGGTTCCGTGTAGTCCACACACACTCTTCCCCTCGGCTGTCCGTGCTGTCAGCCCTTGTGTGCTAGGTGCCCGTCGGCGTCGTCTGCTCCAGGCACCCTTCTCCCTCGGTCTGACACATTCCAACCTGCCAGACCCTTCTTTATTTAGTCTCGTCTCCTGCTTGAGAAACCTTTGCCTACTCTGAGGTCACTCCACCTCCTGGTTTTCCCGAAAGCTTTTTCTAACACAGAAACTGACAGTCCACCCAGGCTGATGGTTGTTGCCCGGGGGTGAGGGGGGTTGTGTCCAGCTGAGCCGACTGCACTCTTGGTACCAAGTGACAAGTCAGGTGACAGCACATGAGAGAGAGGCTGTCTTCCCTGTCCTGGCCCATGGATCTCTGCCCCTCCGTATCCCAGGCGTGGGCTCGTCCTGGGTCATGAGTGTCAGTTCCCCCAGTGTTCCTTCTTCAAGTACCTGATTCTTCTTGGCTCTTTTATTTCCATAAAGCTTTCAGCACCAACTTGGCGTGCAGCGTGGAGCTGGCTGGAGCGGGGCTGAGGTCACATGCAGCCCGAATGTTGACTCGGGCAGCACTGGCAGCTGTGACGCTGGTCCTCCGGGAGTGTAGGGGGTCTACTCACCGAGGAGACACGCCGCATGTGCATCTTTAAAAAGAAGTGGGGGAGGGGGCAACCCAGGAAGAGTGGAGGGCTGGTTCACTCCCCATGCGGCTGTAACGGCCAAAGCCAGGAATTCCACCGTCCTCTCCCGCGTGGGTGGCAGCAGGGCAGCCAGGACTTGGACTGGCACTCTGTGTGGGATGCCGGCGTCACAGTCACAGGCGGTGGTTTCACCAACAGCCGCTACACCTATTTTTGTCACTGTCCCTGGGTTCTGCATAGTCTGGGAAGTGTCTCTGGACCCCTCGTGCTGACCTGGCTCCCTGGCTTTTCATCAGTAGCATTTCACGTGGACTCTGAGCACTTGCGTCTTCTTACCCGTTGGCTCCTGCATGGCCCACTTTATCCATTAGAGCCCACGGATGATTAATCACAGTTGTGTTAAATTCCTGGTCTGGTAATTCCGACGTCTGCCGTGGCTGAATCTGATCCTGGTGTTGCTTTCTCCTGGCGCTGTGCTTACTCACGTTTCTCGTGTCTGTCGGGCCGTGTGCTGGGTGCAGTCACAGGACCTTGACACCTTGAATGAGGACACAGCATCCTGGCTGCCAGCTGCTGCCGAACGTTTGCTGGAGTGAGGGTTCCAGAGCTCCGGCTCCTCCAGGACCTCTGTCCATGCCGTCCTCCTCAGAGGGCCTCGGTCGCACACTCTCATTCAAGCATCTCTCCTGGGGCTCTGCTGGTGTGCGGGCAGGATGTGGGTGAACCCCCAGTCTCTGCCCTCACATGTGCGGTTGTGGGGGCAGCTCACTGTGTGTGCAGTGTGTATGCACAGCTGTGTAAGTTCCCTGGAGAGGAGGCCCCTGGGTGTAGAAGCTCCCACTAGCCCCTCCAGAGCCTGGGCTGCTTATGGAGGCAAAGTAAGGTGTAGAGGAAATTTGCCAAATTTGACTGCTTCAGTGCCTACAGGTTATGGCCCAGCAGCCTCTGCTCTGGGAAGCTGTGGTTTCAGGGTGGTGGCTGTGGTTAGAGTTCGTGTGTCTCGGCTCTGTTGTACAGTGGGGTGATGCCTCCAGTTCTTGGCCCACTGCAGCTGACCCCACTGCCGCCGCTGCCACCACCGAGGACCCCACCAAACCGTCTGGCTGTGCTCACCTTACTCCATCTTGACCCTGTGGCCCTCCGTTTCTCCCTTTAGTCTCGTCAGTGTTCATGAAACTCTTGAAACTGTGTACCCAGAGCTTGTAGTCTAGGCTGTGACATGTCCTGCTGGTGGACAGGCTCCGTCTGTAACAGGGCTGCCTGGGTCTGTGATACCTGTTCCATGCCTTCACCGCTTTCAGCTTCACGTTCGTACATCTTCATCCGCAGTCCGTGGTCAGGTCACTCCTCTGCTCCAGTTGAGCAACCTGCGTTAGCTGCGATGTTTTATCCATCTACGTGACCACTGATGTGGGCTCACACCTAGCACCGTTGCTTGTCCTCGCTTGGATTTTTTCATTCCTCCCTGCTCTTCTGTTGGTGATGATTTGGTAAGAGGATCCCAGCATCAGTTGTGGCTCTGCCGCCCCCCTCAGGCTCTCCATGGACACTGGGGTCTCCCAGCTGCCGGGGAGGGGGCTCCCGTGAGCAAGGTGGATCTTCTAGGCCCAGCTTTGCCTGGTCCTCTCAGCCCCTTCATTTCTTGGTTGTTCCTGCCCTCTACTTTCTGTGTGTTCTCTGCTGGGCACTGATTTAGTCGTCATTTGACATTTTTGTCCGTCTCCATTCCCAGTGCTGTACCCAGGCCCTCACGCCATGGTAACAGCAGGCCGTGCGTTATTCACGGTCTCCTGAGGCATAGAGGCCAAACTCAACATCAAACTTGCAAGTTCAGTGTGCTTTTTGCATTTTTATTAGGGAAAACTTCAAGTGTTCATCAAGGTTACAGGGGGCAATTAGTGAGCCTCCCCACAAGGCACTGCCCTCCAGTTGTTGGGGACCTGGCAGAGGAGCACGCGGAGATGGTGCTGGCCAGCCTGACCCTGTCCTGTCTGTCTGCAGCCTGGGGCCTGCTGACACTGGTCCGGGAGCCGAGCCCTCCAGCTGCCTGGTGGAGGATTTCCTGTCCCCAGTGGAGGAGTGCACGCTGGCAGTCAACACGAAGCCCTGCAGTGACCGTGCCTCGAGGTTCCCAGCAGAGGGCGCTGTGCTTCGAGGATCTGGGTGTTGATGCTTCTGCTTTACTTACACACAAACACGCTTCCTATAAAATCATGTACCAAGCAGTTGGTGCCTTTGTCTGTCTCTGAGACCGATGCATGCAAGAGCAGCAGAGCTGACCCCCGGGGAGACGAGGCTGTGGGTGGGCCCCAGTCACGTTTCTACGCCGAGATGGACATCATGATACAAAGGCCAGAGGAGCCGCTAAGCCCCAGCTGCAGGAGTGGTGGGAGGCCTCCCTCCCACCTCCACATACGGGCCTGTTGCACAAGCCCACGGCGCTGCGTGTGTGCAGCCAGCAGCTCTGCCACACCTGCAGGGGACTGTCAGTGTGTGTCTCAGGGTGATGTGGGATGCAGACGACTGGCCTGTTCTTGAAGCAGGCATACCTTATAGATGATGTCGTGTGCCCGCTGCACAGCAGACACTGAGGGTTCTTGGCAAACACGGCCTCTGCTTTTGTCCCTGTGGGTGCTCGCACTGGTCCATCCTAGAGCGAGGTGGGGAGATGATATGGGTAAAACGTGAACCCGTTAGCAACTCCACCCCTGTCCATCCAGGGTCCCATCATGCTCACAGGACCTTGGGTGCCCCCAACACCACCTGGTGGGCAGCGACCCCCTCTTGAGCTGCTACTGTTGCTGAATGAGAGCCACACACTGGAGACTCAGAGGAAGCTCCTGACTCAGCCACAGCCTTTGTGGCCATTTGGGGAGTGAACCAGTGGATGGAAGACCTCTCTCATTCAACCTTTCAAATAAATAAAAAAATCTTAAAAATACTCTGAGTAAATTTAAGGCAGGTTCTGTCAGTGGACTACAGTGATCTGTGACGACCACTTCAGCTCAACAGGAAGCTGTCAGACTGTCCCACGTGTGCCTGCCCCGGGGTCACTGCCGCTGAGGACACTAAAGCATGCAGGAGGAAATGGGTTAGTCCACGCGCAGAGTGCATTTTACTGAAACTGGTGTGTTCAAGCATGGCGCAAACACAGAAGCCACCCTAATGGTGCGTGTGCAGGATGTAGACACGTCGGTGTGCACACTTCCCATAACAGGCTCACTCTAAAAATGCATGGCTTTAAATGAAATTATAATGGAAATATAGTTAATGCAAGTTAATGACATACTGTGAATCAAAATAGAAGGAACGGTGAAAACTGGCTGAACGTAACATGCAGGAAGGCAGAGAGACGAGCGAGGAGGCTCAAGCAGACCCACCTGGAGGGCCGTGCCCTCAGCTGAAGTGCAGGAAGTCCCGGCCCTCGAGCAAGTGCAGCGACCGCAGGTTCTCCTCAAACTCGCCCCCTGTGAGGTCCTGTGGAGACAGCAGAGGGTCCAGCTTGGTCCAGCCCCCTGTGGCTCCAGGAGGCCACGGCAGAGCCTCCCGCTGGGGCGAGGGTGTGAGCTTGCCTGGGTCCAATTTCTGCTAATAGGAGAGAGGCTGAAGGACAGCAAGGGCCACAGAGCTGGTAGCATCTGGTGCAGCTCACACACTAGTCCTGTCAGTCATTAGGGTATGTGGGAGGGGTCTGAGGAGGTCCCAGCCCCTCCCCTGGCCATCCAAGGCAGACCCACCTTCTCCCACTCCCGTGCCCCAACCTCCTAGTACCTGCAGGCAACACCTGCCCAGTCGCCATGCAGTGACCCCCTTAGGAGGAGGCTCCTGGAACTGCGTGTCAGGGCCACCGGCTGCCCGCTGGCTCTGCCTGATCCCTCCCGCCTGCCACCCCCATCCTTGCAGCAGACAAACCAGGCCTTGCCCCCAGGTGCCTAAATACTTGTCCTGTGGACTGGTCTGGCCAGGCTGCCCAGCTCTGACACCCCTGCCTGGGCCCACAGGTTTAGCAAATGCCCGCGAAGTACAAGATCAGGGGAGCTAGGTGCCCCCGCCCCAGCACCTGTTGCCCAGGCTTCCTCCTGCCTGGAGGACTTGGCTCCTGAAGACACAGAGCGCAGCATCACGGGGGACGTGAGACTGGGCCTTACTCATCCATCTGTCCTGCCTGGCTCTACCCCTACCCAGGCTGTGTTGGAGTCTGTACTGGCTCCGTCACTGCTATTACTACTGGTCCCTGACTAGAACTACTTCAGTGAAGGCCATTCTGCCTGGAAAAGACTGAAATGTGTGCCCTGTGTCCTCTCTCGGGCCCCCTTCTTCCTCCTCTCCTCTCTGTCAACACATCGGGGCTCAGAGGCCAGGCCTGCCCGGAGTCTGGCCCAACAGTAAACAAAACTCCATGAAAATCAGATGGAATGGAGGTCGACATGTCCCGGTAGGAGTGGACAGACCACAGAATGGGGAACACGTTTGCAAGACATAAACCCAGCAATGGCCAGCAGCCAGAAGTCAGAACTCCTATGAATTGTGAGAAACATCCCACAGAAGGCGTCCCCAGTGTCCAGCAGATGAGGGGGACAGTCTCGGCCTCATCAGCACACACAGCCCGACCACGGAGCACACCTTCCCCACGGCAGGTGGGAAAGCCCGATCATCCGGTGTGGGCTGAAGACACAGCTGCCCCCGTGACTCATCGCTGGGCTGGCCCCAGGAGACACAGGCAGTTGCTTGTCAGGTCCTAGCAGAGCCATGGTGGCCGCAGCACTGGGAGCCACCTTCAGGCTGGGTCCTGAGTGTGGCCAGTCCAAGGCCACACAGGCACGTGTGCGCCCCTCACACGTTGAGTGAAAGGAACCAGAAACAGCAGAGTTTTGTTGCGTTCAAGTGGACTACAGGGACAGTCAGGAGTAAACCTTGTGGTTTAGGGACGCGTGTTGTGCACAGCACAGGGTGATCAGGCAAGCAGGTGAGAGTGGGCTTCCATGGCCACAACAGTCAGGTCTGGGCCAGGCCAAAGCCAGGAGCCAGACACTCCATCTGGGTCTCCCACATGGGTGCAGGGGCCCAAACACTTGGGCCCTCCACTGCCTTCCCAGGCACATCAGCAGGGAACTGGATCAGAAGCTGAACAGCCAGGCCTTGAAATGGCACTCCAGTGGGATGCCAGTGTCACAAGTGGCAGCGTAACCTGTGCCACAGCACTGGCCCCACTGGCCAGGCTGCCCGGCCTAGCACCTGCTCAACCCACAGGCAGCTGCATTCCCCAAAGGAGTGCCAGCTGTCAGTCAAGGAGCACATGGTAAACACGTTTGCTGGCTTTGCCATTACTTGTCTTGTGATCTAATACAATTGTCTACCAAAGCAGGCTTGGCCTTGACCCGCGTGCCACAGCCTGCCAGCCCCACGCAGGATGTTCTCTGAATGTATGACAGTTGACAACAGACATTTACTGAAGAAGAAAAAGTGACAAAAATTACGGAAAAGAGTAAGGAAGACTACTCTCACCACCAGTCACTACATGAAGCTGTGGTAACTCGTGGTGCCTGGGAGATGAGAGGCAGAGAAGTTCCACGCCCTGCCTGGACACATGGCGTATTGTCACTGGAAAGAATGCATTACTTAAAAATTGGTGCTGGGACAATAGGTATCCAAGAGGAAAAAAATCATTCGGACCTCTAACCTTTGCAACACAGTGAATTCCAATTGAATGAAATATGTAGTAATAATAATAATAAGAAGAAGAAGAAGAAGAAGAAGTCCTGGAAGCAAACTTGGAAATGTTTTTAAATTTTATAACCAGGATGACTATCTTGGGATGAATAAAACTTCAAAGCCACAGTAGACAGTAAATTTGTTTATACTGATATGGCAAAAGTACCCTGAATTTATAAACATAGTCAATCATCAAATGACACAAAAATTTGTAATTGCCAATGTTTCTTTTCCTTATTATGTTGAGAAAAACACTGAAAGGTCAATAAAAATGGTCTAATAAAAAGAAAAATTAGCTGGAAAGGGAACCAGGAGCATGTAAACATGGGAGACCCTTTGCTACAAGTCCCCAAGCACTCCCTGCCCCCCTGGCATCACCCTGACCCTAACCCTCTGCTTTGAGGGACGAAGACCTGCACTCTGTCCCGGGAGGGCGTCAGTAGTCACAAACCCCCACGGCTGGATCAAAACCATTCCTGTCTGGCTGTGTCCTGGCAGACGAATCTTGCATTTCTAACCCGTTGGGTGAATGGAGGTAACACAGACCCCCCTGCAGCAGCACTGCACCAGCAAATGATTAGAACTGGCATGAATGCACCTGATAAAATGGAGCGTAGGCATATTCTGAGACTCACAAAATCCCCCTAAATTTCTCTTTGCTTTCCCACTGCTTTGGTAAATTTGCTGAAATGGCTGGAAATTTCCCTGAATAAAAAGCTAACACAGTTGGGATGCGCCAGTGGATTCTCACAGAATCACTTCTAAGAGGGCATAGAGAGCAAAATATGGAACACACATGGGGTCTGCGGCCAATGTGTGTGTGTGTGTGTGTGTGCGCACACATGCGTGCATGTGGCCTCTGGGAGAAGACGTGAGACATGACCACAAACAGACGACTGGGGCCGTGAGAGGAAGCCCACTTCTACCCCAAGCCTACTCCCCAGAGCGCAGCAATGAGCAGGGTGGGTTTGATTCACAGAAACTCTGGGTCCCTGAGAAGTAGACTCAGAACAGCCGTCTCCCCTGGAACGCCCCACGCCTGTGACCCTCAATGTTTCACCTGCTTCAGCTGTAAACTTCCTCACCTAACTGCCCCGGCAACTTGGACCTTTGTTTATCCTGGCCTTAAAAGGAGCATTCCTTTCTGGAACTGTCTTCAAACCAGAAACCCTAAAGCCAGGCAGGCTCGGTGGCCCCGAAGGCCATGAGGAGGTGCTGGGTGGGGCCAGCGCTGCGGTGTAGCAGGTTAAGCCACTGCCTGCAGTGTTGACATCCCATATGGTTCAAGTCCTGGCTGTTCCACTTCCAATCCAGGCCCCTGCTAATGTCCTGGGAAAGCAGCAGCAGAAGGCCAAGTCCCTGGGCCCCTGCCACCCACATGGGAGAGCTGGAAGAAGGTCCTGGGGCTCTTGGCCTTGGCCTGGCCCAGCTCTGGCTGTTGCAGCCATTTGGGAAGTGCATCAGCTGATGCAGATCTCTCTGTCTCTCCTTCTCTCTGTAACTCTTTCAAATAAATAAATAAATAATCTTAAAAAAAAAAAAAAAGTGCTGAGTGTCACTCATCATCAGGGAGAGGCCAAACATACCCTACAGTCGAACAAAAACCAGAAAACAAAAGTGCCAGTGAGCACGTGGAGGAACAGGAGACCCCACACATGGCTGGCGGGGGTGGAAAACGCTTCGCTGGGTCCTTAAAGAATCGTCAAACTACCTCTGACCAGCAACCCCACTGCTACGGATGCAGCCCAGAGAAGTGAACTCTTGGGTCCACACAGCATTATGAGTTGCCAAGAGTTGGTTCTTATGAGGTTTTGTTTCTGACGGTTCTGCCAGCACAGGCCTGGGCCAGTTTCCTGTTGCTGTGAGACAGAATCCCACAAACCAGAAGCACACGCCAACCTCACCAACCTGGGGCTGGAATCTGGGATCAGAACCTGCTAAGACCAGCAGCCAGGCCTCATGAGCTGGAAGCTGCCGGAAGCAGCACTTCTGTCTCCATCTGTGTGTCCCCAGGCCCTCACACCTGGGGCTGGCTCCCTTCATCAGCTAGCCAGCCCCTGCCTGGAGACTGGGTGTGCCGGGCCACCTCACCCAAGGCACTGGGACTCCCCTAGCTGGCAGTTGCTGCCTGCTGCCCACTCTGGCCCTGCCAGTTGGCCACATGTTAGGGGCTGAGACTGGTTGGGGAGCATCCACAGTGTGGCCTCTGTGCACCGCCTGCTCAGGCCTCAGTGCCATGGGGCAGAGCACAGATAAACATTGGAGCTGGTGACGAGCTGTGCTTTCTGTTTTTCTGTCTTAAACCAGGAGTGAAAGGGCATGACCTTCACTGGATAAAGGGCACTTACAGAAGAGAGCAAACCAGAGACAACGCCCCACCACTGTCTGGGGTGGGAGGCAGGCAGGCGGCAGCACTGTCTACACTGCAAATCCCAGAGAACACACCCTGTGACGAGGGGCCAGCTGGTTGTCAAACTAATGCCAAGTCCAACTCTGTTCTGGAGGCCAACAGTGGGCAGGCAGACAGGCTGTGAGAAAGAGCACTTACTAGGGCAACAGAACTGCGGAGGCGCCCAGGAACAAACTGGAAGACGTGGAAGGACTCAGCCACGTGGGCATTCCCAAGCTCCCAGCTGGGATTTTCAGGGAGCTGACAACGTGCAAGAGCAGAGGCAGGCAGGGAGCGCTGTCCAGCAGCAGTGCCCTAGGACAATGGCAGGTCACGGGACAGAGGGAGCCTGGTTCACTGCCCACAGTGTGCAGCTCACCTCCAGGTGGACCCAGGCTGGAGGGGATGCCTGACGTGGCCCCGTGCTGCTTCTCTCACCTGAGGGAAGACTTCCTATCTATCACATCACCATAAAACCTGGCAGGCAACCCTGAACTCAAGGTGAATTCTGGGATGGGGCGAGTCACTGGAGGTGCTGAGCACCATTACCAGGCAGAAAACTCCTAATAATCAAAAGGAGAGGACCAAGGACCCAACAGAAATGGGATGGGTCCCCGGTGACTGCCCCAACCGCAAGCCGGAAGCTGGTGTCATGGTAACACACGGTGCGGGGGAAGGACTGTCCAGAACCGACGTTGACAGTGACACGAGCCAGGGAGCGCTCGCCCACAGGCTACGGGGCACTCCGCACAGAGCACTGCTCAGTGCCTACACTGGAGACAGCCAGCCGCCTGCCACAAGCACGTCAGGCCTCACGCAGTGGGAGACTGGCACAGTGCTGAATCCCTGCACCCAGACAACCCAAGAAAGGAGATTTAGGAACAAGCTCAGGAAGACTCTGAACAGCCGTGGCCTCTGAGGCGCCTGGCGGTGAAGCCGGAGCCGGGGCAGAGGGGAAAAACGGCAGTGCCAGCCCTGCAGATGCAGCACTGGGACTGCTGCCTCCTGACTCCCGGGGTTAGCTGTCCAAGTGTTTAGGTGCCTCCTGACAGCAGCCGCACGGGAAGTCCAGGTGTGTCCACCTCTTCCTGATACCCCTGTGTGGGCGGCAGCTGCTGCTCCTGTCCTAGCCCTGGGTGTCCCGGTGAATGTGAGGCAAGAGCTGGCCTGAAAGAAGGGTGTGAATGACTGTGGCCAAGTGAACCCCCATTCTTGCTCCCATAATAGGGTCCACACCACACAACCATCTGTAGATATGGCAGAGCCATGAGCCCCCACGGTACCACCATACTTACCAGCTTCACACAGATGACAAAGGGGGGCTGGGCAGCTCGAAAATGCAGGATGGGGACCCGGGGCCTGGGCCTTTCCTGAGACAGGAGAGAGATGGAGTCAGCCCTGCAGGAACTGTCCAGGGGTGGGTGCTGTGATGGGGGGAGGGGCACTTGGGGCAGGACAAAAGGCTGGATCAGGGTTTCCACTCTGCCAGACTTTGCACAGCCACCTGTAGAACTAACCAGGGTGGATAAACCTGGAGGCCCAGACCCAGGAGGAACACAAAGGGGCATCAGCCCTCCTGCCCCCGCCGCCAGGGTCAGGGTCTCCCAGGGAGGAGGGCTCCATGCCAATGTCCTCCCTGGCCGAGGACTGGCATGGAGGACCCCTCTGGGAGGCACCCTGCAGTCCCACACACCTGTGAGTCCTCGTAGCAGTAAAAGCCCTTCCTGATCTTGTTCTCATCCACATCGCAGAAGGCAGCCACCTGGGGATGGGCAGAGAACGTGATGGCTGCTGGTCAGGCCAGGGTCCATGTGGCTGGACAGCAGGCAGAGGTGGGGGAGGACTACCTTGCGCTGGTTGGCGGCAGTGAGGCTCCTGTACAGCCTGCGCCCCTGCTTGCCCGCATTCCAGATGGTGAATGCTGACCAGTGGGGGAGGGCCCGCTCCTCCAGGAAGCGCACGCGGTAGGTCCAGATGGTCGCCCTGAAGCCAAGAGAGCAGCTGGATCTGGTCCCCGGACACATGCACTCGCCCAGCCCTCAGGCTGCCCGCACCCCAGGAGTGGGGGCTGCCCTCCCAGCTGTCTTTTCCAGGACGGACCAGCCCCTCCCAGCAGCCCTGGGGGTGCAGATCCAGCAGGTGGGGCCTCCCTCAGTCACAGACTCCACGCTGGGATGTTACCAGTTTACTGTGGTCAGGTGCACAGAGAGGGCCTATCTTTCTGACCCTAACACAGCTGTGGAACCTTCCCTTTAGAACTTGGAAGTTGGGGCCAGAATGGCAAAGAGGGTTAAGCTGCCACCATCCTATATTGGAAAGCTGGTTCAAGTCCTGGCTGTTCCACTTCCAATCTAGCTCCCTGCTAATGTACCTAGTAAAACCACTGATGACAGCCATGTATCTGGGCCCCTGCCACCCACGTGGGAGACCTGGATGGAGTTCCTGGCCCCTGGCTTCAGGTTGGTCCACTTGGGGAGTGAACTAGCAAATGGAAGATCTCTTTTGATCTCTGTGGATTCCTCTTTGTGTTGTCACTCTGCCTTGCAAATAAATAAGTACATCTTAAATATATATTTAATATTTTATATATAATCATATTGTGAACATATTACATATGTATTTTATACCCCCACACACACACAAAGAGGAGAGGCAGCTGCCACTGGCATGGTTCAAAGAGAGAGCTTTGCTGAGAAACATGTAGTACATATGTCACATGTGAAGGCCACACTCAGGAGACTCACGGGCACAAATTTTAATTCCTAAAGACATTGCTCATTTATGTTCACTGCTGTATCTGGAGTGTTTCAGAGAAACATTGCTAAATTATATATGGTCCATTCTTAACTTAAAAAGAACAGAGCCAGAGTGCTCTCCACAGGAAACACGAACAAGTTCATCTCTAGCAAAGCCCTTCCACCGTTCAAAGATGTTAAACTCAGACGTTCATCAGTTGATGGCTGGATAAAGGACATGGAGTGTATATATACGCTGTGGGCTACAACTCAGACACAGAAAAGAGTGAAATCCTGTCAAAATGGATGCAACTGGAAAATGTCCCAAAAAGACAAACATCATATGTTTTCCCTGATTTGTGGTAACTAATACATGGAGTGCAAAAAATATAATGTATATGAGCAAAACTGACATTTTGAGATTCGATTATTGTTTACAACCCTGGTCTATACTCTTGAGAAACAATGATTTCGCTACTTACTACTTGTTGAATTCTTTACCTAATAGAGGGTTAAGCTTGTGACTGTAAAATACACCCAAAGAACGTCCACTGCAAAAGTTAAAAAGAAAAAGGAAGGAAGGAGGGAGGGAGGGAGGGCAGGAGGGAGGATAGGGTAGGCTGTATCATTATGTTCTTAAATCTGTATATGTGACATTTGTTTACCTTATATAAATTTCTTTTTAAAAAAAAAAAAAGACGTTTAATCCCACACAGAAACTCGCATTAGATCACTTATTTTGTGAACATACAGAAGGCTTCATTGCAGGCAGACAGGATGAGGCACATGGTGCAATCCCTGGCTTGCCGCCTGGTTCCCTGGGTGGCCACGCCGGTGGCACTGTTGACTGGGGTGTGACTTGCATTTTGTGGATCAGTAGGGAACTCTTCACACAAGCCTAAGGCAGTGCACACACTTAAAAGTGAACCTTCAGGACAATGGCAGAAGAGATTCAAAACCACAGCCCAAGAACGTCCAGTGCCAAAGTCATGTGGCAGAACCTAGCTCAGACAGAAAACCACCTTTAGTCTAAGTTTTCCAAACAAATAGCCAGCTATTTCCAAACAAACAGCGAGAAATGCAACCCCCAGAATGCAAGGTCAGAGGGTTCCACCAGACACCCCCGTGGCCCACACCCCACCAAGATTCAGAACACCCCTAGGAAGTCCCCAGGGAGCCCTCACCAGAGGACATAGGACATCACATGTTCACCAGCACCCATCTAGTTCCACCTGTGACAGAGCTTCCCCGGAGTGGCCCCGTGGCACTCCGCTTTCGCCAGGTTTCCCAGCCACGTGTCTGCCTATTTCACGTCAGCCCCTACTCTCGTGGATGACACGGGTTCTCTTTGACTGCTAAGGAGCAGCCCACCACAGCACAATGTGCCACTTACTCCCTGCTGACGGACATCTGAGTGGCTCCCCAGTGACCTGGCTGTTACTCACAGCGTCGTGCTCAGAAACATCATCACTCCTCTAATAAACACCCCAGGAGTGCAACTGCTCGGTCACAAGGTACATGTAAAGCTGTTTAATTAAAAAATGCCAAACATTTCCCCAAAGAAATGTACCAATTTAGACTCCCGACAGTGGTGTGACAGATTCTTCATAGTTCCATGTCTCCGCCAACATTCTGAACTACCAGATGTTAACTTTAGCCATTCTAGGTAGTGGTTGGAGGTCTGATTCTCCAAATACTAGTAATGATGAACACACTTTTCATTTGCTCACTGGCCATTTCTACAGCTTGCTTTGTGAACTATCTTGTCAGTTCAAGTATTCTGCTTATTTTTATTGGGTTGTCTTTTTATAGTTGAGTTGTAGGTTTCTTAAAGATACATATACATTCTCCATGCTAGTCATCTTTTTATAAATTTTATTTAAGGTATACAAGTTTCATGTATTTCATATGTACAAATTCAGGAACACAGTGATTCTTCCCACCCCACCTTCCCTCCCACCCAAGACTGCACCCTTCTTCCTCCTCCCTCTCCTATTCCCATTCTTAATTTTTATAAAGATCTATTTTCAGTTTTCTTTATACTCGTAAGATTAACCCTATACTAAGTAAAGAATTCAACAAAAAGTAGGAAGAAAATAGTCACAACAAGGGCTGTAAACAATCACTGAACCTCAAAATGTCAATTTCACTCCTTTATATTACCTTTAAAATACTCTTAGTTACCACAGATCAGGGAAAACATATGGTATTTGTCTTTTTGGGATTGGCTTATTTAACTAAGTATAATGGTTTCCAGCTGCACCATTTTGTTGTGAAAGACAAGATTTCATTTTTTTTAACCACTGAGTAGTATTCCATGGTGTATATACACCATAATTTCTTTACCAAATCATCAGCTGATGGACATCTGGGTTGACTCTGTATCTTACTTAGCTATTGTGAACTGAGCTGCAGTGAACATGGGATACAGATCACTTTTTCACATGCTGATTTCATTTCCCTTTGGTAAATTCCCAAGGAATGGATGGCTGGGTCACATGGTAAGTCTATATTCAGATTTCTGAGGTATCTCCAAACTGTCTTCCACAATGGCTGTACCAGTTTGCATCCCCACCAACAGTGGATTAGGGCACCTTTCCCCCCACATCCTTGCCAGCATTTGTTGATTTGTGTGAGAGCCATTCTAACTGGGGTGAAGTGAAACTGCATGATGGTTTTGATCTACATTTCTCTGATGGCTAGTGATCTTGAGCATTTTTTCATGCATCTGTTGGTCATTTGGATTTCCTCTTTTGAAAAATGCCTGTTCAAGTCCTTTGCCCATTTCTTAACTAGATTGTTTGTTTTGTTACTGCTGAGTTTCCTCAGCTCTTTGTTGATTCTGGATATTAACCGCTTTTCAGTTTCATAGTTTGCAAATATTTTCTCCCACTGTCAGTTGCCTCCTCACTTTGCTGAGTGTTTCCTTTGCAATGCAGAAGCTTCCAGCTTGATGTAATCCCATTTGTCAATTTTGGCTTCCATTGCCTGTGCTACTGGGGTCTTTTCCAAGAAGTCTTTGCCTATGGCAATGTCTTACAGAGTTTCCCCAATGTTCACCAGTAATTTGATGGTATCAGGTCATAGATTTAGTTCTTGATCCATTTTCAGTGGATTTTTGTGTAAGGTCTAAGGTAGGAGTTCTGTTTCATACTTCTGCATACAGAGATCCAGTTTTCTCAGCACCATTTGTTGAAGAGACCAGGGACTGATTTTAGCTTTTTTTGTCAAAGATAAGTTGATTGTAGATGTGTGGATTGACTTGTGGAGTTTCTATTCGGTTCCACTGGTCTACATTTTTTTTTTTCTTTTTTGGCTAGTACCAGGCCATTTTGATTTTTTTTAAAAAGATTTGTTTGTTTGAAAGGCAGAGTTGCAAAGAACAGAGGCAGAGGCAGGGAAAGAGGGAGAGAGGGAGAGACAGAGAGCCAGGAGCTTCTTTGGGGTCTCCAATGTTGGTGCAGTGGTCCAAGGACTTGGACCATCTTCTGCTGCTTTCCCAGGCACATTAGCAGGGAGCTGGATTGGAAGTGAAGCAGCACGGACTTGAACTGGCATCCATATGGGATGCTAGCACTAGAGGTGCCAGCCCTGGCTGTTTTGATTATAAGTGCCCTGTAGTATGTAGGCTACTGTGGTGCCTCCTGCTTTGTTTTTGTTATATATTACTGCATTAGTTATTCGGGTTTTCTTGTGTTTCCTTATGAATGTTAGCATCGTTTTTTCTAGATATGAAAAGAATGTTGTTGGTATTCTGGCTGGAATAACACTGAATCTGTAAATTGCTTCTGGTACTATGGAGCATTTTGATGATATTAATTCTTCCAATTCATGAACATGGAAGATTTTTCCACTTTTTTTGTGTCTTCTTCTATTTTTTTCTTTAGTGCTTTGTAATTTTCTTTACAGAGATCTTTTTACCTCCTTGGTTAAATTTATTCCAAGGTATTTAATTTTTTTTTTGTAGCTATTGTGAATGGTATTGATCTTAGAAGCTCTTTCTCAGCTATGGCATTTTCTGTGTATACAAAGCTACTGATTTTTCTGTGTTAATTTTATATCCTGCCACTTTACCAAAATCTTTTATGAGTTCCAATGGTCTCTTAGTGGAGTCTTTTGGTTCTCCTACATAGTATCGTGTTATCTGCAAACAGGGATAGTTGGACTTTCTCCTTCCCAAATTGTATCCCTTTGATTTTTTTTTCTTGCCTAATGGCTCTGGCTAAAACTTCCAGAAGTATACTGAATAGCAATGGTGAGACTGGGTATCCTTGTCTGGTTCTGGATCTTGGTGGGAATGCTTCCAACTTTTCCCCATTCAATAGGATACTGGCTGGTCTATAGTTCTCTTTCTTGTTGTATCTTTTACTGGTTTAGGAATTAAGGTGATGTTGGTTTCATACAAGGAGTTTGGGATGATTTTCTCCATTTGAATTGTTTTGAATAACTGGTGAATAATTGGAATTAGTTCTTCTTTAAATGTCTGGTATAATTCAGCAGTGAAGCCACCTGGTCCTGGGCTTTTCTTTGTTGGGAGGGTCTTTATTACTGATTCAAATTCCATCTTGGTTATTAGTCTGTTTAGGTTTTCTATGTCATCGTGGCTCAACTTTGGTAGGTTATGTGTGTCCAGGAACCTATCTGTTTTGTCTAGATTTTCCAATCTGTTGGTACACACCACATTGTAATAATTCCTGAAGATTCTTTTTGTAGTATCTTTTATTACATTTCCTTTTTCAACTCTGATTTTATTGATTTGGATCTCTCTCTCTCTCTCGTTAGTTTGGCCAATGGTGAATCAATTTTATTTTTTCAAAACACCAGCTCTTCATTTCACTGACCTTTTGTATTTTTTGTTTATTCTCAAATTTTAATGATTTCTTTCCTCCTACTACTTGGTTTGTTTTGTTTCTTTGGGTCCTTGAGATGCACCAATAGCTCATTTACTTGATGCCTTTCCAATTTCTTATGTAGGCACAAATTGCTATAAGCTTCCCTCTTAACACTGCTTTTGCTGTATTCTCTAAGTTATTTATTTTTATTTTATTTTTGACTAGCAGAGTGAACAGTGAGAGAGTGAGTGAGAGAGAGAGAGAGAGAGAGAGACAGAGGTCTTCCTTTGCCGTTGGTTCACCCTCCAATGGCCACCGTGGCCGGCAGGCTGTGGCCAGCGCACCACGCTGATCCGAAGGCAGGAGCCAGGTGCTTCTCCTGGTCTCCCACGGGGTGCAGGGCCCAAGCACTTGGGCCATCCTCCACTGCACTCCCAGGCCACAGCAGAGAGCTGGCCTGGAAGAGGGGCAACCAGGACAGAATCCAGTACCCCAACCGGGACTAGAACCCGGTGTGCCGGCACCACAAGGCGGATTAGCCTGTTGAGCCACAACGCTGGCCTGTATTCTCTAAGTTTTGATATGTTGTGTTGTCATCTTCATCAATTTTCTTGATTTCTCTTTTGATTTATTCTATGATGCACTGTTCATTCAGGAACATGTGGTTCAGTCTCCATGTATTTGCATACATTATAAAGATTCTTGAGCTGTTAATTTCCAGCTTCATTGCATTGTGGTTAGAAAAGACGCCATGGTATAATTTTGATTTTTCTGAATTTGGTGAGACTTGGTTTTTTGGCCTAGCATATGGTCTATCTTAGAGAAAGTTTCATGCACTGATGAAAAGACTGTATTCTGCAACTCTGGGGTGAAAAATTCTGTAGATATCACTTAGGTGCATTCGGTCCATAGTGTAGATTAGCTCTGCTGTTTGTTGATTTTCTGTCTAGTTGATATGTCCATTGATGAAAGTACGGTGTTGAAGTCCCTCATTACCATTGTACTGGAGTCTATATCTCCCTTTAGATCCATTAGCATTTGTTTTAAATAGTCAGGCACCCTGGCATTAGGTACATATACATTTATTATAGTCATATTTTCCTGCTGCATTGATCCTTTAATCATTACATAGTGCCTTTTGTTGTCTCTTAACAGTTTTTGTGTTAAAGTCTATTTCGTCTAGTGTTAGGTGGCTACATCTGCTCATTTTGCTTTCCATTAGCATGGAATATCTTTTCCTATCCTTTTACTTTCAGTCTGTATGTATCTTTGTTGGTGAGGTGTATTTCTTGTAGGCAGCAAATAGATGGATCTTGTTTTTAATCTATTCAGCCAGCCTGCATCTTTTAATTGGAGAATTTAGGCCATTTACATTCAAGGTTATTATTGATAAGTAACAATAAGGTTACTAACTTGGTCCTGTCATTTTTCCAAATATTCCTATTGTTTGCTCTGGATTTCCTTTGTACTTTTACTGGGACATTTTCTGCCTTCACATTCTTTCATAATGATGACCACGTTTCCGTGGATGTAGCACAATCTTAAGCATCTTTTGTAGAGCTGGATGAGTAGTAACGAATTCTTTCAATTTGTGTTTGTTATGGAAGGTCTTTAGTTCACTTTCATTCATAAATGAGAGTTTTGCAGGGTACAGTATTCTGGGTTGAAAGTTTTTCTCTTAAGACTTGAAATACACTCTCTCAGTCTCAGGCTCTGTCTGGAGAGGTGCCCATCCATCCTTAAGGCTGTCCCTTCCCTAATAAATCTTGCTATTTTACTTCCCACTAAAAAAAAAAAAAAAAAAAAGGCTTGAAATATATCTTGCCATTCTCTCCTAGCCTGTAGAGTTTCTGTTAAGAAGTCAGCTTTGAGTCTGATTTGGGATCCTCTGAAAGTAATCTGGAGTTTCTCTCATGCACATTTTAGAATTTTTTTTTTTTTATGTTTTACTGTTAAAAGTTTGACTACAATGTGTTATAGTGAAGATCTTTTCTGGTCAGGTCTATTAGGAGTTTTGAATTCCATTTCAAGCATTTCTCTTCATCTTCACATTCTTTTTTTTTTTTTCTTTCTTTTTTTTTTTTTTATTTTTGACAGGCAGAGTGGACAGTGAGAGAGAGAGAGAGACAGAGAGAAAGGTCTTCCTTTTGCCGTTGGTTCACCCTCTGATGGCCGCCGCGGTAGCGCACTGCGGCCGGCGCACCGCGCTGATCCGATGGCAAGAGCCAGGTGCTTCTCCTGGTCTCCCATGGGGTGCAGAGCCCAAACACTTGGGCCATCCTCCACTGCACTCCCTGGCCACAGCAGAGAGCTGGCCTGGAAGAGGGGCAACCGGGACAGGATCGGTGCCCCGACCGGGACTAGAACCCGGTGTGCCGGCGCCGCAAGGCGGAGGATTAGCCTGTTGAGCCACGGCGCCGGCCTTCATCTTCACATTCTAATGTCAAAGTGTTGATGTGTTCCTTTGGTGTGCGTGTGTGTGTGGGGGTCATGTTGTCTTCCTTATTCTTGTTTCTTGAATTTCTGCAATTATTTTGAGGCATTTGTGGAGTTACTTGCTGTTGTTTTCCTCTGCTGGCTTTTCTCTTTGAACTATGCCTCTGTGGCTTGGTGGGTGCTCTTTCAGTGAATATCTTGAGGTGTGTGCTGGGAGTGGTCTGGGGCTCTGGTCCATGCTCCAGGGTGGGGTGAACATCAGGGTGAAACCCACGCTGGATGTGGTAGAGCTCCTCTTGTTGACAGGTAGGTATGATCACCTCTGTTGGTGTAATCACACTCTCACCTCTCTCTTCCACGGTGATCCATGCCTGCGAGTTAGCCACAGTGGGTACAATACTCACCTGTGCTGCTGCATGAACCACACAGAGGATCTGTGCTGCTCTCAGTGTGAGCACCAATCCTGCTGCAATGACTCACCCCAGGCAATCAGGGAGCTCTGGGCATGTGGAGCCGCACACAGAGACCCAGCTATCCCCTGCACCCTCTCATGAAGTCAGAGTCCCCACAGTTACAGGGAACAGAGGACCCACTCCACCTTGCTAGCCTGTGCCATCCATGGAGGGGCTGAGACATTTCCAAAGCCAGCTGCCTGTGAGTGCTCAGCCTAGGCAGTTTGAGCCCTGGAGCCTGGGATATGTTGAGAGGATGGGGCTCTTCACAATCCTACATGGATGCCCAGCTCCTTGTCAATCTTCTCAGCCAAACTCAAAGTCAGTGGGGAACATGGATTTTGGAAAAACAAGAGCTGCCAACTGCAGCCCTGCCAGTTGCCAGGCACACACAAGAGCCTCTGCAGTCTGTACTGATGCCAGAATGGCTCCTCCTCTCTGCCCATTGCACCTGAGCTGCAGTGGCTGCTGCTGTGGCAAAGACGGTGTCTTGTCCCTGCCACCTGATGGGTGCATGCACAAGAGGTACACAAGCTGCAGCTTATGTACAAAGTGGTGCCCACCCTCTCCCAGCTGGTGGCCGGGTGCCATTGTGTGGGGGTGGAGAGAGTGAAACACACCCCTTTCTTCCCCCCGCCTGTGTTAGCGGGCACCCTGTTGCCCTCAGGGCTCCAGGCCAGACTCAAAGGCAGTGCAGTCCGCCAGGCTCTCCCTCTGGTTCTGTCACCAGTGGCACAGGCTGCTGCAGTCTGATCTCACCTTGCTCTCAGAAGCTGGCACCTTCTCTGGCTCTGGCTGCTGGAGCCGTACTTGTCACTGTGTGGCTGCACTATCCACGCAGATCCATGGCATCCTTCCTCCTTCCACTGCACTCCACTGCAGTTCTACTCTCCCCTAAGAATGCACTAGCCACATTTTTTTTTTTTTTTTTTTTTACTATTTTCCCCTAGCCTACAGCAGTATGCCCTTACCCTAGTCCACCATCTTGGAATCTTGTCATTTGTTAAATTTATGTGTTATGAATATTTTCTCCCAGTCTGGGGTACACCTATTTGGTTTCCTTATAGCATCTTTTTGTGAGTGAAAGTTTAAAGTTCGGATGAAGTCCGCTTTATCATGTTTTAAATGGTCACTGATTCTGACACCCTCAGACTCTGGCCACGAACACACTGCCTCCTGGTGTCTTCTGCAGCCCTCAGAGTTTCAGCTATTTTCATGGCTTTTCTCGCAGCGGGGGCAGGGGCTGTGATCCACTTCCCAACCATGTGGCCGCTCCTGTCCCACAGCTCACAGCACACACCCTTCTCCACTGGCTGGCTTTGGACTTAGCTAAAAATCACCTGACTCCACCAGTGAGTCTGTTTCTAGATCCTTTATTCTGTGTAGATTTCTTTATCTTTATGCTGCTGCTACATTTTCCTGATTGCGTGACGTTTACTAGTTTTATCTCAAACCACCCACCCTTGATTTTGCCGATTCTCTAATTTCATCATCTGCTCTCACTTCCTTCCTATCTACTTTGCTACTGCTTTAGTACATTTTAAGGTGCAAGTGGAGTTCCTGATTTTATCAGCTCTTAAAGTCACAAAGTCACACTGCAAACTGTGTTAGCTGCAGCCCACAAAAGTTTTCATTGTCATTACATTTCACTTCTAATTCCCTTTGTGGTTTTCTTCCTTGGCTACTTAATTCCCAACTGTTTTGTATTTAAGATGTTTTAATGACTTCTGGTTTGATTCCGTGTTGGTTGCCACAGAATTTGTCTCAGCACAACTCACACTTGAATTCAGGCCTGAAGTGATGGATTCACAAACTGCAGCCTTGGCGGATGACTGGGACCAGTGCCCTTGTCAGAGACCTCCAGCAAGTGAGGGCACAACGAGAGGCACTGTCTGGCCTGGGAAGCCCTTGCCAGGCACGGAATCTTCCATCACCTTGACTTTGGATGTTCAGAACTGTGAGGAACAAACGCTTATAAGCTTCTGTGGTTATAGAATTCTGTGACAGCAGAATGTCCTAACACAGTGGTCAGAAAACATACTTGGTATGACTCCAGCCACTTAAAAGTTATCAAGACTTGTCTGACGGCCCAGAATACGATATTTTGTGGGCACGGAACCAAGTTTATTCCACAGGGCAGTGTTCTCTGGATGTCCATCAAGCCAAGCTGGCTAACAGTGCTGTTCATGTCTGCTTTAGCACAGCAGAGGTTCCCTGCTCCTCTGCCGGTCTCTGAGAGGATGAACATCTCCAGCTGTCAGCGTTTATTTCTGTTCAGCTTCCTAGTGGCACACGTGTAGGACTGTTGCCTTCTTGCTAAGTGACCTTTTCCCCGAGTGTGTAAGTCACTTCCACACCAAGCCAGGTTCATGACGGCAAACTGCTGCCACGAATGGGTCTCTAAAACACTCAGTGCTAACCAAAGGCATGAGAAACACAAGTAGAGCTCCACCACACAAAGCTGCAGAGTGAGGAAGTTGAGTCTTCGTTCTGAACAAAGGCCCACCATGGTCAGCAGGGTGGCTGGCAGCTGGGACCCCCACCCATAACGTCCCCCACGGCAGGCCTTTCCCCAACCCCACGGCAGTCTGCCTCCCAGCAGAGCTGGGCCCAGTTCAAGGCCAGGATCTCGCATGAGTCTCAGCCCACTGAAGACACTGCCATCAAATCTACTCCTGGAGCACAGGTGTGGGGGACGTCCAGCTCCCCACAGCCAGGAGGCCTCGTGTCCACGGGTCCAGAACAAGCAGAATGCATGGTAGCCTAGCAAGGGCACAGGCGATAAGAACTCACACATGTCCTGTCACACACACAATGCGACTCCAGAACTACAGACGCCCTCCTCTTCCTCACAGGTCTCCCTGCCCCCACCAGGCCCAGGGTGGCCAGCCTTGTGCCATGCTGGTGCCACAGAGACCAGGGTCAGGTCCCTTGCTGTTGTGACACGCTATATGCAGGACGTGTCCCTAGCAGGGGTTGTGTCTGTGGCAGCCCCTCCCCTCCATGGAGGATGGCATCCCCACGGGTCTCACCTGGAGTCCTGTCAGGATGAAGCAGGTGACAGCGAGAAGTCAGAGTGCATGAATCCCTTAAAAAGACAGCACTGAGCCCTTCTTGGGTCTCAACCACTGCATGCACCCCACGTCCCCTCCCTGCTGTCACCTATCCCCCAGGAAATCTCAGGTCCCTGCATCTGCTCCTTGACCCCCGTCCGGCCAAGCTGTGGCCCCAGCTACTCACTCTAGGATGGAGTGAGTGACTGCCTGTGGGTGGTAGCGGTACAGAAGGAGGCTCTGGTCCACACGGACGACCCCGCCGCCCTTCCTGAGGTGCTGGTAGAAGAAGAGCAGGTCCTCGGGCTCCCCCTGCGGGAGCAAGAAGAGCGGCCTGTCACAGTCCTGACTACGTCAGGGTCAGAACCCACGGAGAGGTGCTTGTCGCCAGAAGCCAGGTCAGAGGCTGAGTGCATGGAGGAGTGGGGGTTAGCAACTTGGTCTCTCAACAGGTGGGAAAATGGATCCTAACTGGGGCTGGGGAGATGCAGAGCAGAGGGTGGTAGGGATGAGTAAATCTGGCCTGCTTCTATCCCAGATCCCACTTTGTTGAGCAGAAAAGATTTGGGGGTAACCAGTGGGGTGGGTCAGGGTCACACGTTTGCTGGGCCCAGGTCTGGCCTCCCTTCCCAGGGCTGCCCACCAGTGCCACAGCCCCGACTCCAAGCTGGTTCACTAAAACACCCACTCTGGGTTAACAGAAACCCTGCTTTGGAGCATCACCTGCAGGCTTTTCTACTGGACTTCTCCATCTTGGGAGAATAGCACCCCTCTGAGCTGCCCCCTCAGGGGCAGAGCTTGGCAGGAACCATGGGGACTCCACATCCTGCTGTCTCGACACCAGACACTGCCACCTTCAAGCTCTACTTTCCTTTGCTGCAGCCATGGCCCCACCAAGGACTGATCCCCGATCTCTGGTGCCTGGCCCTTGGGTCCCAAGTCCCCAGTTCCTGGCTCCTAGCCATGGCCCCGAGCCCCGGCACAAACAACGGGCAGACTTCCCTCTACTCTGGAGCCTCTGCTGCAGGCAGAGCACTGATGGGGCCCAGGAGGCTGGGTGCACTTTGACTCCTGAGACTGCTCTTGCTGCAACAGAAGGGCTCACATGGGCCTTGACCCGTGCTCTCCGTGGACATCCTGTGAGCCATTTCCCACAGTGGGTTTTGCAGTAAAACACGAACAGCAGCATCTTAGCCTCACCTGCATGGGTGTGGAGGTTCCTGGTGCCCACAGTGAATACAGGGCCCCATGGGCACAGAGGCCACCCCTACCTGGGAAGGCACAGCTCCGTGTGTGCATCGCTCTTACCAAGGCCAAGGTCCCCAGGGCAGGTGGTGACCACCATGTGTACACACAGGCTCCCTCCATTTGCATTAATTTGGGGGAGTCAGGAACACGGGGACTGTGTCACAGGCCTGACACCCTAACATCACGAAGAGAAAGTTCCTGTGAAAAACAGATCTTCAGGCCCTGGCCCTGCTGCCTGTGAGGCAGGCAGGGGGCACTGGAGCAGGGAGGGCGTGGTGGGGCCTGGTCCAGGAGGCCCCTGACACTGTCAATCCCAAGAAAGTGCTGCTGGTGCGGACAACTGGTTTACGTACCAGGGGAGATGACTGCGCCTGGCCTCCTGGTTTTGAAACATGGGAAGGGTGCTGCTCACTGGACAGCAAAGGCACCAGGGGCTGACCTGAAGGGAGTCACAAGTGTGGTTTGCTTGTCCTGCTCTGGGAGAGTTCCCAACAGCAGCGCAGGATGACCCTGAGTGATGGTCCTGGACAGGGCCCAGCCAGGAGGGGGCAGCAGGAAGCTGGTTTCTCCCTCCAGGACAAGGCAGGATGGATGGAGGGGTGGGTACTGAGGAGTCAGCAGAAACTGGCAGAGGCTTGTTGGGACCAGAGAGGGGGATGGCAGGGACCACGCTGCTGGTCCATGGAGTTCCTGTGCAGTTGGCAGATGCTGACCACATTGTCCGGATGAGAAACTGAGGTTCAGAGCAGGAAGGGTGGATGTGGCCTTGGTCACAGGGACAGGACGTGGAGACTGGACCCTCTGCTGGCCTCTGCACATCTAGGCTCCCTCCCACCCACCACCTAGGCGCCTACTCTGCCACTGCCCTCCAGTACCCCAGGCATCCCACAAGCAGCTCTAAAGCCCGAGTGAGGTCACCTGGAACGAAGCCAGAGAGACATCCCCATCCCAGCCTCACAGAGATCCCAGGTTCAGTGAAACACGGGAGCACTGTGGGCACCATGGCGGGGCTGCAGGTCCCTTAGCAAGGCCAGGACAGCAGACAGCCTGACACACAGGGAACCCACCCCCGGGCTAACAGAGGCCCCTGCCTCTGGCACTTACCTGCCCGCCCTCCTCAAATGGGCCCACGTAGGAGAACCATGTGCGGGAGCAGAACCAGGTGGGCATGATCACCGTGGGGCCGTGGGAGGTGAAGACCTAGGGCAGTGAGCACCAACAGGGTGAGTGGAGAACGGCGCTCACACAGCCCACACAATTCACGTCTGCCAGAGCCTGTCCCTTCCCTACAGAGCGGGTTCAAGAAGCCGCACAGCTGACCCCAGACCAAAGTGTCCTCAAGGCTGACGGGTACAGGGAGGCCTTCTCCAGGCCAGGTTCCCGTGCCAAGTGGGTGTCCTGCTTTCAACAGACAGCAAAGCTTCTTGTCAGGATCAAAAATAAAGTCGGGCTTTTATTCATGAGAAGGAAACCTGGAAACAGCATGAAAGGTTTGGAAATCTACTGGAGAGCTGCAATGAGATGGGTTCCTAGAAAGCCAAAAACCACCAAAGCTGCCACAGAAGAAACAGAAAATGTGAACTGAAGACACTGAAACAGTCAAGGGTCTCCCCTCACAGAGAAAGCTGGACCACAGGGCTCCTGGGGGGCCACGTGCATGGGGGACTCACCACAGTCCTTGCAGCCCTCACTCAAAACCTGACGAAACCCTAAGAAAATGACATACCACCATCTCTCACGAGCAAACTCCAGCAGACTAAGTCTGTCACCAGGAACCATGACCGCGTAGGCTTCAGATCAAGATGAAAAGCTGGGGCCACACATGAAAACCAGCGGGTGAAGAACACCCCAGTCATGGAATATAGGACAAACACTGCACGGTCAGCTCAACAGGTGCAGGAGCATGGGACAGACCATGCTCCCTCTCAGGTAAGCTACTTAACCCAGAACTAGAAGGGAACTTCTTTAACCTGACAAAGGACATTTACAAAAACGACAGCCGATGTCATCCTTGAAATGGTGCAGTGCGGAAAGCCTGCCCGAGAGGTCAGGGAGACGACAGGGGTGGAGTCTTCCCCACTTCTGTCCATGCTGCACTGCAAGCTCTAGCCAGAGCTATCACAGCAACACAGACAGAGAAGCAGCAGCAGCATGGAAAGGGTGGTGGGCAGCAGTCACTCTACTGGCAGACAGGATCTTGTAGGCGGAAAATGCTGACACAGGTGTATACAATCTGTGCTGACACAGTCAGCCAAGTTGTAGGATTCAAAATCTCTAAGAAAAAAAAAAAAATCAATGATATTTCTGGACAATAGCAATGAATAGTCCAAACATGAAATCAGGAGAGCACTTCCATTTAGGAACAAATTTAGCAAAGGAAGTGCAAGATTTACACACTGAAAATTACAGAGTATCTTTGAAGAAATGTAAAGACCTGAGCAACTGGAAAGGCAACCTACAGAAACGGACTGAGACACCCAATGCTGACAGCACGCCAACACTGCCCAGCTGATATGCAGAGGCAGCACATCTCTACTAGAACCCCACAGCCAGGGCCGGCGCTGTGGTGTAGCGGGTAAAGCCACTGCCTGCAGTGACAGCATCCCATATGGGTGTCGGTTTGTGTTCTGGCTGCTCCACTTCTGATCCAGCTCTCTGCTATGGCCTGGGAAAGCGGTAAAAGATGGCCCAAGTCCTTGGGCTCCTGCACCCAGGTGGGAGACCCGGAAGAAGCTCCTGGCTCCTGGCTTTGGATCGGCGCAGCTCCGGCCATTGTGGCCAATTGGGAAGTGAACCATCGTATGGAAGACCCCTCTCTCCCCCCTCTCTCCATGTAACTCTGACTTTCGAATAAATAAATAAATCTTTTTTTTTTTTTAAACGACTTATTTTATTTATTTGAAAGACAGAGTTACAGAGAGAGGCAGAGACAGAGAGAGAGGTCTTTCCATCCGCTGGTTCACTCCCCAGATGGCCACACGGCAGGAGCTGCGCCGATCTGAAGCCAGGAGCCAGGAGCTTCATCTGGGTTTCCCACACGGGTACAGGGGCCCAAGCACTTGGGCCACCTTCTCCTGCTTTCCCAGGCCATAGCAGAGAGCTGCATCGGAAGTGAAGCAGCTGAATTTCGAACCGGCGCCCATATGGGATGATGGCGTTTCAGACCAGGTCGTTAATCCACTGCGCCCCAGCGCTGGCCCCAATAAATAAATCTTAAAGAAAGAACCCCACAGCTGCCCTATGCGTAAAATGATAACCAGATCCTAAAATTCATAGGGAAATGCAAGGGACCCAAAATGGCCAAAACAAGGTTGTAAGAGGATACAGCTGGAGGATTCTCACTTCTCGCTTGACCTGTCATAATAAAGACTGACCATGGACACAAGAATGGACACAAGGGGCCAAAGCCACTGCCGACAATGCTGGCATCCCATACGGGATACAGAAACATACACAGATACACCAACCCAGACAAAAACTTGTATCTATCAAAGGCCACAATCACCAAAGGGGAGAGGGTTAACATCTAGAACACATAAAGAACTCCTACAACTTAACAACAAGAAACAACTCAAGATTTAAAATGGGCAAGACTCATTAAAAGATTAATTTATTTTTATTTGAAAGGCAGAGAGAGAGAGAGACAGAAATATTGTCCACCTACTGGTTTGCTCCCCAAATGGCTGCAATGGCCAGGGAGAGGCAGGCCTGAGCCAAGAGCCAAGAGCTTCTTCCAGGTCTCCCACATGGATGGCAGGGGCCCAAGTACTTGGGCCACCTTCCACTGCTTTCCTAGGTACATTAACAGGGAGCTGGTTTGGAGATAAAGCAGCCAGGACACAAACTGGCACCCATATGAAGATGCCGGCTTTGCAGGCAGCAGCTTAACCTGCTATGTCACAACGCTAGGACCTGGGCAAAAGACCTGACATAGATTTCTGAAGAAAACTTAAACCATGGCCAGTAAGTACATGAAAAGATGCTCAGCACCACCAGTCACTAGGGAAATGCAGCTCAAAACACAGCTGTTAACTTGTTAAGTTGTTAACTTGTTAAGCTGTAGGAGTTCTTTATGTATTCTGAATGTTAACCCTTACAGCAGCCATCAAAGCCTGTGGAGAGATGAGAAGCTGCTGCAGAAATCCACGCAATCCCGCAATTCCACTCCCAGGTGTGGAGGCCAGAGGCTGAGCGACAGGGCTGCCTACCACGTTCAGCGCAGCAGCACTTACAACAGCCTGGAGATGGGAACCACCCATGCACGCACAGGCAGCAGGGGAGACAGTTCCTGACCAGGTGGCCAGCCGGAGGACAGAAGAGTCTGTCCAGTTCTTTGAGGCTGGGATCTTACCTGGGATGTAGGTGGCCCCAGGTGCTCAAGTATTTTCATTTATCTCCAATTCTGCTCCCTCCAAAAGCTGTTTCAGCCAGGGCTCACCTGTGTGTCACCTCCCCCAAGAGCCTGTTCTCTGCCTGCACCTGCCCTGCACCCACACGGGTCAAGAGAAAAAAAAGAAAAGAAAATTTGAACTGAGTAAGAAATTTTTAAAGACAAGTTAAAACTGTAAAAATTATTTAAAATACTTAAAGAGAATTCTGTAGCTTGAAATCTGCAAAGAAAGGAAGGTGTCAGATTCAGTATCTGAGTAACCACCTTCAGAAAACAGAATAGCAAGCATACCCAGAGCAGAAGACAGGCCTTCCAGAGGCCAGGGCGGCGGTCGCTGGGACAGGAGACACAGAAACAGTCAAGAAAATCTGCAAAACCAAAAGTGGGTCTTTGAAAAAAATCAGTAAGACTCACAAATCTCTACACTGCATGGCAAAATAACAAGACAAGATATATAAATTATCAATATGTGAAATAAAAGAAGCAGACCACTATCAAAACTGCAGACATTAACAGGATAGTAAGAGAACATCATGAACAAGTTTGTGACAAAAAGATCCCAAGTAGAAGGGATAAAGTCAGAGTTGAAAGCGTTACAGCTCTGCACCTATGAAGAGTTCCAATTCCTACTAACACTGACTATGGTGCATCCTAGCTGGCATCCAGGAAGAGCACCTTCCACACAGAAGCTCCCCTATAACACAGAAGGGGAACGTTCACCCAAGACCCAAACCAGTCAGCGTATCATATGTAAACCTTTGATCAATGTCCACCTTGAAAGCAGGGGAAAGATCCTTGACAGAGCTTTAGCAAGTAGAGTCAAGCAATATATTAATTATATGAAAGACAAAATTTGCTGACAGGTGGTGTTTATTCCATGCTTTCAAGTTGATGTATATTTGAACAACCAATCCTTATAATACACCACATTATCTTAACATTATCCTAATAAAAGAGAAAAATTGTTACCTTTTTTTTAAAAGGCAGGATGTGTGTGTGTGTGAGAGAGAGAGAGAGAGAGAGAGAGAGAGAGAGAGAGAGAGAGAGAGAGTCAGAGAGAGTCAGTCCATCTGTTGTTATCACTCCCCCCCACACACACATAGCCAAAACAGCCAGGTATGAGCCAGGCTGAAGCCAGGAACGGACCTGGCAACTGTCTCACTGTGCACACCAGGAGACTACTCTGGAGCTGTCTCACTGGACAGCAGGCAGCACCCTGGGAACTGTCTCACTGTGCACAGCTGGAAGAGAACACCCTGGTACTAGCTCAGTGAGCACTCCAAGAGGTGAGGTCAACACCTGCTGGGATCCATCAGCAGAGGATAGAATTTTTACCTGGTTGTGGGGTTTGAACAGGTGCATGGTTTACTAAGCTGTGCAGAGGTGGCCCTAAGCAGTAATAGGGTATCTACAGTGTTCTCTACAGTTTCTCCGAGTCCTTTGTTTTCTTAAGAATCATACTTTTCTATTTCCTTACATCCTATTATTATACTTTTGGGCAGAAATGGGACTAACCTCTACCCCAGGCTTTGCTTTTTTCAGGCCCTCTTATGTCTTGTTTGTGCACACGTGGGGCAGCTTGGGGCATGTAGATGCCTGGGTCATCTAATCTCTCCTCCATATGACACGTGGAGAGCCTACCAAGGCCCCTTAGAGGTGTCCTATTTCCAGGCTCTGTTAAAACCCTGGCTTGTCTGCTGATCCGCCTCTCAACTTGGCCAGGTATGCCCAGGATGACAGATGCCTGGACCCTCCAGTGAGGAGAGGCAGGCCCGGCCTCAGAAGTCTTGGTACCCTGAGACCCCAAATTGGCTTCATGCGGAGGGACTGGCCAGACCCTGCTATCCTGGCAGGAGACAGAGCAGACCGGAGGGATAGTACCTCCAGATGTGGGGTCACTCGCAGTGCCAGCAGCCTGTTCTGAGCCACTGAACCCTGGGCAGTAGTTGTACACACAGAGCTCAGTGCTGAGTGGTATGATCGCCACCACTGCAAGGGGAGAGCAGTGAGCATGCTGGACTCCCCACACAGAGGTGGCCGTGCCACAGACAAGCTGCCTGGAGGCAGCCCTGGCTCCACACTCAGGGACAGACCAGGTGCAGGCAGGGGCACACTTCCCCATCCCCAGTGAGGATGCAAGGCCAGGTTACTCTACAAACCCCAAATTCTGGGTAGGGGGCTCCAAGGGAAGACCCCTGAGGCTTTCTATCAGCAGCCTGCAGGTGGGCCTTATCCAGTGATTTCTCTGCAGGTCAGTTCTGGCTGACACAAGACCACAAGGCCTTTCAGTCTGCATCCTACCCTTGAGCTAGATGCGCTTAGAGAGCTGCAGGGGGGCCCAAAGTGACAATGCCACCTGACACCCAGAGCAGGCTCCCTCCCTATGGGGCTGGCATTGACAGTGATGGCACAGCCACTCTGCTCTGCAGGTGGAGTGGGAAGACCCCTGGGCAGCACTGGGAGACTGTGTCCTGCAGTGGACGTTCTCATCAGCACACTGGAACTTCAGATCAAACCTTGCTAAAACCTCAACATCCCAAAACTGACTAATGCAGCAAACTTAGCAACTGTCAGCAGGTCTTCAGAACAGGCACAGAGGAGACCAGAGTATGGCAGCTTTTACAAGTCTTGGGGAGGGGGAGAGGGAGGAGAGGAAGAGAGGAAGGGAGAGGGAGACATCTTGCATCTTCTGGTTTACTCCCCAGGTGGCTGTAACAGCCAGGGCTGGGCTGGGCCAGGCTCACGTCGGGAATGCCCTCTGGGTGGTCCCTCATGGGTGACAGGGGCCCACGTGGTTGGGCCATCACATGCTGCCTTCCCAGGCTTTTTAGCAGAACAGCTGGATCCCAAGCAGAACAGCCAGGGCCCAGAGCAGCTTTTCAATGTGGAACGCAGGTGTCTCAGGTGGTGACTTAGCTCACTGTGCACAACGCGCACCCCTGCTCTTTCTGAAACTACCCGGGAAATGCAGAGGGTGGACTGAGGCAATAACGTCCATGGAAAGTGAGTGCAGGGTTTGAGACTCTGCTCCCAAATGAACTGAATAACACACATTTATAAAACCTCAGGCAGGCCTGAAAGTCCTAATTGGAAAGAAAGGAAAGAGAAAGTTCAAAGTGGCCTCCCAGATGTGCTGACCAGCGAGTGCACTGGAGACTGGAGGGGGAGAAAGCCAGGGGAGAAAAGGGCGCAGCAGGACGCCGCTGGGCAGCGTCTGTGGAACGCTGCAGACAGGAGACGGTGCTGACTTCAGGGAAGACTGACGTGGTGTCTGTGAACCAGATGCAAAGTCACTTGGACTGAAAGGCGCTCCCCCAGGTGAAAGAGAAACCAAAGGGTTTAGAGAAAGGCCTGAGAAACGGCACGGCTTCCTGAGAGCCCCTTTGTTCTCCCCACGTGCTGATGTGCAGATGAAGACGCCACTCCAAAAGCACTTCTTAGGGAAGCCCCCGACACGTCCGTGCACATTCTCATGATGTCATCCTACAGCGAGTGGGAAGCTTTCCTGTGATCTGCTGGAATGGAAGGTGACGGCTGTAATCACAACTCTGGCTGCTGCAGGCCTGCCCGAGTAGATGGGGGATGCACAGGACCATGAGATGCAGACTTGAGGCTATCAACAGAGGGCAAGAATGATCCACGTGGGCATCAGCATTGTGGCACAGCAGGTAAAGCTGCCACCTGTGACAGGGGCAGCCCATACAGGGACTGGTTCAAGTCCCAGCTGCTCCACTTCTGATCCAGCTCCCTGCTAACATGCCTGGGAAAGTGGCAGAGGATGGTCCAAGTGCCTGGGCCTCAGCCACCCATATGGGAGACCCGGATGAAGCTCCTGGCTCCTTACTGTAGCTATCTGGGAAGTGAACTAGTGGATACATAATCTCTCTTTCAAATAAATAAATCTTAAAAAAAAAAAAAAAAAAAAGACAAACAATGTGTCCAGGCAGAGACTCGAGGCCATCTGCAGAGAGGGCAGGAAGATTCGTGTCCACAGGAACAGGGCTTGCGCATATATCCACACACAACCTCCAGCTCCCATCACCCCGTGTGCCATATTTCCTGGTTCACAAAAATGAAGCTGTGGAGCCAATTTTCAAGCTCATGAGTTTTCATGGTAGATGAGAAGGTTCTGGCAGCTTGGCTGGTTTTTGGCAGCAGAGAGCTAGGGCTGAGTGGGGTCTGGCCAACCTCCAGAGGACAAACACCCCTGGGTCAGGTTGCTGCCCCTGGATGGCAGGCTCTGAGCAGAGAGGATGTGTGGGGACCCCAGTACAAATATATAGCTGCTGTACAACAATTTTACTTTGCTCCTAATTCAGGGGCTGGGGACGTGGGGTCGGCTGCACGGGAGAGCACTAGGCTGTGCTGCCTGAAGCCTCAGCAGGGCTGGATGCCCTCAGTGCTCCTCACCCCATGAACATGGCTGGTACTGACCTCTCTGCGACACGGACTCAGGCCAGAAGAATGCGACTTGCAGGACCCCAGCTGCGCCAGCACAGCCTCCTAATTACCCTAGCACCACCCCTCTGCAAATACCAGGGTTACACCTCCACCCCTGGGAGAGAAGGGCAGCTGAGGTACCTCCAAGGTGGGGACAAGAACATAACCCAAGGCCACCATGCCTATTTCGTGACCCTCAGTTTCATACAGATTTCTATCTTCAATAGAACTCATGCACCAGAGAGAGCCCTTGTCTGACCTGGCATCTCAGGATGGGTTCCAGGCAGGGAGGAGCAGTGCACAAGATCTGAGGCAGGAGAGGGGTGGACACAGGAGGAAGTGCTTGAATGGTAAGAGGAAGAGGAGAGACAGGTCAGATTCCACACATCCAGAGGAGCTGTTGCAGGAGGGGACACCTCCGTACCCTGTGGGGCAGGAGCATGGCCACATGCAGCTGGTTCTGTCACTGGTCTTACACCTGATGGTCCTGGGGCTGTGTCCTTGTCCATAAACTAGCACTGCCCTCAGCAGCTGGTGGGGGTTAAACGTTTGCATCTGCCCTGAGGCAGAGGGGCAGAGGCCTGCACCACAGTGATGACGGCACTGATGTCCCTGCCTTTGCAGTATGTGGCTCTGGCTCCATGGGACCTCTGCTCTCATAGTCCCCACCTATACAAGGTGGGTCAGGGGGCTTCAAGGGGGCCCTCACGGTACAAGTGGCCTCCAGTTGTAACCCCGCACCCTGTGGGTCCACAGAGCAGGAAGTGCCACGCCTGGCGTGTGCACGGCCTCACTCCACAGGGTAGTTGTGGTCCTGCACCAGCCAAGGAGATGCTGGCGGCTGTGCAGCAAAATCAAGCTGGGCCCTCCCAGCAGCCTTGCAATGCTAGAGCTGGACCCCAGACAGAGCCCCTGCACGCCCGCCTGGAATGGGGAAGCAGACATCGAATGCTGAGTGCCTGTCCTGCTCTCTCCTCCTAAGCCAGCACTCCCCGCTGGGAGCTTCTCTGTTTGAGATTCTCTTCCTGGCGCCTGCATTACCATTTTCTCTGCACTGAACTTTGATCCCCACACTTGGGGAGGGAAATGAGAAGCAGAAAAGGGAAGCAGGGAGGTTTTTCCTGAATCTGTGACCCAAGAGCTTCAATCAACTGCTTCCAATCAAATTCCGTCCTTACACATCTACACTAACACTCAAAGACACGGAACCATCTCCCCACACGGGAACATGAGCGTGGCTTCCCCCGATGTGCTCACCCCTACACCCAAGGACAACGCAGGAGATGCCACTGTGCTACATTCAAGCTTCTGATGGAGTCTGAGGAAGGCTGCAGGCCGCATGGGGCCACTGCCTGGGGAGAGTGGGATTCAGGTGCAGGTGGAACAGAGCTTCATTCGCTACACCTCCAGGCTGCCCACGTCCTGCACTCTCGACAGTTTTCCACAAAGTGGGCTCTCCTTTGATAAACAACTCGCCCAGGTTTGAGGAGATGTCAGTGTTTCCATGACTGCTCCACAGAAATGACCCAGACTCCCTCTCTGTGGCCGGCTGCAGGTCAGCTGACTCTGAGCAAACCAGAGCAGGGCCAGCCTCAGTGCAGGGGAGCCAGGGCCATGAGGTCCCACTCTCACAGCAGGGGTTCTTGACCTCCTGTCCCTGTCCCATCAAAACCCAGAGAGCTCCACGCAACTGTCAGGCAGGTGAGCAAAGCCAAAGGACATCCTCCAGTGTGCCAAACAGGCATCTGGTTCAAACAAGTATAAAATATTAAAATTCCCCAACAACGAGTTATTGGAAAACAGAAACGTTTGGGTTGAAGGAAGAGATGTCCATTTTAGTTGGTGTGGGCAATGGTGATGCTGTCCCTGGAATGCAGCTATAGCCGCCTTCAGCAGACTGGGCTCAAAAGTGAAAGCCAGCTGGAACCCCCTGGGTGAGGAGCCAGGCCTCCAGTGCCCTGGCCCTAGAGGACAAAGTGGGATTGGCAGTCTGTGGTTGGTCAACCCTGAGCTGGGCCCTGTACTCCGAGACACACAGCATTGCCACCGGCCTGTCAAGAAGCAGCCATATTTCCTCTGTGGACACTTAATGGCCTCCGCTGGACCTCAGAGAAAGCCTGACCAGCATGGGTGCCAAAACTCCCAGGCCTCAAAGTGGCATGCTCAGGAGACGTCAGGGCCAGGTGCATCGGCCCGGCCCCTGTGGACCAGGCTGGTCAGAGGTGGCCATAAACATACCTGTGTCAATCCATCACCTGGTCCTCCAGTGAGGACAAGGAGGGTCCTGAATTGCTCAGAACCTGCAGTGAGAAGTGGAGGCAGGACTCATGCCAGGCTGTGAGCCTCCAAGCTGCGGCCTGGCAGCCCCAGAAGCACAGGCCTTGCAGATCTCACACTCAAGCATACACATGTGCACACCCATAGTCATACACTTACTCATGCCTGCTCACAAGGCACACTCACAAACACTGGCACACACATGTGCTGTGCTCTTATACACCCACAGTACACACCTCATAGACGTGCAAGGCCACAAACATGCTTATACATGCATACTTCCACATATGGACACATGGACACACGTGTGCACACAACTAAAAGCATACACACACACTCATATGCTCACACTGTACACATGCACATTCACAGACTTACACACTCATGCACATGTGTGCTTGCACTGTACATACTCATATGCTTCCACTCTCACACTCGGGAGAGATGAAGTGAGGGCACAGTCTCTGCCTGTACAATTACCAGAGTCAGGTCTACCAGCCTTGCTGCCTCTGGCCTCCCTCTTTATCTCTAGGACCCTCTAAACTGAGAATTCCAGGCCCTGAGCACCAGGTCAAGGGCAACCTCATGCTGCTAGGCAGGGTAATCCTAGAAAGCTGGATGTAAATATAGACAGAATACACATAATTACATGATAAATACTCTTCATAATTGTACTTTCCCAAAGACTTTATATCATGTTGGTGATTTTTCCTGAAGAAAAAAGCCCAGGACTCCCACGCCTTAAATAAAGGGCTCTTTAGCTGAAGGAGAGCACAGCCAAGACAAATGGTTCTTCCTTCCTGGGCATCCATGCCCACTGTGTGCTGAAGCCTGCAGCGGGATGGGGGAGGTGGGCTCAGGGCAGAGGGGCAGTGTGTCAAAGTGAGGATGAATCCACCAAACTGACCCTCACATATAGCACACACCCAAAATGATCTTGAGAACTAGGACAGAGGGGGAAGGGCTCGCATTTCCTGATTTCAAAACTTATCTCAAAGCTACAATAAATTAAGGCAAGTGGCCCTAGCATAAGACAGAGTCCTAGACCCACAGAACAGAAGAGAGGGCCTTGTGGATGTGGTCAGATGACTTTACAGCAAGGGCGCCAAGGCCAATTCAAGGGGAGAAGACAGTACTTTCAACAATGATGCTGGGAAAGCTGGTTCAGAGACCTACACCTAAGAGCTGAAACTATAAAAATCTGAAAAGAAAACATAGGTATGGATCTTCACGACCTCGAATCAGGCAACAACTTCTTAGATACAGCACCAAAAGCACCAGCAATCAAAGGAAAAACACATACATTGGAATCCATTAAAATTAAAAACAGGAAGTTAGAAGTTACCCTGTGTGTGTGAGAGAGGGGCCTAAGGAGCAGAGAAGTTTCTCTGGAGAGGAACGCAACAGCTTCAGAAGCAGCCTAGTCTTTCACACTGCGAAGTCCTGCCCAGACCCTGACAACGTTCAGGTGGGCTCAGCCCTCCCCCAGGGGAAGCTCCCTAGGAGAACCCTCTCTCCTCAGCACCACATGGGTTACCTGGCCTGGTAACACAGAGCAATAAAACAAAATCACATCCTTCCTCCAAGGCAGGCACCCTAGGGGAAGCTCCCAGTCTGCTGGCACTGAGTAGAAAACCTGAGGAAGAATTTTTCCTGATTTATACTCAGCAAACCCTTTGTCCTGGGGGAGGAGGAGGGGGGGGAGGGGAAAGAGGGGAAGGAAGGGGAGAGGGGAAGGAGGGGGGAGGGGAAGGAGGGGAAGGAGAAACTGAGCTGGACCCCTTTCCCTCATAAGCCCCAGTCTGAATACAGACTGCACACTCAGCACTCAGCTCTCTGCTGAGCCGCCTGCCAGGCCTGCCAGGTGTATTCTCTCCATTTAACCATGTGACCTTGCTCTCCCCAGTCTGAGCGACTGGGCTCACTCACTGCCTCTCTCTCTCGGATTCTGTCCCATCCTTTCTGACAATGCCCTACCCTAATAAACCTTGCTTACCACTGTTCTCGTCTCAGGCCTGAATTCTTTCTTGTACCCACCTCTGCTAACAAGAGGAGAGGAAATGGATGCAAATTCCAGAGCTGATGAGGCTCTAGGAACCACATCCACAGCTCCCTGGGCAACAGCCTACAGCCCACTTAAGACAGGCAGGAGACCCCTACTGATGTTTCCCCAGGAAGAGAGGCAAGCGGCCCAGGAGATGAGCACAGTATCTGGGAAACACACCCCAGCCTCATGCAGGCACCACCCTACCCCAGGAGGGTAGCTAGCAAGTGAGAAACGGACCAGGAAGTGGAGGACTTGCAGCCTGTGCGATGCTGTCAGGGACACGAGATCAGACACAGGTTACCACAGCACCCAACAACTGCGGTCCTTGTGTACGCAACAGTCTGCTCTTCAACACTGAAACCAAACACCCATAATGAGCTGCTCAGGGAGGAAGGGGGTTTACTCTGGCTCCGGCTTGGGAGGCCACAGGGACAGGCTGGAGGGTGGCAGTGACACAGCAAGGACGGAGATCACATGCAGGGCAGGAAGCAGAGAGCGCGGCCAGGTCCATCGTGGCCTCTACAACAGTCCTCTCACAGAACTGCCTTCCCAGGGCAGCCCCAGTGGTCCAGGGACCGCCCCCTGGGCCCACTCCCAGACACAATCACTGGGTAAGATTCCACTCTTCCAGATCATTAACTTGGGACTCTGGGGGTAAGGCATCCATGTGAGCTCAGGAGCTCAGGAGCCAAGAGATCAGAAAACAGAAACTCAGACAATGAATGACAATGTTCACAAGCCCACAGGTGGACACAGCCCAGTGTCACAGAAATATTAATGCAGAGACCCCAAACCTACCCAAAGGGACTTCAAGAATTTGTGGGAAAGTGGAAAATATGTATAGTTTGACACAAAAACTTGTAAAGCCATGCACAGTTTTTCATGATACACATTTTTATGAACTTTCTGAAGATCCTCCACGTGCATGGATTTCAAAATTATTGTGTCTCCAAATGAACTTATCTTTTAATTTTGTTTTTCATGAAGCTTTTTAAGTCCCCTTATGTACAGTACACTAGCATGGACTAGCATCCGCCACAGAGAGAAATGCAGAGCTGGGATGTGCTATGATATAGTTGAACCCTGATAACATCCAGCCAAATAAGCCAGGCACACAAGGACGAATCCAGACATGGGCAGGGGAGCAGAGGGTACCAGGGTCTAGGGAGTGTCTGGGTATGGGGCTTTGTCTGGGGTGAGGAGAGCATTCTGGAGATGGGCAGTGGTGACGGCTGCACATGGGGGCTGTAGGGTGCTGCACAATGATTAGATGCTGCCAGGGACATTTCACTCTACTGCATGGCAGTGTGAAGACAGAAGGTGACAGAGTCAGAGCACTGTGGCCAAGAACCACGAGGCATCTCAACCGGAAGAGGAAGGGAACAGGTTCTCCCCAGGCCTTCCAGACAGCGGCCTCCAGGACTGCTAGGTGGCAGACACACTGTGTGGTCAGCACAGGAGTGTTTGTGCTGAGCTCACTTGGGCACAGGGAACAGCAGGGTGGGCGCCGCCTCAATCCACCCCTTTGGTTGCACCGGACTTCTCTAGACGCTCACCTTGGAGGGCTGTGGCCCGCAGGGAACACCCAGGAAGCTCTTGGAGGCTGTGGGGGACACTGGGCAGGACTGAGCTGGGTACCTCCCAGCTCAGGGACAACCAGATGCTGTGTCCTTCCCACCTCTAACCACAGGCAGGTCAGGGCTAGGGCTGGGAGCAATGCATGTGTCCTTGGAGGAAGGAGAGGTCAGGCAGCCAGCACCCGAGTCAGGGCTTGGGCGAGGCACCTCAGGTACTGCCTGGAGCAAGTTCCTCTCTCCACAGCCCACTGGGGATCTGTGAAGATAATGAGAGCAAAATAATAAACATGGGCAAAAGACAAAGAAAGAAAGCACGAATTTGTGGCCACATCTTTTGGCTCTGTCAGAACAAGCCCAGTGTGAAACGGGGAAACTAGGCAGGGAGTCAGAAAGACAGAGGTGAGCTGGAATGTTTGCCAGCCCTGCACTGTCACTTCATTCCTTACCTTCCCAGGATGCACCTATGGGAGGAGACGCCATGGTGGCCACATGGAACTTAAATTGCACAGGGAGGTGCCATAAAAGACCCCACCCCATTTGTTTATTCAATGAAGGCACCACTCCCCACCTCATAAAAGAGACTGATAATGGGGGAGGAGCTCTCTTTTGCCTGTGGCTATGTGAAGGGTCCTTCTCAGGCCTCCACTTGGGCAACGCTGGCCCACTCATGATGGCTGTATGTTCTCTCTCTACTAAATAAGTCCTGCTCACTTGTGCAGTACATGGATACCTCTGGTTTGAATTCTCATCTCTGTGGCCCAAGGATACCTTGGCCACCTCACCTCTCTCACTGGCCTTCCTAGTCCCTGCTTGTCCAAGGCCCTGAAGAGTTCACTCTGCTGTTCAGGCTCTGGCTTCCCCCTGGACCTGACTACAGGGCGAAAGCCCTGAGGCCTTCACTCTCCAAAGGGAACAATGTCTGATCCAGTGGAACCTGTTAGGGTTGGATCCCTCCCCTCTTGTGAAAGCTCTCTTCTGATGATGAGGCCAGGATGGGGATGAATGACCCCGAGCATCGCCTCGGGAGGTCCCTGCCCTCAGCTCCCTTCCTCCCCCCCTCAGCCGCTTAATCACCAGAACACAACTGCATGGCTGCCTTGCTCCAGGGAGAGAGGCAGGCCCATCTGTTCACTGCTCCACTGACTGGGCTGACCGCACACTGAGGACTCAGTCAAAGCCCGTGGAGAAGAAACACGTTTGCTGATAACCGCTCTTCTCTAGATGGGGGGCAAGTGAGGGGTGGGATGAGGTGTTGTGATCTTAAAATTCCAAAGAGTAGTTTTCTTGGGAAAGAATCCTACTTAACTACTGCCATGCAGACAACAGGCAAGTTACAGATTATTCTAAGCTCTTACTCTTTTTTAAAAAACGTATTTGAGGGGCCAATTTGTGTCCTGGCTGCTCCACTTCTGATCCAGCTCCCTGCTAATGGTCTGGGAAGGCAGCAGAAGATGGCCCAAGTGTTTGGGACCCTGACACCCACATGGGAGACCTGGATACAGCTCCAAGTTTTTGGCGTTGACCTGGCTCAGTCTGGACCATTGCAGCCATTTAGGGAGTGAGCCAGAGGATGAAGGATCTCTCTCTGTAGCTCTTTCAAATACATACATAAATCTTTTAAAAAATTTTATTTGAATATCTGAGACAGAGAGAGAGAGAGAATCAATCTTCCATCTGCTGGCTCACTTCCCCAAATGCTCACAACAGCCAGGGCTGAGCCAGGTGAAGCCAGGTGAAGGAGGTGGGAAGTCCATCCAGGTCTCCCACGTGGGTGGCAGGAACTGATGTCCTTGGACTATCATCTGCTCCCTCCCATGGAGTATTAGCAGGGAGATGGACAGGGTGGAGCCAGGACTTAAACCCAGGCACTCTGATGGGGGATGCAGTTGTCCTAAGTGGAGTCTTAAACACTGTGCCAAACACCTGTCCCTCTAAGGCTTTCAACATGCAGATCAGAAAGAACTGCAGGACAGACCAACAGTGAGGAAGTACACACTCCTGCACCACCCACTTCCCTACAGCAGTGGGCTCCACACAACAGCCTAGCAGTCAACACAAGGGACGACGGCCTGGGGCCAGAGACCTGTTTTGCAACTCTGCAGGGTGGGGGCCACAACTCTGTGCTGCAGGAAGAGGAAATGAAAATAAAGTGCTGGGCCACTGACCTCACCACCTCACCCAGCTGTGGAGCAATGTAAGTCACCGGCTCACCTAGCTGCCAGGTCCATGTTCTTGCAAGAGCAGGAGCACATCACGTGAATGACAAACAAGTAAAATCTCTCAGCTTTCTTTTGAAAGGTGAAAGATGGCAAAGGTAAGAGAGGATACAGAAATGAAGGGAAATCTGTGCTAAAAACCCTCAGGAACTCCCACAGACGAGGAGCCAATGGTGAGGAGTGAAGATGCTCTATCCCAGCTCGCAGCTTTGGGGAGGACAAGGATGCACCCAGCTGTCTCAGGCCCTTTCTCAGATAAAGCCTACGTCGTGGGACCTTCACAACACCCATGAGGACTTGTCGGGCAGGTGTTTTCGAGTCATGCTGCCGGCACCCAGAGCAGGACATGAATGACTGGGGGACCTCAGGCCCAGACCACTTGCCTCATAGTACACAGAGCTGACGGCTC
This sequence comes from Lepus europaeus, assembly GCF_033115175.1. Classification (NCBI taxonomy): domain Eukaryota; kingdom Metazoa; phylum Chordata; class Mammalia; order Lagomorpha; family Leporidae; genus Lepus; species Lepus europaeus. The sequence goes on along the minus strand of NC_084844.1, from coordinate 179,895 downwards.
ATGGCAACTGCAGGGATGGGGAAGGTGTGGGGCAATTCAAACATCCAGCCTGGCCTTCAGGGCCCCATAGCACACACTGCCGCCTTGGGAGACTCGTGAGCTGTACCAACGTGGCCTGAGGGAGCACACCTGGCCCAGCCTGAGCCCAGGGATAGGGGCTGTGGACAGCCTGGGTGTGAGTCCATTCAGGACTCACTGCTTCCCGCTCCTGAGAGACACAGCAGAGACAGGCTCAAGTGCTACGTGGCAGCCCCTGGAGGGTACCTCAGCCCCTCTACCAGGAGGCAGGAGACTCTGCTGTTTCACGCCCAGCTCCACCCCAACAGTGGGCCATCCTGAGTGGCTCCCTGGCCTTCTGAGGAGAGGAACCATCTTGTTCACCTTGCAGTACTGATGTGGGGAGACTGCATTATTACTTATTAGTTCATGCAGAGTACTTGTACGTGTGGAAGACACACTTAGCAAGTACTGGCCAAGATCCCAGTTCAAGTGTGGTTTCTGGGTGTGTCTACCCCTGGGCCAGCAGTAACTTCTCTGTAAAGCTTCAGTCCTGACACTCCAGCTCTGCGGGTTGGAGGGTGTGTGTCGCAGGTCCCCAGCTCTGTGGGCACAGCTGCTCCAACAGCAGGGCAGGTTTGGCCTTGAGCCTCAGTGTGTCAAGCCCTGGTCTAACTGGTGTGGAATGGAGCTCTGGTTTCAGATGACGTCAACACTGCTTCCTTGATGGCTTAAGTCTGGAACAGGCTCAGTTTTCCCTCTGTTCCTTCCCCAGTAGATGGTCTACAATTAAATGAGTAACAGAAAACGGCAGGTAGCACCCAACAAAATCAGAATTCTTGGAGCTCAAATGAAATAGATCCAAGAGGCACAGGTCCCTCATTATTATTTTTTTCGTTTCATTATTGTATGTTTGAGTAAATTATATCCAAATGACCCATCAAACATGCCCAAGGCTCTCCGTGCTCTCAGCCAAATCCAGGTCCCCCAGCAGAGGGCGCTCCAGGCCACGAATGACACGTGCATCTCGTGCACAGATGTGAGTGCAGTGCCCAGACAGGTGTGAAATACAGAGCACCTCAGCCAGTAACTCCTGAGAAGCCCCCTTTTCATGGAGGGGCCGGGGTACCTTCCACAGAACCCCAAGATGTGGGGCAGCCACTGTGCTTCCTCTGCTTGGCCCTCATATGTGGCTGGGCTACCTCCTGCTTACTGCTGAGATCCTGGGCACCCTTCCACTGACACATGGCATACCCCTGGTAGCTGGCTCTGTCCCATCTGGAATCCCCAGTGTCTTTGCTGACCAATGCAACCCTGAGGGCCCATGGGCAGGGCACCCCCAGCCTCCCCTCTACCGCATTCCTTGGAGCACGGTTTCTCCGAGGTGGTTTTCACATTCTACAGCTAGCCTTACTTGCCTGGAAGTATTTCACTCTGGGGAGGGGACTCTACTGTTTCCTTTGAATATAAACTTTTGGACCAAAAAAATATGTTTTTAGAAGAAACCTCTTTATTAGGAGAGGTACAAGCATGAAAGAGAGAACATTTTACAAAATGGCTCAAATGCCCTTCCATAACGACTTTAGGTCCTGCGTCTCCTCAGCAGGACAGGACCTGCTGGGGTCAAACCCCATCTGCACAGGAAGTGGGAGGAGCAAGAAGCACACAAGGTGAGCATGGAGCTGCAAGCAGAAGGCCTCCCGGAGGACCTATGCTTCTACTTTCTCATGATTCCTTCTGAGCTCCTGATTAATTTTTAGAGATTTATTTATTTATTTGAAAGGCAGAGTGAAAGAGAGAGAGATGTCTTCCATCCACTGGTTCACTCCCCAAATGCCCCTAGCAGCCAGAACTAAGCCAGGCCATAGCTAGGAAGCCCAGAACTCCATCCAAGTCTCCCCAACAGGTGGCAGGGGTCCAAGCACTTCAGTCTTTATCCACTGCCTTCCCAGGCAGTAACAGGAAGCTGAATCAAAAGCAGAGGTGCTGGGATTCCAACCAGGCTCCCTGATACGGGATGTGGGCGTCTGCTGCGCACAGTGCCAGCTCCTCCTGGTCTGTGTCTCTTCTTTCACTGTCAGGCTGCCACTCCCTTTCTGATCTGTTAGCAACTGAACAATGAGATATGCCGTTTCCTAAAACTCTGTCACTGAGGGAGCTCACAGGCATGGCCAGGCGGCCCTGCTGCTACCAAGGGTCCTGGAAGCTTGCTTCCGCTTTCTTGCAAAAGTGTGCTTTACAAGAATTAATTCTATGGAGCTAATAAAAGTTGAGAATCTATTCAAATGCCTTGGACAGTGTACAAAATAAGACAAACAAGTTTCAAAGCTCAAGGCCAAAAGCATCCTGAATAGTCTAGCCTTAGCTCTCCCAAGGAGCTCAGGGCGCCATCCAAGAGGAACAAATCATGTAATTGCTCTTGGTGCTTAAAAAAAAAAAGCACATAAGGATGACAGACTTGAACTCGGCGTTTCACTGTTTACTTAGAAAAAGTAGGCCTGGAGTTAAAGCAGGGGTGGGGAACCTTTTTCCCTGCCAAGGGTCACTTGAATATTTATAGCATTATTCATGGGCCACACAAAACTGTCAACTTAAAAATTAGCCTGTCACAGATTTACTGAATTTCATGGCTCATCTGAGGTTGCTTTAGCAAGGCCAGACCAAATGATTCTGTGTCCACAGGCTGGACGTCCCCCACCCTCAGTAAGTACTTAATGAAATGCACAGCCCTCATCAGACACTTGTTACCACAAAGTGGTGTGCATGCTTCCTGCACAACTCATGTTCAGATTCCTGTGGCTCATTACCCTCACCCCTAAAGCCCAATTCACTGGATGACTGTCTTACACAGATAACCAACTTCCCGGCATTCTGACATTTTAACACCCACATAGCAACAAGAATAAACTCTGATTTGAAACCCGAAACTTACGGCTCCTGGATTTAGTGAAGACACAGATATCAACAAAATGTTTCCTCTTGTCACAGATGTGCTCTTCTAACACACTGCAAGTTGCAAGTTTACACTGATCCCCTGGAAGCCCTACAGGTTAATTCACTTTGAAATACATTTTAAATTTCCCAAATGCTAATTTGTTAGAATTAGGTTTAAAAAAAAAAAAAGACCATTGAGTTATGAAAGGCAAACTTTTAAGGAAAAGCAATACTGAAATGGCTAAATATGAAACACTTTAATCTTTTTAGATAAACCAGTCCCACTATTTAATAGAACAAAGACTGACAAGCTTTTCAAAGCAGCAAGTTATGCCTAGTAAGACTCCTGCCTGCATTGGCTGGTTCCTGGGAGACAGGGACAGGCATGGGGGCAGGTTCTCCCTGTACACTCAGGGAGATCCACGGTAACCAAGGGCCTACGCCAAGTAAACCACTCTCTGTCTTCTCAACTGGCACAAAAATCATCGTTCTTTAGTTCTGCTAAACCTCCAGTGAACGGGTCACAGAACAGTCACCCTGTAAAGGACTGGGTGTTCTTGTTAAACACTCTCCACTTACAAAGAATAAAACAGCCCCCAAGAGCTAACCAGGGTGGGATGCTGGGAGGCCCTGACTCCTGACCTCACTGTGTGGTGTCCAGGGCTCCTTCTGATGGCCATACCCCTCCCACGTGTTCCTGGCCTTCCTTCTGGTCCTAAATTGGACCCAAGGGGGAACCATGGAAGATACCCTAGTTCACAGCAAGTGTCTGCATGGTGCCTGCTAGAAGTGGACACTGAACCTGGAGGGTGGTACTGCCCCACAACAAGACAGAGTCTGCTTCTACCCTGCCTGGAACCCAGCAGTGCTGGGAAAGGAGCCCGGGTCACAGCGGGCAGGTCAGGAAGTGGGGGAGGTGGGCGGGGGCAGGGGCCAGGCCTGGGCTGACTAAGGGCACTGACTCCCCGGCTGGAACAGCTGCTGAAGTGCAGAGGTGACCACTGCTATGGAAAAACTGAAAGTGAGCCAACATCAACGCTGACTCACTGAAACAAGGGAGGCAAACAAACATTTCGCTACTTATTTTCTGCTAGAACTGACAGTGTGGGACACCTGCCAACAGGAGACTGCAGCACAAGAGAGAAGGAGCTCCCCAGCGGGACAAGGACGAGAGGCCGCCCCTTGATGACCACAGTGTGACATCACAACGTCACACTGAGCATCAGGCCTCCAGGAAGCTGGGTCTCACGCTGACTGCAACACCTAAGGCCTGGGTGCCCCGTGTAGTCAAGGGAAGTGTGGGACCACCCCCATGATTACAGTGTTCTCTTGCACATCTGTGTATTGTTGATGTTTCAATAAAAAGCTTTATTTTCTTAAAGAAATCTTTTGTGTGTGGAGCAAAATCCACAGAGGTGTAGTCAGCCATCTCCTAAGGTTTCCTGAGGGCACCTGGGACCCTCAAAGCTCTGGCTGTGACTGTGTCTAGTCACCGCCCCTCCTAAAACAGGCAGAAAACCAGACAAAGCTCAGCCACCTGCTGTGAAGATCCACCCTCTGGTCAGCAAGGGACTACACCCGACAGGGAGCCCACGAGTTCGGGCTGCCTCACACACACGGCGATGCTCACCAACTGATGCTGTCTAAGCTGCATTTCTCAGGGCACGTTCCTGTCCTAAGCAAGGCAGGGCCATGCACAAGGAGTGTGGACTCCAGGTCAGATCTCGACCCTGAGGGGAAGCCGCCTTGCTCCCTAGGGAGTGTCCAGCCTTGGGGCTGCATCAGCAGGAAGGAGGAAGCCAAGAAGTCTAAATGTGCTGGTTTCCTCTCCTGGGCACCCACTTCCTAGAACTGTACTAACTGAAGCAGAGAATCACTGGTACTTACTGCTGCTTTTGCCTTTCTGTTTTCATCATGAGCTGTTAGGTGCCCCAAATTACCATCCTCCCTACACTGACCGAGTTTCTGCTTTTCTCAGCTCCCTTCCATCAGATGCAGGAGTCACTAGACTTGCACCCACCCTCTTGCTGCAAGGAAAGCTGTCTGTTGTTTTCCCTGCTCACTAATTGTTCCTGTAATTTTTCGGAAGCAAGCATGCACTTTACAGCTCAAGCACTCAGTCCTCCCTCTCCCTGGAGCGCTGCCCACGTCCTGCCTGGGTGGGGGAGGGGCAGAGAGGAGTCCCCTGCCTGTCTCCAGGCTGGGCACCTGCTGGCTTCATCTCGTAGTCTTCCTTAACTTACTTCCTAGTATTTTGCAGATTCCTCCAGAAATTTCTGAGAAAGATTTTATAGGAAACACATGTTTGGATCCTTATATGAACGGGTCCTTGTAATTCCCCATAGGATCAACACTTTGGCTAGAATCTCACACTCACATCCTGAGGTCCTGGAAACAGTGCCCCCAGGTGCCCTGGACTCTGCACTACTGCTGTTGCTGCTGAGAAATCCAGGCCACCAGGTCCTGCTATGTGTGCCTCTCCACAGGGACCTGAGGCTGGCTTCTACCCGGCTTCTGAGACTGCCTTCTCTGGGCTGGGCCCTGGTGGGCTCTGCTCACTCACACCCTTTGGTCTAGGGAACTCCTCTGTACTGTTCTTGGCTAACTCAGTTCTCTTTTTACAAACTCTCACTGTGCTACACTGTGTTGCATCAGACCAGCAAGCGCCCTGTTTTCAGAGTGGACCCACTGAGAGCTGGCAGATGAGGCGGCGCCTGAGGCCCTAGACACCCGGTGATGCAGAAGCGCTCCATGGATGAACAACTCATGCATAAAGGAGGAAGCCTCAACGGGATGTCCAAAATGTACTGCCCTGGATGAGAACGCAGGCACTTGTAAAACCACAACACAGCTAAAGCAGCAGCATCAGGGGCAGTTATAGCACCAAGTGATTAAGTTAGTACAGAGAGATCTCAAGGGAGCCAGCACTCTGGTACAGAGGGTTAATGCCCTGGCCTGAAGCACTGGTATCCCATATGGACGCTGGGTCAAGACCCAGCTGCTCCACTTCCAATCCAGCTCTCTGCTATGGCCTGGGAAAGCAGTAGAAGATGGCCCAAGTCCGTGGGCCCCTGCACCTGTGTGGGAGACCTGGAAGAAGCCCCTGGCTCCTGGCTTTGGATCAGCACAGCTCTGGCTGTTGTGGCCAATTGGGGAGTGAACCATCAGATGGAAGACCTCTCTCTCTCTCTCTCTCTCTCTCTCTCTGCCTCTCCTCTCTCTGTATAACTCTGACTTTCAAATAAGTAAATGAATTAAAAAAAAAAAAAAAAAAGGAAAGAGATCTCAAAACTCTAAGCTCCCACCATAAAAAAGAGAGAGAGCAAAATAAAACCCAGAGCAAGCAGAAGAAAAGAAATAATAAAGGTAAAAGCAAGAATGAGTAAAATTAAAACAGAAAAACAATAGATAAAATTAACCAAAGCTGCTGTTTTTGAAAAGTAAGACGGATAGACTTCTAGTAAGATTTACAAAAAGAAACTAGAGAGGGGCTGGCACTGTGGCGTAGTGGGCTAAGTTTCCACCTGTGGTGCTGGCATCACATATGGGTGCTGGTTCGAGCCCTGGCTGCTCCTCTTCTGATCTAGCACTGATTATGGCCTGGGAAAGCAGTGGAAGATGGCCCTTCCACTGCACCCAGGTGGGAGACAAAGAGGAAGCTCCTGTCTCCTGGATTCAGACTGGCCCAACTCCAGCTGTTGCAGCCACTTTGGGGAGTGAAGTTGCCTTCTGTTTCTTCCTCTAACTCTGACTCTCAAAAAAATTAAAAAAAAAAAAAAAAAAAAAAAGAAAAGAAAGAAATGAGAGGATCCAAATAACTGATATTAGAAATGAAGGAAGACCTATTACTACAGACTCCACAGACATTATAAGGATCAATAAAGAACACTGTCAAACACCTCTGAATTAACACATTTGATAAATTCCTCAAAAATTATAAACTACCAAAACTCTTAAGTTGCATCCAACTAAGATATTCAGATGAAGAATCTGAACAGCCCCAGATCAGACACATCTTTCTATGTGTTTGCAATCAACAATGGGTAGCATTTATACTTGGCCTGAAAGAACAGAAACACTTAGGTATTACTTTAACAAACATATGAGCCTCACACACTGAAAACTACAAAATGCTAATGAAGGAAGTCAAAGAAGACTTCAACAGACAGCATGAAGGGTAAACCACATTCAGAACTGGAAGATCCAACAGAGTGGAGCTATCAACTCCACCCAGGTTGATTTATAGAATTAACACACTTCCTATCAACACCTCAGCTGGACTCTTTGTAGATCCAGACAAGCTAATTCTAAAATATATTTAGAAAAAGTTGGGCCGGCGCTGTGGCACAGTGGGTTAACACCCTGGCCTGAAGCACTGGCATCCCATATGGGCGCCGGTTTGAGACCCGGCTTTTCCACTTCCTGTCCAGCTCTCTGCTATGGCCCAGGAAAGCAGTAGAAGATGGCCCAAGTCCTTGGGCCCCTGCACCCACGTGGGAGACCTGGAAGAAACTCCTGGCTCCTGGCTTCGGATCGGCATAGCTCTGGCCGTTGCGGCTATCTGGGGAGTGAACCATTGGATGGAAGACCTCCCTCTCTCTCTCTTTCTGCCTCTCCTCTCTGTGTAACTCTGACTTCCAAATAAATAAATAAATCTTTTAAAAATATATATATGTATATACTGAATCGATCTTCTGTATATAAAGATAATTGAAAATGAAAAAAAAACTTGGGGTTAAATTGGAAATTACATAGAAAATCAATTTTTAAAAAAAATATCATGTAGGATCTCTGTCATTAATGTGCTGTACACTGTTATTTAATGCTATAACTAGTACTCCAACAGTATTTTTCACTATGTCTTGCTATGTGAGGGCAAACTGTTGAAATCTTTACTTTATATATACTAAACTGATTTTCTGTATATAAAGAGAATTGAAAATGAATCTTGATGTGAATGGAAGGGGAGAGTGAGTGGGAAAGGGGAGGGTTGCGGGTGGGAGGGAAGTTATGGGGGGGGGAAGCCACTGTAATCCATAAGCTGTACTTTGGAAATTTATATTCATTAAATAAAAGATAAAAAAAACCCACATGAAATCAACCTAAAATGAATCACAGCTCAATGTAAAACACAAAACTAAAAAATTTTAGAAGAAAACATAGGAAAAAGATCTTATGACCAAGGATTAACTGAAGTAGTCTTAGATATTGATGCCCAAAGTACAACCTGTTAAAAATTAAATGACTTCCTCAAAAGTTAAAACTTTTGTTGCTGGTATTATGGCATAGCAGGTAAAGCCACCACCTGCAATGCCAGCAGCCCACATGGGTGCTGGTTCAATTCATGTCCCTGCTGCCCCATTTCCGATCCAGCTTCCTGCTAATGGCCTGAGAAAGCAGCAGAAGATAGCCCAAGTATCTGGGCCCCTGACAACCACGTGGGAGACCTAGATGGAGCTCCCAGCTCCTGGCTTTGCCCTGGCTCTCCCCGGCTGTTGCGACCATCTGGAAAGTGAACCAGTGGATGGAAGATCTCTCTGTGTCTCTCCCTCTGTTTCTGTAACTCTTTCAAATAAAGTAAATAAGTATTTTTTTAAAAAGATAAAACTTTTGTACTATGAAAGACTCTGTTAAGTGGATGAAAGGAAAAGGTAGAGAAGAAGAGAAAGCTCTTGCAAATTTCATCCCCAGCTGAAGGACTTGAGTCCCAAGAATTCCCAGACTCAGTGAGAAAACAATCTGATGTGAAGATGGCACAAAGAGAGCACGGGGAAGACCACTCAATATCGACGGGAGGCACAGCCCAGGGAGAGTAAGGTGATGGCACCACCCAGCTGCCAGAACAGCCCTGGGGAAAGACATGGGGGAAGCCAGGTGAGGATGACGAAGACGTGGCACAGTCTAGAGACTCTGGGAAGCTTCTCACAAAGTGGATGTGCACTTACGTATGACTCAGCAGATGCGCCCTGGGCATTCCTGGTCCACACCAAAGTGTACCAACGTACACAGTGGCCCAGTGAGCAATAGCCCCCAGGCAGAGATGAGCCCATTGCCCTCAACAGTGGCTTGTGTGTGAACAGACTTGTCTGTGCAACAGATCGCTGCTCAGCAAAATAGGAGAAACCATGGGACCTGCAAGAGTACGGACGTCTCTGGCACCATGTCACTTCATCGGAAGACAAATCTGTGAGAGCAGATCTGGATGTGCGTGCCCCTTGCAAGTCACATGCTGAATTCTGGTGTCAGAGTTTGACCCCTAAAGGGACAGGATGAGGAGTTGGGACTGCTGGAGGTAATTCAGGAAGGCAGGGCCCTGAGGAATAGAACACTTCCAGGAGCTGCCCGTTAGCTCCCACCTGCAAGACCAAGAAGGAAACTGCCATGTTGGCCAGCAAGCGGCAGGACCTCCGTGGACACCACATCCACCAGTGTTTGATCTCAGAACGCCCTACCGAGAGTGTGAAGACACAAAGCTACCCCTGCTGGCAATTTTGTTATGGCAGCCCCCCAACACCCGAAGACAGGGTGGGAAAGAGCACGAGGGCAGCCCCAGGGGCGCGGGAGTGGCCTGCATTCGCCCCGTGAGTCCAGAGCTGTGGCTCTGGGTTCTAGGACCATCGCAGTTAAACGGGAGCTAGGATAGGGGCAGGCACACAGGAACTCTCTAACTTACATGTGAGCCTAACCTCACTTCAAAGTAGAAAGCTGTTATTGAGCAGACTTTGTAAAAAAAGACGACAACCCTGTGGGAGACAGTTTTCCCGTGTGGGTACCACTGACCCCCATTCAGCTGTGACAAGTGCAGCCTCCAAGAACTCTGTCAAAAAACTTCTCAGGCACACACAGATATACACTCCCAGGTTCATCCATGTAGCATATTTCAGAATTTCATTCACTTTAAGGAAATAATACTGACTGACATTCCACTGTGTTTCCACCACAGCTTGCTCACTCAGACACTGGGCTGTTTCCATCCTGAGGCTCTTGTGCACAAAGCTGCTCAGAGCATGGGTGCACACACATCTTTAACAGCCTGCATCCAATTACCTGGGATACAAGCCCAGAAGTGGAAGTGCTGGGTCATGAGCAGTTCTACTTTTGATATATTGAGGAAGCACCATCCTGTTTCCCACAGCAACTGCACCATTTTACATTCCCACCAACAGTACACAAAGCTTCCAATTTCTCCACATCTTAGCCAATTCCTGTTAGTGACTAGGCAGCTGCTCTTGTGGGTATGAAGGGGTGCCTCATCATGGCCTGTTGTATACTGAGTGATGGAACACTCAGTGAATACGCAGGAACTCTAATGAGCAAACGACATGCAAGACTCTCAACAGGATGACTGTGAAGGAAAGGAGCTAACCGGAAGTATCCACAGCACAAATGGTTCTTTTCCTGGGACACTCATCTGACCAGCTGGCATCACAGAGAGTGTGGAGGCAACACGGAACGGTGGGCACCGAGGCTCAGGGGGACTGTGTATCCCTAGATCTTGACGTGAAGGGCGGTTCCGATGAGGGCCCCTGTCAAAACCCATCAAATGGTACATCTGAAACTGGTGCAGTTTACATCAGTTATATTTAAACAAAGCTGTTTAAAAAGAAACAGAGGACAAACAGACCAACAGCCACAGACCTCAGTACCAGTGCACAAGAAAACCAGGGCTGAGGAGGATGTGAACAAATTTCTCACCTCTGATGGAGCTGATGACCAAATTATCTAACACTTTCAGCAAAGTATTTCACGGAAAAAGAAAAACAATGGAGGCGAAATCTAAAGAGTGAAAGAGATGAACCAACAACGACAAATGTGTGGATCCCAACTCAAACAAGAGACAGACAGAGGATGAGCAGGAAGGGGAGAAGGCAAGCAGGCTCATCGAGGCGACCCAGACACTGCCTGCACACAGAGATATTAAAGGGTCTGCCAGTTTCTTAGATGAGGTAAGGGTCCCGTGCTTGTTGATAGTCCTTTTCTTTTTTATTTTTTTTAAAGATTTATTTATTTATTTGAAAGTCAGAGTTACATAGAGAGAGGAGAGGCAGAGAGAGAGGTCTTCCATCTGCTGGTTCACTCCCCAGTTGGCCTCAATGGCCGGAGCTGCGCTGATCTGAAGCCAGGAGCCAGGAGCTTCTTCCGGGTCTCCCACCTGGGTGCAGGGGTCCAAAGACTTGGGCCATCCTCTACTGCTTTCCCAGACCATAGCAGAGAGCTGGATCGGAAGTGGAGCAGCCTGGACTCAAACCAGCGCCCATATGGGATGCTGACACTGCAGGTGGCGGCTTTACCCGCTACGCCACAGTGCCGGCCCCAAGAGTCCTTTTCTTTTACAGACATGGACAAAATGATCTTGGACAAATGTCAGTCATGCACTGAAGACAGCAGAAACAGAAGGTACATCTTGCTTCCTCAGCTCTCGTTTGTGTAATTTTGCAAATACCCTTTTACAGAAAATGGTAAACCAAACAGAAAGCAAGAGGATGACCTGAAAAAAATAAAGATTTGAGACTCTCACGCAGCCGTCCCTTTTGCTGGACCACAGTTCAAGTGAACAAACGTGTGAACGATCATGAGAAACACACAGCTCCTGACACGGACTTTGGTCACTGGCATTCACCTGTCAGGTGGACAGCAACGCTTTTAAAGCCTTTTGTGGAGCTGCAGATTAGATCCTCACAGGTGAACCATGTGGCTCTAGAATTTGCCCCAAATAACTCTGGGCAGGGAGAGGGATAGGCAAGGTGCAGGTGACCAGAGCAGACGAGGACAGAGTTGAAGGTGGGTGATGAAGTTGCATTACTCTTTTCCTTCCATAATGTCTAAAATTTTCCTAAATACTGAGTTAAAAAAATCTTGATGTGGAGGGCATTTAGTCTGGTGGCTGAGCTGCTAGTTAAGAAACCTGCATCCCACATCAGAGGACGTAGGTTTGAGTCCCAGCTTCAATCCTAGCTCCAGCTTCCTGTTAACGCACACCCTGACAGGGAGGACGGTGACGGCTCAATTGCCTGGGTCCATGCCACCCACACGGAAGAACAGGATTACAGTTCCATGTTCCCAGCTTCAGCTCCCCTGCCCATGCAGCGATACTGTCGGCACTTGGGGAGTCAATCAGTGGGCAGGTGTTTTCTCTTTCTTTTCTCTTCTAATAAACTTAAAAAACAAAACACTTGGCTGGCGCTGTGGCTCACTTGGCTAATCCTCCGCCTGTGGCGCCAGCACCCTGGGTACTAGTCCCAGTTGCTCCCTCTTCCAGTCCGGCTCTCTGTTGTGGCCCGGGAGGGCAGTGGAGGATGGCCCAAGTGCTTGGGTCCCGCATGGGAGACCAGGAGGGAAGTACCCGGCTCCTGGCTTCGGATCAGTGCAGCGCCCGCTGTAGCGGCCCATTAGGGGAGTGAACCAAGGGAAGGAAGACCTCTCTGTCTCTCTCTCTCACTGTCTAACTCTGCCTGGCCCAAAAAAAAAAAACCAAAACACTCTTAAGGACTGGCATCCACAAAAGACGGTGTCAGGTAACAGGGCCTGAGAGCTGGCCCTACCTCTACAACTTGCCAACCAGACAGAGCTGGGTCTGGTGCCCCGGGCCCTCTCCCTTAGGAAGGGCCACATTTCCATGAGAGGGAGAAGTGGAACTGAGCGCCTGCCTTGTCAGGTTTGGGGCTGGGATGATGGGAAGCAAGGGTCCAGGTGAACAAACTGCCAGCTTCTGTACTGCACAAAGTAGCGCCACGTGAAGGCCGGCAGTCAAACTGACGTTCCTACAGAGGGGGTCTCTCCCCACCACACACCATGGAAAGACACTCCTGGGTCATCACCACTGAACTCAGACACAGATGCCCCAAGGACGGCACGTCCAGCAGGAGCTCCACCTGCAGGGGACCTCAGGTTGCCCGACACATGAGCACGCGCTGTGAGAAGACGTTCCCCAGCAGAGCACACTTCAAGTCCTGCAGGGCAGCTGTGTTGGAAAGAATCCTTGAACTCGTGACCCAGCCTGAAGCCCCTCCAGAGGGTGTTGCCACGTGGTCCTCTGAGGATGAACTGACATCACTAAGCCTTCAGGAATGCTTGGGTGGAAGGCTGTTGATGCCACATGGCGGCCAGCTAAGCATCTGGTACGTGTGTGTTGGGGGTGAAACTGCACCAGCCTGCTGCAGCCGCCGGGCCAGCGTGAGGAGGAGTGCCATTTCCCCTGCAGACTGGGCTCCACGGTGGCCTGGACCTGCCTAATAGATCACTCCTAACTGAGCTCTTCAGAGGGAACATGATCCTCACCCAAACTAGCTCACTTCTATGAAACAATGTTTTATTCTGCTGACAGCAGCCTCTGAGAAAGACCCTACGCAGGGAATTTCAGAGACATATTTCAGACAATCACGGCCTGGATGCCTATCACGGCCTCACAGCCGCTGTGACATGAAAACGGCCACCACTCTCCAAGTGGCAGATCGGGGGCTCCAGTGACAGCTGTGTGAGCCCCACCCTGGAAACACCTGGAGGAGGTTTGTCAACATGGCAGCCATGGTTCACATGGACTAGCAAATAGGTTTTGGGCTTGGCAACACTCTTTGTTCTTTGTGGGTTTTTTTTAATATTGTTTTAATTTATTTATAAAAGTGAAGCAGACTTTTTACAAATGTGACAGCTACTTTTAAATTGTTTAAGTAGATACAGCTATATAACTGATAAAGGAACATTAGCTTCTTTTAATTAAGAAATACCAAAATAAAAACAAATGTTTATGAGTACAAAACCTGACCCTCCATGGCAGACCATGAACCCACTCTGCAGTCCACTCCTGAAAGCCCCTGAAAATCACTTGTAGTGAGGTCCGTCTTGAAGCCAAGAGCACCTCCTTCTCCGGTCAGTGCGGCAGCAGCCTGGCCTGCCGGGAGACCACAGCGCCCTGTCTTCCCAGAGGGGCCTGCACTTACACGACAGCAACGTGTCCTGTTCCGAGTACTGCCATGAGTTCACTACGCAACACGTCCTAACACTCCTAGTACACAGCCCACAGCTGAAATACGGGGCTTGGAAGCTGCAGCCCACGCTGGCCCAGGGCGCCAATCTGTGCAGGAAGGGCTGTCCTGACATGGCACAGGACACAGACGCGGATCCGACAATGTCCACACCCTCCTTTCAGACCCCAGGCAGTCCCCACTGCTGACCCCCATCAGCAACTGCGCGACTATGGGCCCCCCGCTGGCCACGGCCATGGCACCACAGCTGATTTTCTGGGTGTAACTTGCATTGGCCTAAAGCATCACTTCACAAAGCAGCTGCCCAGTGTTTCCAACCAGCTGACCCCTTCCTGACACTCTATCAACTGCCATGTGAACAGCAGTGAGCATGCCCAGACCGTGCACTGATGGCTGGCTACAGCCACACACAAGCTCCGCCCGCTGCTCCAGGAGGGAGCAGAGGCACCACAGCAACAACTGCACGCTCAAGGGTACCTGCGTCAGAAGCTGGTCAGGTGCTAGCTGGTTGACCCAACGCGTGTATCGTTCAGTGGAGTTCGGGGGCTCTCTCCTCACTTGGCATCCTATGATCTGGGAAGAATGTAAGAGAAAGGCATAAGTGGGCATGTCACACCCCTGCGTGCACAGACAGAAAAACGGAAACCGTGGAATCCGACAGGTAAGACCTTCTAGATTGGAGGCTAGGGAGGTGGTGACACCTGCTCCAGCTCAGGGTGGGCATGTGCTGAATGACCTGCATGCAAATTTAGTCTTGAACAGTTAAAGCTGCCCTAAGCCAGGTGACGACTGTGTCACAGGAGTGGGCACTGGGTTCCAGTACCTACCCTGCTTTCCAATAGAGCTTCCTGCTAATGTGCACCTTGAGACAGTGGTGACGGCTTCAGTGCTTGGGTTCCTACAACTCCCAAGAAAGACCAAGAGTGAGTTCTCAACTCTCAGCTTGGGCCTGGCCCCAAGGCATCTGGGGCATGAGCCAATGAGTGGAGGATCTCTCTTTCTCTGCCTCTCAAATAAAATAAAATAAAACAGAATTTATCACTGATAATGCTCTCCCTTTAATGTACTCAAGTTAAAATGACACAAATACAAGGTCAAAATAGGGCTATTTCTAGTACTTTCCCTCCTGACCCTAACTCAACATGACAGAGTCACCACCACAGGCTCTGGGCAACAAACCAAGGGTGCCAGATTCTGTGTCAGGAAATCAACTCCCTAAATAAAAGTCACTTCCCCCAGGAAGCCTCCCTCAGTCCTGCCCAGACCCTCCTCCTGTGTGGGCTGCAGGCAGGACCACTGGATGCCCGACATTTCAGGGCCACCAGACACACAAGCTCCATCTCAGGAAATGCCTATTCGTGGCTCTACGCCTCCCCCTTTCCGTTTCTGGCCTGACAACACCTTGGGTGGAATTGCACAGGTCCCATTGCCTCTTACCTCCTACTTTGGTCCCATCCCAGCCTCTGCCTCCTCCCAAACATGGACTCGATTCCCTCTCACCACCAGCGCCCTTCCAGGGCACCCTGCAACCAGACAAACCTCACGTTTCACATCCCTCAGAAGCAGAGACCTGACAAAAACTAGTCCTACTTGGATACCGGCTCCAAAGGCAGAAGCCGGCTGTTAGGAGGCGCACATCTCCCTTTGTGTCTGCAGGCAGCAGCATCCACCCTTCAGTGAGGACCCAGGGCTGTCAGAGGCCCTTGTGAGTAAAGGTTCTCACAGGCACAATCCCCAGGCAAGACAGGAGAGACTGAGCAGGCAGAGACCGAGAGGGCAGGCCCCAACACTGAGCTTGCCCTCCCCGATGACCAATGAAAAAACAACAACAAAAACTTAACAGCAGTAAGAGCAATGTCAGTGAACCAATTTTACTAGGAATTGATCAAAAGGTACACCAAGGTATTTAAGGGCTTTTTGGTTTAGTTTGTTTGCTGGTGTGGAGAAGCAGAGAAAAAGAGAAATAGAGAGATCTTCCATCTGCTGGTTCACTCCCCAAATGCCCACAACAGCAGGGGTAGGCCAGGCTGAAGCCAGGAGCCTGTAATTCGATCCAGGTCTCCCATGTGGGTGGCAAAGACCCAAATACTGGAATCATCCTGCTGCCTCCCACGGTTTGCTAGAGTCAGGAACCAGAGCCAGAAACTCAGGTATACTACTGTGGGTAGCAGGCATTTTTTTAAAAAAGATTTATTTATTTATTTGAAAGTCAGAATTACAGAGGGAGAGACACAGATAGAGACAGACACACACACACACACACACATAAGTCTACCATTCTCTGGTTCATTCCTCAAATGGCCAGGGCTGGGCCAGGCCAAAGTAAGGAGCCAGGAGCTTCTTTCAGGTCTCTCACATGGGTGACAGGAGCCCAAGCACTTGAGCCATCTTCTGCTGCTTTCCCAGGCCATCAGCACAGAACTGGATGAGAACTGGAGCAGCCAGGACTTGAACCAGCACCCATGCAGGATGCCTGTGCGCATAAGATGGCAGCTTAACCCCACTATGCCACAGCGCTGGCTCTGGTGGTAGGCATATGAAGCACTAGACCACCCACCCACACCCACACCCACACCCCTCTCGAATTCCTCACCTATCATGGACACACAGAGCATACTGTGAGCCTAAGATGGGTGCTACCCACACAAGGCTCTGGCGGGGTCCAGGCCCAGACTGTACTGAGGACCCACATCCCCTTCACCCTGCCTGAGCTGGGCAGCATGGTCCCTGCCACAATGCTGCACTGCTTCCCTTCCGAGCATATGGCCTGAGTGGAGCTAACACAGCCTCGGTCACTGGCTTTCGAGACACACCCCCCCCCCCCGCCCCCGCCCCACCCCGAGCCCTTTTGCAGGGTTCTGCTGGAAACAGTGCCAGGACATGATGCCCTGTGGTCTCACTGGGTGCCCCTCAGCCAGGTCATTCCTGGCTTGGACTACCACTGCTAATCTGCTCTGGACTCTCATGCACAGGTTTTTGCTGAACATTTAGTTTTCACTGGCAGTTGCTGGGTCATAGGGTGGTTACACGTTCGTTTTTTTAAGGAATTCCCAAACTGCTTCCTGGCAAGACGGCTGCCTGATTTCACATTCCTATCAGCAATGTACTGGTTACCCTGTTTTTCTGCAGTGCCACCAGCATCTGCCACTGTCAAAGTCTGCATTACAGTCATTCTGACAAGTGTGTGGTGGGCTCTCAATGTGATTTTAATTTGGATTTCTCTAAAGGTTCATTTTCTAATCAGAATAAAACACACTTGACCACAGATATATACTTCTCTTCATTTATACTGCTGTATTCTATCTGTGAACCTTTTATTTCTCTCTCCTCAAAGCACATACTAAACTAGCTGACTTCTTCCAAATTCCATGAAGAAGTCACAAGTGTGGAGCTCCTGAGACATTCTGTGCATTTGTGCCAACAGGTGAGGCAGGAAGTACAGGTTCCTGGAGTCAGTCCCACAAGGAATCTTGAAACTCCAAACTCATGTGGGGAATATTAGCATCTGTTGGCTAAATCTGAGAAAAAAAGGTCAAAACGTTGAAAGGAGGGATATTGAAAGTGGGAAGGAGCCTGAGGGGTGTGGCCTTGGGTGTTTCCCAAGCTGGCCACACCATACTCTATCTTGCCTGCTCTCACATGGTAACCAGACCCTCATCTCATTGAGAGGAGGGCTCTGTGCCCCTCCCCCTTGAATCTAGGCCCAGATTGAAAGGTAACACAGCCTCTAATGGGTTCTCTTGGGACATTTGTTCTTGGAATCTGCCACCACACTTAACACCAGCCAACCACATGGAAGGGTTGGGGGGCATGGGGCAGGGCAGGGGGATTCCAGCAGCCAGCCAGTCAGCATTCTCACAACTGTGAGTGTGCAGGAGCCTGCAAATCCTAGCCTCAGCCGTCCAGTATGTCCAGCTGAGGCCCACTGTGAACACAGCCAAGCCATTCTCCTTGTAGAAAGGAATTCAGTCCTCCAGGTGAGCCCCTAACCCCTCTACATCACACAGTCTGGCATAGCTGCATTGTCTGAGGAGGCCTTCAAAGCCCACTTGCCCCTGCCCACAGTGCTAGGCAATGTTGGCTTTGGCTTCTGATGTGCATGAGAGTGCACACAACAACCACTAATGAAATAAGGAGACCTGAGAATTCAAGTTCAAAATCACACTGGGGCAAAAGAAAAACACGTTTCTGACACGATGTGAACTCCCCCTGGGTTCACTGTCCTCTGCTTTAGGGGAGGCTGCTGGCAAGATGGCACTGCATCTGGGGTGTGTATGATTACCAGGTAGGCAAGCCTACCCTCAGGGCCCTGTTCCTGGGGCATGTCTGTCCCACACCGAATCACCAGCACCAGGGTTCCACGTACTATTCCCAAGTGGATGGTGTGGTGACGAGAGGATGAAGAGCGCCTGTCACCCTAATGCTCCCCAGTGAGAGTCGCTCAGACCACAGCCCAGAGACCCCTGGAGCTGCCCCTAGGAACTGGGCAGCTTATCAAAAAGAATCTTCCGCTCACTCAGTCCCGCTCACTCCACACCGGTGTGGAGACTGAGTCCAGCACAGTGTTCAGAGGTGAGGCCTCTGGAGAGTGAATGGATTTGCTGGTTGGGCCCTGGTGGCTTTATAAGCAGAGGGACCGAGACCAAACAGACATGGGAGCTCTGTGTCACCTCAGGATTCTGCAGCAAGAAGGCCATGGCCGGGGCCAGCGCTGTGGCTCAGCGGGTTAACGCCCTGGCCTGAAGCGCCGGCATCCCATATGGGCACCGGTTCTAGTCCCAGCTGTTCCTCTTCTGATCCAGCTCTCTGCTGTGGCCTGGGAAAGCAGTAGAAGATGGCCCAAGTCCTTGGGCCCCTGCACCCGCATGGGAGACCCAGAAGAGGCTCCTGGCTCCTGGCTTTGGATCGGCACAGCTCTGGCCGTTGCGGCCAATTGGGGAGTGAACCATCGTATGGAAGACCTCTCTCTCTCTGCCTCTCTTCTCTTTGTGTAACTCTTTCAAATAAATAAACCTTAAAAAAAAAAAAAAGAGAGAGAGAAGGACATGGCCGTACCCTACACCTCGACCTTAGACTTGCACCTCCAGAACTATAGTCCAAAATAATCCTCTTTTCATTATGAGGCAGTCATTAAAGTAATGACAAGCTGACTGACATATGAGGTTACAGTCTACTATTATTTATTAAAACACAACAGAAGCAGGCACATTTACCACTGGGTAAATGCCTGCCAGTGATCATTTACTTTAAAATTTTTTTTTTTTATGATTTATTTTGTTTGAAAGGCAGAATTACAGAGAGAGAGAGAGAGAGAGAGAGAGAGGGAGAGAGAGAGAGAGGAGTGTGTGTGTATGACAGAGAGAGAGAGAGACCAACCTTCTATCTACTGGTTCACTCCCCAAATGGCACAACAGCCAGGGCTGGGCCAGGAATTCCATCCAAGTCTCCCATGTGGGTGCAGGGGCGCAAGTAGTTGGGCCATCTTCTGCCACTTTTCCAAGCACATTAGCAGGGAGAGGGATGGGAAGTGGAGCAGCTGGGATTCAAACTGGCAGCCATATGGGATGGCAGCATCACAGGTGGTGGCTTAATCCACTACTCCACACTGCTGGCCCCAGAATGAATAGATTTTATTCATTTTAACTCTATTATTTTAATCTTGGCTGCTCTTGGTACCCATTTTATGAAATTTGTCCCTTAACAGCACACAGCTAACGATAGCTGAACATCACATCAGCTCTGGACTGGATTCTGGCCCAGAACTGCAGGTAAAACATGAATGGTCCAAGGGTGACAGGAGATCACTGCTGATGTCCTTCTGTTGACCACCAAATGGTGGTTCCCTAAGAGAACGGCCCTAGGAAACATGTACCAATCAGAGACAGACAGACATCATCGAGGGCAACTGACATCCAGGGCAAAAGGCCTCCAGACTTTTGCTGACAGGACACAAGGAGGCGGGTGGCACCAAAGAAGCTTTTGAGGAACTGGGTGAAGGTGCCTCCGACACCCTCTTATTTCAGAGTGCTGAGACAGTGACAGAGCCCGGAACCCAGTGGACAGCCAGGAGAGAGGAGTCCCTGTAAGAATCAAGTGGGACTCAAGTCCAAGGAGCCAACTGCAAAGTGCCCTCAACCACTCTTCATGCTGCTCCAGGGACCATGGTGGGCCAGGGACAAGCAGAGGCAGCAGCAGCCGCTGGGTCTGGAAAACCCTGCTGCCTCTCAAGCTTGATCAGCTCAGCCACTGCAGGCCCGTGAGGCAATGCTCATCCCCATGGAAAGCAGGGCTTGCCACATGGCACACGGCAGGCCTCTGGCTGCAGGAGTCTTGCTCCCTTGCAGCTCCTGCCTATTCTCCCTGTAGCCTCGCCCCTGGCTGATACAGGTCAGACTCCGTGTGGAGATAAGACACTTCCCCCCAAGGAAAGTCCATGAGATTGTCCCTTTGGTGGACAAAGGATGGTGAGATCGTATGGGTACAGCACCTACCCCACAGGGTGGTAAAGATTTGAGGAGGGGGTGGGGTGTTGATAAGACAGGGAAACAATGGCTCTCACCCTGCCTCACTCTGAGATGAAGACCATATGCTCACACAGAGGTTCTGCTGCCCCAGCTCTCCCACCTATGCCCCACCTGGTGTGACGAGTTTGGCACTGATACCAAACCCAGGCTGCTCTGATACCACAGACCCTGGATACTCTGGTGCTGACAGCAAGCCACCAGCCCATCCTCTGGAGCTGTCGGGACCCAGGGAAGGACAACTGTCAACTTTCGAGTTCCCTCTTTCCTGAGGACCCAGGGAGGGGCCTCCGTGCACCACTGCACCTTGCTCTACCAGGCACCCATCCAAGGTTTGTGTCCCTAAGGCTTTTCATCCTGGTTTCCTACCCTGTGCTTTTGCTCAGATGACCCCCCAGGATGGCTCCCTTCTTGCTCATCCTTAAGACCACCCACTCCAACCCCAAGCAAACAGAGGCACTTGGCTCCTTCTAACTCTTGTTCCAGAACTTCTGCTGAGGGATCAAGGAATGAGTGAATAGGGGCTGGTGTTGTGGTGTAATGGGCTAAGCTGCCGCCTGCAGCACTGGCATCCCATATGAATTCCAAGGCCCAGCTACTCCACTTCCAATCCAACTCGCTGCTAGTGTGCATGGAAAAGCAGCAGAGGATGGCCCAAGTGCTTGGACCCCTGCCACCTGGTGACACAGATGGAGTTCCTGGCTCCTGGCTTTGGCCTGGTCTAGCCTTGGCTGTTACAGATATTTGGGGAGTGAACCAGTGAATGGAAAAGCTCTCTCCCCTCCCCCCACCTCTCTTTGAGTAATTCAGCCTTTCAAATAAATAAATAAATCTTTAAAAAGTATGACTGAGGAGGCCGGCACTGTGGCATAGTGGGTAAAGCTGCTGCCTGCAGTGCTGGCATCCCATATGGGCACCAGTTCGAGACTCGGCTGCTCCACTTCCAATCCAGCTCTCTGCTGTGGCCTGAGAAAGCAGTAGAAGATGGCCCAAGTCCTTGAGCCCCTGCACCCATGTGGGAGACCCGGAAGAAGCTCCTGGCTTCAGATCAGCGCAGCTCCTGCCATTGCGGCCATCTGGGGAGTGAACAAGTGGATGGAAGACCTCTCTCTCTTTCTCTACTTCTCTCTGTAACTCTTTCAAATAAATAAAATAAATCTTTAAAAAGAGTGAATAAATACAAATATTATATTTGGAGCTGTCAAATGATGCCCAGAATGTAAAATTTAAAACATTCTGGGGACAGTGCTGTGGTATAGTGGGTAAAGCTGCCGCCTGCAGTGCTGGCATCCTATATGGGCACCAGTTCAAGTCCTGGCTGCTCTACTTCTGATCCAGCTCTCTACTATGGCCTGGGAAAGTAGTAGAAGATGGCCCAAGTCCTTGGGCCCCTGCACCCACGTGGGAGACCCGGAAGAAGCTCCTGGCTCTAGATTAGCCATTTGGAGAATGAACCAGTGGATGGAAGACCTCTCTCCCTCTCTGCCTCTCCTCTCTGTGTAACTCTTTCAAATAAATAAATAAATCTTTAAAACAAACAAAAAAAAAAGTTCTGCAGTGGTTTATATTCAATTGCACGAGTTATAAAGGCTGTCATCAAGGATCTTTAGTTCCTAATTAAGTGGTTTTCTTGTAAATGGCCATTTTAAAGAAAATGACCAAGTAAAAGCATACAGCCAGCATTCATTTCATTCTTTCAGAACAAAGTCTACAATATAATTGACATAATCGCCAGCTGGCAACTGCAAATTAAGATTCTTGTAGGTCGTGATTAAAAATAAAACTGGCCTCACAATAACCACCTTTCTAAAACTGACTTTGTTTTGGTGGAACAAAACTATGATGACATCCCTAATTTTCCTACAGAAGAGGCTCCTGGCAGGAGGAAGGGCACTGATACCTGTGCAGTTAGAAGAAACACGGCAGGAGAAGCAGCCAGGTTTCCCCCTGAGTATCCAGAAAGTGGAAGGCCAGGAAGAAGACACAGCCTAGAAATCGAAACACTTCGTAGAAATGCAAACCCAGGCTGCTTTGATTTAGACAAACGAGCAGCTTGCATTCTCCCAAATTCCTGGGCATCCCCAAATACCACAGTTCATCAGAACCCATGACATGAAGAATGGCCAAAAGTAACCTCATGAATGAAACCAGTCTGTTTAACTTTTCCAGCATGAAAATGAAGACTTATCTGAAAGTATCTCATTCTCTAAAATGTCAACACTCATCACAAAATTCTTAGAAGTTTCCAGTGTATAATGCATTTTAAATACTTTGAAACTGTTGTTTCTGGCTGTGTAAACATCACTCTGAATGCAGCCGGGCCCTCTTATGTAAGGATGACTCACCCAGTTTCACAGAAGCCCAGGGCCCAGGGCAGTCTGCTCGACTTCAATTTGATAGGATTACTCAGTTGTAGGAAGAAGCAAAGGGAAAGAGACCTGCTCCAAGCATTTAACTTGACAGTCCAGAATACTTGAACACTGGGAGAACCGGGCCACTGCTCGCCTGTAACCACTGTGTACACTACCATCATAGCTGCCAGCCCCAGGGAAGGAAATGTCTGCAAATGCCGCTCTCAGCATCTCCCTTACACGACCTACACAGAAATTCACCTAGATGATCTTTTTTTCTTTTTTTCCCTTTTCCCAACAAAGGAACAAAACTCAAAAAGTACAGTCTGCATACCTACTCTCTTGTCATCTGACTGAGAATGTGGCAGCACCTCTGGGGGCTGAGACAGAAACCCCTGAGGCATGTGAAGCCCAATGCCAGCCAGCAGTCCTGGGGGCCCAGTGGACTCCTCCCTCTGGCACAAGGACCGGGTCTGCTGCCCGACACCGTAGATAGTTCCTGTTATTTTTCCCAATCAGAGAGGCATAAGACATGGAATATTCTGGAATATTCATGGAAACTGCTCTCCTGTGCATACTGGCACTTATTCATGGTAAACTGCTCCTGACCCTTCAAAAATCTGATGAAAGCCCAGAGTTCTCTCACGCCCTCACTGAAAAGCCAGTGCACACAGAAGCCCCCACACCCACCAGGGCCTTGCCCTGAGGACCCTGCACACCCACAGTGGAGGCAGCTTTTTTTTTTTTTAGAGACTTGCTTATTTATTTGAAAGGCAGAGTTATGGGGGAGGGGGAGGGGAGAGGGCGGGTTGAGAGAGAGAGAGAGAGAGAGAGAGAGAGAGATGAATCTTTCACCCACTGTTTCATTCCCCAAATGGTTGCAATGGCCAGTGCAGGGCCAGGCTGAAGCCAGGAATTTCATCTGGGTCTCAAGAGCACTTGGGTCATCCTCCATTGCTTTCCCAGGCACATCAGCAGGGAGCTGGATCAGAAGTGGAGCAGCCAGAACATGAACTGGTGCCTATTTGGGATGCTGGCTACACCTGCTACACCACAATGCCAGCCCAAGAGGTGGCCAGCACTGTAGCTCACTTGGTTAATCCTCTGCCTGCAGCGCCAGCATCCCATGTGGGCACTGGGTTCTAGTCCCAGCTGCTCCTCTTCCAGTCCAGCTCTCTGCTGTGGCCCGGGAGAGCAGTGGAGGATGGCTCAAGTGCTTGGGCCCCTGCACCTGCATGGGAGACCAGGAAGAAGCACCTGGCTCCTGGCTTCGGATAGGCATAGCCCTGGCTGTAGCAGCCATTTGGGTAGTGAACCAACGTAAGGAAGAGCTCTCTGTCTCTCCCTCTGTCTATAACTCTATCTATGAAAATAAAATAAAATAAAAAAAGAAAGAGAACCACGATGGAAAGAAGGCATCATACTTACACTGGTTGGGTGCTGGGCAGCAGCTTCATGTTGCAACCTCACCCTCTGGGGCATCATCACGTCGTCCTGTAAGAGAGAGCACACCCTGACTTCTCAAAAAGCAACTCCACAAATAAGTCAAACAATAGCAAAATAGGCAAATGCACCCATTGGTGAACTTGGATGGGCAAATCCACCAAGAGCCTCACCAGAGAAATGCAACTGTTCAGAGAGGAAGGAATGAAAACCCTGGCAATTCCAGTGAGGCCAGGTTCCCTTCCTACAGGGCTGGGAAGGCGGGCACAGACGGTGGGAGACAGCCTGGCACTACCCAGCCAGCTGGCAGATATGCGTCCCTTAAGACCCAGGCGTGTAGCCACCTGCGGTAAAACATGCACCAGGGGAAGGGTGTGGCAGCTTTGCTCAAGTGTGGGAATGACCCAGTCATGGGCATCAGCTGGAGACACAAACCGTGCCAGTTGCTACTTTGAAGAAATGTGTACTTGTTCTGTGCTGCTCCTTCACTCACTGTTAGGTCTGTGGCTCCTACTTATGTTTCTGCAGCTGTTACTGGGTTCCCTGTGGGATGGCATTCAACAGTAGTAACATGCAGTTTACTTCCCAGGTGATAACTCAGGGATGCTGGGTTAGTCCCACACCCCTTGTGCCTCTTCCGTGCACACCCCACATGGCAGCATGCCTGCGTCTTAGGGGACATGCGCCCTCTGGCTGGACAGGGCCAGGCTGCCTCTCATAGAGTTCTGCCCATCCTCTTAGCCCCACGGGGGATAAGAACCACTACCGTTTGGAATTGAGAGGATTTATTCCATTTACTTATACTAAAACCAGGCAAGATTAACAGTGTTTTTAAAGAAATGTACACACAATACAAACCATAAAGAAACACAAGTGCATTAGGTTCCAGAGGTGGCCACTCTGTGAGAAGGGGGCTAACAGCAGGGAAGGAGGGTGCCCCAGGATGTGGCAGGCTGTTCTTGACCAAGCAGTGGCTACAAGCACACAGCAAGAGTCACTCACACACACACACACACACACACAGTGGAGTCACATGCACACAGCAGGAGTCACACGCACACAGCAGCAGTTACATGCACACAGGAGTCACACACACACAAGTGGTAGCAGTCAACCTGAACAGGTATTTCAAAAAAAGCACAGGCTGAGAGAAATCACAGGTTAACACATCTCTGTCCACTGTTGGTAAAAGCTGGGCGGTGGCTTGCAAGGCTGCTGAGAGGGGAGGCCTGGTTTATGGCATGCAGGAGGACCATCTGAAGGACAACCCTCACCCACCTCCAAAGGCAGGGAGCACTGAGAATCAAGCCTGCAATCTGCCAATCCCCAGTGCAAAGCCTGACCCTGGTCCAGGTTCAGGTTGAGGTGTCCTTTGCAAAGGAGTGCCTCTAACCCCTTTCTGGAACCAAGACCAGCCAGGGCTTGTATTTTGTTGGTCCCCAAAATATTTACCAAACAAGGAAGTGGATTTAGCTCAGTTCATTCATTTACAGAACATTCACACACTCTGACACTTAACCACCCTCCCCTATGGCTGGAGACAGAGCAGCAGCATTGCTCTCACTGCGCAGCCAAGGAAAATGAAATTTGGAAAGGCTATTTTACTCACTCAGTCATGCAGCAATTGCATTTCATAGGATAGGACGCCCGATCCACTGCCAGGTGGTCCACACAGCACTGCTCCTGACCCACGACCTCCACCTGTGCGACCACAGGACGCCCGACCCACTGCCAGGTGGTCCACACTGCACTGCTCCTGACCCAGGACCTCCACCTGTGGGACCACAGGACGCCGACCCACTGCCAGGTGGTCCACACAGCACTGCTCCTGACCCAGGACCTCACGGCACCACAATCAAGGGTGGCTGTGGGCTCGGGCTTGTGCAACTCACTGGTCTCACCTCTTCCTCACCGTCCTGAAGTGCTGGCTCCAGAGTGCTGGAGGCACAATGACAGGACCAGCTGGGCAGCCACAGCTGCAGGGTCTCCAGAAGGCTGTACATGCTCTGATTTGGGGTCCAGTATGGCACTGCACCCCCATCAGTCAGGACTCACATGTCCAGGAATCGAGGGGTGGAAAAAGGAACAGTACCACTTGCTTTGACCCCACTGACTCACTATCAAAATTCTGCTTCAAGTTCCTGCAACTTTCTACTCTGCCAGCCTAGAG
Organism: Lepus europaeus; assembly: GCF_033115175.1. Classification (NCBI taxonomy): domain Eukaryota; kingdom Metazoa; phylum Chordata; class Mammalia; order Lagomorpha; family Leporidae; genus Lepus; species Lepus europaeus. The sequence goes on along the minus strand of NC_084844.1, from coordinate 153,497 downwards.
GTCTTGGTTCCAGAAAGAGGACGCTTCCTCCAGGGGGCACGGCAACAACTCCTCTGAACTGGAAGTAAAGATGCCACTGCCCACTTCGGACCTCCATACCCCTGGGTCAGCAGGCTCAGAGAGGTTACAGGGCCGGCTAGGGCCACTGGCCCCAACTACCAAGGGGAACTGCCCTACTGTCCACATGAAGGTGAGGGAGCAAGTGTGTCTGGCATACAGGGGACCCCTTAGGGTGTGTTTTAGGGTTGCCATGCCCCGAGTTTAGGTCTGTGTCTAATTACAACAGCCCAATCCAGGCAGGAGCGTGAATGCCGCAGGCCTGACAGGACGAAGGCTGGGCCACCCCATCAGCTTAAGGACCATGGCCCACTGAGACGCTTGCTGAAGACAAACAGAAATACAGGGTGGGTAGACAAAGAGCTACAGCTTCCAGCAATGACCACATGATAGTTACAGAAACAGGACTGCAACTGTCATGAATGTGTGTATATACAAGGGTATTTCAGAAAGGATGTGGAAAACAGAATTAAAAAGTGAGTTTGGGAGCCAGCACTGTGGCATAACTAGCAGAGCTGCCACCTGCAACACCAGCATCCAATATGGGTGCAGTTTGTGTCCCAACCACTCCACTTCTAATCCAGTTTCCCCATTAATGGCCTGGGGAGGGCAGCTGAGGATGGCCCGAGTGCTTGGGCCCCTGCCACCCATGTGGGAGACCAGGAGGATGCTCCTGGCTTCAGCCTGGCTCAGCCTTGAAGCCAGCTGGGGAGTGAATCAGCAGATAGGAGATCTTCCCCCAACAACATTCAAATAAATATAGATATTTAAAAAAAAAAAAGTGAGTTTGGGGGTGAGGTGGCACAGCAAGTTAACCAGCTGCCTGGGATGCCGGCATCCCATATTGGAGTGCCTCATTCTAGTCCTGGCTATTCCGCTTCCAATCCAGCTTCCTGCTAACCCTAATGCACCTGGGAGGCAGCAGGTAATGGCTCAAGTGCTTAGGCCTGTGCCACCCATGTGGAAGACCGAGATGGGGTTCCAGGTTCCTGGCTTCAGCTTGGCCTCGCCCTGCTGTGGGTATTTCAGGAGTGACCCAGTGGATGAAAGATCTCCATCCCTACCCTTTATTGCTAACTTTCTCTCTGCCTTTCAAATAGATGAAAATAAATTTTGTTTTTAAAAAATGAGTTTATTTTGGTGTAAAAAAATGTTGAAACCCATGCATATGTGGTGTCTTCAGAAAGTTCACAGATGTGTATTATGAAAAAACTATGCCCGGATTTCGACTTTTTTTTTTATTTTTTCTAATTTCTTGATAGGCAGAGTGGACAGTGAGAGAGAGAGACAGAGAGAAAAGTCTTCCTTTTGCTGTTGGTTCACCCTCCAATGGCTGCTGCCACCGGCGCACTGTGCCCAGTGCACCACGCTGATCCAAAGCCAGGAGCCAGGTGCTTCTCCTGGTCTCCCATGCGGGTGCAGGGCCCAAGCACTTGGGCCATCCTCCACTGCACTCCCGGGCCATAGCAGAGAGCTGGCCTGGAAGAGGAGCAACTGGGACAGAATCAGGCACCCTAACCAGGACTAGAACCTGGTATGCCGGCGCCGCAGACGGAGGATTAACCTATTGAGCCGCGGTGCCGGCTGGATTTCGACATTTTTTACACTAAAATAAACTCATCTTTTAATTCCATTTTCCATACACTTCCCAAAGTCCTCTTATAATTGCCTAGAGTTTCCTCACTCTCAGAAGTCAAAGTACATTCAAATACAAATCTCCTGCCCTGCTGGGTGGCTAAGTAAAGTCAACATCTGCAAGGACAAAGAGAAAACTGAAAACACTGCACACTCACTCACCAACAAGCTGTAGTCCAAGGATGGATGCAGTGAGCAGACATTCAAGCCCGAAGAATGGATAGCAGGGCCGGCCCCTGAACCACTTCAGAGCCACAGTGACTGTAGGTTATAAATGAGCTCCTTGATCTCTCACCGCCACTCTGCTGAGAGGAGGGAGGAGGCCAAAGTCCCCACTGTACATGAAAGCGAGGGGATGTTTGAACAGCAAGCTGGGCTTTGCTGGTGGGGCTGTGATCCTACCACCTTCACAGGAGGCGTCCCCCGCAGGCCCCTCCTCCAGCTCTGGGCCAGGTCTATGGTGCTCACAGCTGGTGCCAAACACCAGGAGCTGATTTTAACCGAAGTCAGCTGGCATTCGGAGGAGAGAGGTTAAAAGGATAGAACTTCAAAAGCCCAGTATGCATTTCAAGTAGCTGTCCCAACCTGAGGGTGCTTTCGGAAATGCCATTATTTGTGAACCCCAAAGCGTGCAAAATTCCCAGACAGGCTGAGATTATAAAAGAATAACCAGCTAAGAAACATTCTTGGCAGCCTGGGGAAAGAATTTAGATATATTCTAGAAACCCCATGAATGCAGAATGAAACACTACATCCTTTCTGACCATAAAAATGTGGAGTAAGAAAGGCTACCCTGGCTAAACTCAGGATTAGAAGCAGCAGCTTCTGCGTGAGGTGCCCCTTACTAGACAACATTCCTGAAGCTGCAGGCCTCAGATCCGACTGAGAGGCCCCGGCCAGGACCAGGGTAGGGAGGGTGGAGGTGGAGGCTACTAGCAAATGATGAAAGTAACAGGCAACAGCCGCAGTTTCTTTGCACGGGAGAACAAAAGTCCTTTGTGTTTGTTAAGCCTTCTTTGTGTTTGGCTTTTAGACAAATTTAGACACCGCTGGAAATTACCTGGTCGTACCAAACCCCTTAGGGAACAGGGCAGACCCAGCTGTTGCTGGGTGCCTGTGTCCAACATAATGAGGTGACCAGGCTCTAGGGAGTTTTCATACTCACAACATACTAACCATCTCCCGGGCTCTCCAGACACCAGCTGGGGTCCTGTGGCCGAACTAGTCTGACACTGACCCCCTGAAGGTGGTGCAGACACCACAGGTCACAGCTCAGTTCTCACTGTGCCCTCTTCAGACACCATCACAAGGACTGGGGGCCCAGGGCACCCACACATGTGAGCGACTTGGCTACAGAGCCGGGGCTCCCACCGTCCCTGCTCGGTGTGGTTGCTTTTGCTCTCATGCCCCTGCTCTTGGGGAATCACCTTCACCAGTTTCTCATGAAGGATGTGATGGGGGACGAGGAAGAACAGCCAGATGACCAGGTGCAGGGCCAGGGCCCCAGGTGCAGAGCTTCTGTCCCCGTAGGGCTGTGGGTGCCACCCCCGGCACCCCCAGGGGCTCCCAACCCAGGAGCTCTCTGGACTCCATCGTCTGGAGCTTCTGTGCAGATTTCCTCACACAGGCATGACCGACTATTCGTTCAACCTCCAGCCCCTCTCCCTGTGGAATCGAGGGTTGGTAATGCCCCGTGCTGAAGCTCTCCGGGGGCCACTGAGCTACAGCAAAAGATGAACCTGTCCCCCAGGAAGTCCAAAGAACTTAGAGCTCTGAGCTAGAAAGGGAACAGAGTCCAAATGCATATTTCTGATATCACAATATTTTATACACATAACCTAATTTTCCCCAAATCTTAAGTTACAGAGGAGAAGCAAACAATCCAAGCTGCCTATTCCTGCAACCCCAGGAGCAAAGGCTACCCACAGAAGTGACAGGTAGCTCACAGCAAGCAAATAGCTGCTCTGCTTAAATTGGGGAGTTACATAAAATATTTTAAAAGTCTTAAAGGCAACAATGAGTTAACAAGATAGTAGTGAATTACTGGGCCAAACTCTAAGAGAAGGCATACTACTAGAGAGGGAAAGAGCCCCATGTGGCCCTAAGACCTCTGCCAATCCAGAAAAACAGTGAATTCACTTAAGTCTGGTTTTGATAACACTGCAAGGCTGCAGGAAACAGAAATGGAAGCCAAGTGTCTGTTCAAGGTCGGGGGCTGGGAGCTGTCAAACTCCCAGGCCACCAAGGGTTCCCTCCCAACGAGGAGGAAGAGGGGAGCTGAAGCTGAGTGGACTTCCCATGCAGGCCTCACACAACCAATGGAGAACTGCTCAAACACAGTGACCAGTAGACAGAGACACAAAGTTACAGACAAGGCCCCAGGCATTCAGAGTATCCACCAAAAATGTTTTAAGACTTAGGCAAAGGATGGTGTTGTAGCGCAGTGGATAAAACCACAGCCTATGATGCTGGCATCCCATAGGGGCACCAGTTCATGTCCAGGCTGTTCCACTTCTCATCCAGCTCCCTGCTAATGGCCTGGGAAAGCAATAGAAGATGGCCCAACTGTTTGGGCCCCTGACTTCCACTCACGTGGGAAACTGGAAAAAGCTCCTGGCTTTGGCTTGGCCCAGCGCCGGCTGCTGCAGCCATTTGGAGAATGAGTGGATGGAAGATCTGTCTCTCCCTCTCTCTGTGTAGCTCTTTCAAAATAAATAAGTTTTTTTTAAAAAAAAAGACATGCAAAAAAAAAAAAAGCCTATTAAAGAAAACAAAAATGTGTAAGACATAGACCAGGCATAATGGCACAAATATTGTTTTATGAAGTAATTAGAACAAAATTTGTAGAAACAGAAAGTAGAATACTGGTTAGCAGGAGCTCAGGGACAAGTTACTGTTTAATGGGGGCAGAGTTTCCAGGGGAAGATGGAAATGTTCTGGAGGCGGATGGCGGTGATGGCCACACAGTGGTGTAGGTGTGCCTACTGCCACAGAACTGCACAGTGAAGTGATCTGAAGTGTCAATTTTATGTTTTGCATACCTAACACACATGAAAAAATGAAGACAAACTTGAAGAATTAGAAAAAATACAAATCCAAATGAGGCAAAAACCAGACAAATTTAACAGCAGAATAGATGTTTTTAAAGAGATCATCAGTGGCCGTGAGAACTTCTCGGACAAGATCTCCTCCCCCACCTCCAGGAGCAGGGCAGGGGGCAGGCGCCTCCTCCTCGACTTCCAGCAGGGAATCCATCCAAAAAAATAAAACTACAAGAGATAGTCACTGAGCTTGAAGATTTATCAAAAGAAATTATTCAGAATTTAACAAAAAGAGGCCAGAAAATGGAAGATAGAAAAAGGGGAAAAACAACAAAATAACAAGATAAATTATAAAGGTGGGGGGGCTGGGGGGGGAGAATAGAGGAGAGGCAATATTTGAGGAAGCGACAGCTAAAACGTTTCAAAACTGGTAAGAGCACCAACCAAGTTTTTTTTTTTTTTTTTTTTAAAGATTTATTTTACTTGAAAGTCAAGAGTTACACAGAAAAGGAGAGGCAGAGAGAGAAAGACAGAGAGGTCTTCCATCCGATGGTTCACTCCCCAATTGGCCACAATGGTGGGAACAGCACCTATCCGAAGCCAGGAGCCAGGAGCTTCTTCCAGGTCTCCTACAAAGGTACAGGGGCTCAAGGACTTGGGCCATCCTCTACTGCTTTCCCAGGCCATAGCAGAGAGCTGGATCGGAAGTGGAGTAGTCGGGTCTCAAACCGGCGCCCATATGGGATGCCGATGCTTCAGGCCAGGGCGTTAACCCGCTGCGCCACAGCGCCGACCCCATCCAACTAAGTTTTTAAAGCCCAGTAAATTCCAAGACAGACAAACTCCAGAAGCAAAGCCTACTCCCAGAAATGGGTGAATAAACGGTTTCAGAACAGTATTCTTGATGAGGACAACTGTAAGATCTAGAAAAATTATTTTAAAATGTCCAAGACACCTGTTAAAGGCACTGGAGAGATATTAAGGTCAAAGGACGAAGACGTGGAAGAGCAGAAAACCCCAAAAGGTGAGAAACAGCATGCACCTGAGGGAGGCAGGCTGGCTGCCATGCAGTCACCTGCCCCTCAGGGCAAAGTCAGCCCTGGAGAAGGTGAGAGACCACCCAATTCCTTCTACAAACAGCTCCTCATGGCACCCACTTGCCTGAGAGCTGCCAGAAGAGGCTGCAGCTCAGAAGGCGCCTGACACTGTCAGGGCCAGAGGAAAGACCTCAGTGAGAGACCTGGGGGGACAGAGGCTGGGGCTACTCAGGGCTTTCAGCTGAGACAGGGAAAGGGCAACCAGAAACAGCGCTGTCGTCATAGGCTGGCTGCCCACCAGAAGCAAAACAAACCCTCAGTTTCTAGAACTTTTCAAATTCATGTTCCAGGACACAATTAAAAGTAAAGAGGCAAACAAGAAGACAAATTGTGCCTAAAAAAGTAAATGAAAGGAGCATAAAACAGAAGCAGACCCACAGAGAACCCAGAATGGGCTGTGAGGCACGGACTAAACACCACAGTGAGTGACACATTCAGAGCACTCAGAGACAGTCAGAAAGTGCTCCTAAGTAAAAACCAGATGGAAATTCCAGAAATAAAGAACAGGACAACAAAGTAAGTACTCAACAGACAGGCTAGACAGCATTCGAGACACAACCGAAGAGGGAATTAACTGGATAAAATATAAGGGTAATTTCAAAAGTTCATGAAAACAATGGATTTAAAAGGTAAGTTTATTTTGCTGCAAAGAAATGAAAATCCGTACAGGTTTTTCATCATATGCGTTCTCCATGAACCTTCTGAAGACCCCTCGTAGACACACTGGTGCTCAGCAAACCAGATGGCTGAAAACTTCAGAGCAACAGATGGGAGACTCAAGTGCAGTGTGAAAACTGCAACAGGACAGCAAGGTGGAGAGTGGGGCTGAAAAACCTCTCCACAAGTCATGGCTGAGAATTCCACAAACTTGAAGGAAAAAATAGAGAGAGGTCTTTAAAAATACCACATTGTCACACCAGAGTAAAAACAAAAACAAAGCACGAGCCACCTACATGCTGCTTCAAGAGACGCACCTCATCAAATACTGGACAGGCTGCAAGGACATGGGTGAAGGACACAGAGCAGTATGGTGCTCACACCAAACACTGCAGATCAAAGACAAAAGCTTACCAGGGGGACAGCACCAGGGCTCAGTGGGTTAAGCCTGTAATGCCAGCATCCCATATGGGTGCCGGTTCAAGTCCTGGCTGTTCCTCTTCCAATCCAGCTCTCTGCGGTGGCCTGGGAAAGCAGTGGAAGATGGCCCAAGGCCTTGGGCCCCTGCACCCACATGGGAGACCTGGAAGAAGCTCCTGGCTCCTGGCTTCGGATCGGTGCAGCTCTGGCCGTTGCAGCCATTTGGGGAGTGAACCAACAGACAGAAGACTTTTCTCTGTCTCTCCCTCTCACTGTCTGTAACTCTACCTCTCAGATAAATGTTAAAAAAAAAAAAAGCTTACCAGAGACAAGAATATTTCCTATAGGCAAAAGAATCAGACCCCATCAGCAAGACACATGATAAATACACACATCCCTAACAACAAAACCTTGCCCAAAAAATTATAACAGTCAGAATTGGAGAAATAGACAATTCAACAATAAAATATGGAAACTTCAACAGTCCACTATTAAAGATGGATAAGGCCAGCCCGAGGCTCAATAGGCTAATCTTCTGCCTGTGGCACAGGCACCCCGGGTTCTAGTCCCGGTTGCCCCTCTTCCAGTCTAGCTCTCTGCTGTGGCCCGGAGTACAGGGGAGGATGGCCCAAGTCCTTAGGCCCTGCACCCGCATGGGTGACCAGGAGAAGCATCTGGCTCCCGGCTTCGGATCAGCGTGGTGCGCCGGCCGCAGCGGCCATTGGAGGGTGAACCAATGGTAAAGGAAGACCTTTTTCTCTGTCTCTCTCTCTCACTGTCCACTCTGCCTGTCCAAAAAAAAAAAAAAAAAGGATAAAACAACTAGACAGGAAGTCTGCAAAGACACATAAGGTTTTAATAACACTGTCAACCAGCTGACATCTTCAGGAAAGTCATTCAACAACAGGACAAATTCTTCTCAAGGCACAGGGAACATTCCTAGGACAGGTGACGCACTTGCTATAAAATCAGTATCTGGCTGGCGCCGCGGCTCACTAGGCTAATCCTCCGCCTTGCGGCGCCGGCACACCGGGTTCTAGTCCCGGTCGGGGCACCGGATTCTGTCCCGGTTGCCCCTCTTCCAGGCCAGCTCTCTGCTGTGGCCCGGGAGTGCAGTGGAGGATGGCCCAAGTGCTTGGGCCCTGCACCCCATGGGAGACCAGGAGAAGCACCTGGCTCCTGCCATCAGATCAGCGTGGTACGCCGGCCGCAGCGTGCCAACCGCAGCGGCCATTGGAGGGTGAACCAATGGTAAAGGAAGACCTTTCTCTCTGTCTCTCTCTCTCACTGTCCACTCTGCCTGTCAAAAAAAAAAAATCAGTATCTGTAAATTTAAAAGGACTAAAATCATGCAAGTATATTATATTCTCTGACTATAAGAGATTTAAATTCGAATTAGGAAATAGGAGGATACCTGGGAAATCTACCACCAGTTCAAAATAGCATACTAATTTTGTTAAAGATTTATTTTATTTGCAAGGCACAGTTAGAGAGTGACAAAGAGGGAGAGAGAGAGAGACAGACGCAGAGACAGAGACATCTTTCATCTGTTGCTTCACTCCCCAAATTGCCACAATGGCCAGGGCTGGGCCAGACCAAAGCCAGGAGACAGGAGCTCCTTCAGGGTCTCCCATGTGGGTGCAGAGGCCCAAGGACTTGAGCCATCTTCTGTTGCTTTCCCAAGCACATTAGCTGGATTAGAAGTGGAGTAGCCAGGACTCGAACTGCAGCCCACATTGGATGCTGGTATCCCAAGTGGCGGCTTTACCTGCTATAACACAATGCCAGCCCCCAAAATAGCATACTTCTAAAATAACCATTAGGTTGAAGAAGAAATCACAAGAGAGATTGGAAAGTATTTTGAACTTACCGAAAACAAAATCATGACAAACATGATATAGCGAAAGCAGTGCTTAGAGAAAACTGGACAGCTATAAATGCTGTATTTTTTAAACTTAAGAAACAGCAAAAGTGAAGAGCAAACTAAACCCGAAGTAAGCAAAAGGAAGGAAATAATAAAGACTAGAGCAGAAATCAATGGAGTAGAAAAAAAAGAAAAAAATTAATGACACCAATGATTGATTGATTAGGAAAATCAAGAAATTAGCCAGAGTAGAGACAGAAAACTCTTTTTATCAAGTGGTAAATATTTTAGGCTTTGCCAGCCACATATGGTTGATGGCATATATTTTTTCTGTTTTGTACTTGTTTTATTTTTCTAACACTTGAGACCATTCTCCCGCAGGAGCCACTACAGAACAAGCTGCTAGTGCCTGCGGGCCCCTGAGCTAGACGGACCCAGAGACAAAGACTGCATTACCAAAATTAAAGACTCAGAGAATACTGTAACAACTGAATGTCAACAAATCACACATAAATTCAGATGTAACGACACATTCCTACAAAAACACAACAGACTGCAAATAGCTAAAAAAGAAATACAAAATCTGGAAAATATATAAAAAAGAATTAGGGGTCAGTGTTGCAGCCCGGTTGAGCCACTGCCTTTGATGCTAGCATCCCATATGGGTGCTGGTTCAAGTCCTGGCTGCTCCCAGCTAATGCATCTGGAAAAGCAGTGAAAGATGGTCCAGTACTTGGACCCCCGCACCAGCATTGAAGACCAAGATGAACTTCCTGGCTCCTGGCTGCTGCAGGGCCTCAGCCCTTGCAGCCATTTGAGGAGTGAACCAGGGGAAGGAAGACTTCTCTGATTCTCTGGCTCTTCCTCTCTTTGTAACTCTGCCTTTCAAATAAAATATATAAATCTTTTTTAAAAATGTAGTATTTAAAAATCTCTCAATTCCAGATGGCATCAACAGTGAATGCTGAGGTCGGCGCTGTGGTGCAGTGGGCTAACGCCTGGTCTGAAGCACCAGCATCCCATATGGGCGCCGGTTCTAGTCCAGCTGCTCCACTTCCAATCCAGCTTTCTGCTATGGTCTGGGAAAGCAGTAGAAAATGGCCCAAGTCCTTGGGCCCCTGCATCCACGTGGGAGACCCAGAAGAAGCTCCTGGCTCCTGGCTTCAGATCGGTGCAGCTCTGGCCGTTGAGGCCAATTGGGGAGTGAACCATCGTATGGAAGACCTCTCTCTCTCTCTCTGTCTCTCCTCTCTTTGTGTAACTCTGACTTTCAAATAAATAAATAAATCCTTAAAAAAAAAAGTGAATGCTACCAAACATTTAAGAAGAAATAGCATATTTACAAAGTCTCTCTGAGAATGGAGGCAGTGGGACACTAACTGGTTCATTCTATGAGGTTAGTACCTAAAACCAAAGCAGCTAAAGATATCACAGAAAAGGAAAATTACAGAATAGCATCCCATATGAGCACAGAGGGAAGAATTCTCAACATGCAGAAAGGGTTTCATATGATGACCAGCTGGGGTTTATCCCAGGAAAGCAAGGTTGCTTTAACATCTTAGAGTCAACTGATTTCATACAGCATATTAACAGAAGAAAAGAACAATCATTATGTGATGAATCAGTAACTGGAGAGGAAGCATGTCACAAAATCAAATGGTTTTTCATAATAGAAAGTCTCAATGTAGGGACAAAAATGAACTTCCTCAACATGATGAAAAGCATCTACAAAAGTGCTACAGTGAACATCTTAATGATGAGACTGAATGCCTTCTCCAAGACTGGGAACAAGGGACACTTGTGTCACATCATATAGCATGTTCTGGTCAGTGCACTAGGCAAGGAAGGGGGACAAAAGGCACTCAGGTCAGAAAGGAAGAGAAGCTGTCCCAGTTGGCACACAACATGATTTTACATGTAGAGAATCCCAAAGAATTCACAAAAAAGTAGAACTGATAAACAAGTTCAACAAGGTCACAGAAGACAAGATTGAAACTAAGCCTCTATACAGTGCCTTCAATACAGACACTGTATACCATGAGGCCTGTCTCCACCCTCCCTCCCCTACTTCAAGTGTCATTTCTCCATCTTTCTGATAGCAAACCAACCCCCTATTCAAATTAACTCAGCTACAAGGTTCTAATTACTGGACTCACAAAACCATTTGCTTCTCCAATAAGTTACACCTTGACGGTCAATGTTGCCTTGGATGTCTTTTCCAGGAGTTCCAGGTCCATAGCAGAAAATCCCTTCCACTTACATGCAGCCCCCAGACTGAAGCCCATTTGGCCATCACAGAAATTCCCAAAAGTGGGGCCAGCGCTGTATCGCAGCAGGTTAAACTGCTGCCTGCAGTGCCGATATCCCATATGGGTACAAGTTCAAGTCCTGGTTGATCCACTTCCGACCCAGCTCCCTGCTAATGCACCTGGGAAAGCAGCAGAAGACGACCAAGTGCTTGGGCCCTGTATGCACATGGGAGACCTGGATGAAGCTCCTGGCTTTGACCAACCCAACCATTTGGGGAGTGAAGCAGCAGATGGAAGGTCTGTGTGTGTGTGTGTGTCTTCCTCTCTCTCTCTCTCTGTAACTCTTTCAAATAAAATAAATACATCTAAAAAAAATTCCCTAAAGAATCCAGTATCACCAGCCAAACAAGGGAAGACCACATGCACCACTAACCCGCCAGGAATCTTTTTTTTAAAATTTTTATTATTTTTTATTTATTTGACAGGTAGAGTTATAGACAGTGAGAGAGAGACAGAGAGAAAGTTCTTCCTTCCGTTGGTTCACTCCCCAAATGGAAGCCATAGCCAGTGCTGCGCCAATCCGAAGCCAAGAGCCAGGTGCCTCTTCCGGGTCTCCAATGCAAGTGCAGGGGCCCAAGCCTTGGGTCATCCTCCACTGCCCTCCCGGGCCACAGCAGAGAGCTGGACTGGAAGAGGAGCAGCCGGGACTAGAACCTGGTGCCCATATGGGATGCCGGCACCGCAGGCAGAGGATTAGCCAAGTGAATCATGGAGCTGGACCCCCTCCAGGAATCTAGACACATACTGAACCCACACTTCTCACCCCAACTTCAACCCATAAGAACCTTCACCCCTAACCCCTCAGGGAGCCCTGGATTTCAGTGGTACCTGCCCAACTCCTTGCTCTGTGCTTGACAATAAATGCCTTCTTCTTCCACCCCATGTCAGTGACCAGCTCTCAGCACATGAGGAAAGCAGACCCAGTTTTGGGCGTGCTAAGACAACTCCTCCAACCAGTTTTGGAATTGTTCTATTTCAAGATCAAAATGTAAAAATCAACTGTATTTCTAAACCCTAGCACTGAACAATCTGAAAACAAAATAAAGAAAATAGTATATCCACAATAGTATCAAAAGAATAAAGTATTCAAGCATATATTTATCAACGTAAGTCCATGACTTGCACACTAAAAGTTACAAAATATAACTGAGGGAGTTACAGAAGTCAACGGAGAGGCTGTCCACCACCACTAACAGGAGGACTCAATCAACACCTCCATCACTACAGTGACAAGAAATAGAAATAAAAGGCCCAAGGCTGGGGCCAGCACTGTGGCGCAGCGGATTAACGTCCTGGCCTGAAGCGCCGGCATCCCATATGGGCTCTGGTTCGAGACCCAGCTGCTCCACTTCCTATCCAGCTCTCTGCTGTGGCCTGGGAAAGCAGCGGAAGATGGCCCAGGTCCTTGGGCCCCTTCACCCATGTGGGAAACCCAGAAGAAGCTCCTGGCTTCAGATTGGTGCAGCTCTGGCTATTGCAGCCAATTGGGGAGCGAACCATTGGATGGAAGGCCTCTTTCTCTCTCTACCTCTCCTCTCTCCGTGTAACTTTGCTTTTCAAATAAATACATTAATCTTTAAAAAAAAAAAAAAAAAAAAAAGGCTCAAGGCTTAGAAAGGCCAAGGCCGGTGCTGTGGCCATACAAGTGCTGGTTGAAGTCTCAGCTGCTCCACTTTCTATCCAGTTCTCAGCTATGGACTGGGAAAGCAGTGGAAGATGGCCCAAATCCTTGGGCCCCTGCACGAGTGTAGGAGACCCTGAAGAAGCTCCTTGGTCCTGGCTTTGGAACAGCTCAGCTCTGGCCATTGCGGCCGTTTGGGGAGTGAACCAGTGGATGAAAGGCCTATCTCTCTGTCTCTAGCTAATTCTGCCTTTCAAATAAACAGATCTTTAAAAAAGAAAGGTGAAAACAATTAACTCTCATTAGTCACTCACCAATATAAATAATCCAAAAGAACATAGCAAGTTTCTGTATACAAAAATAAAATTAGTATACTTGTAACCTACAAATTTTTTGTACTATGCCACTTAACAATAGTATCAAAACACATCGGGGCAGGGGCTTGGCCTAGCTCTTAAGACACCACATGGGATGCTCACAGCCCATATCAGAGTCCCCGGGTCCTGCGAGGCCCGCAATGCTGGGATGGTGGGGCGACGGCATTCTTTGACAAGAAGCACCAGAGACGAGTTTCGGTGAATATGTCCGTTTATTAACAATCAAGCATAAGCTTTTAAAGGGCAGGCAGAGGGGGGCATAGCTAATTCAGGGCAACACTAATTTCATAGGATAAAGCCAATATTGGTGCCGCTAAGCTTCTCCAATCAGCTTGAAGGTCAAGTAGCCTATGGTAGCTTTCCAGGTGGTTCTAATGGGCCTGGGCCACACACGAGAGCTGTTTCCCTAATTGGTAATTAAAAGACCCTTTGATGGAGGAGAGGGGTGCTGGGGGGGGGGGGTGTGCCTCGGGCTCCTGCTGCCTGCCAGCGGCCAGGCCACCCTAACCTCCTGCATGGGCTAGGCAGGCAATCCCCCAGCCAGGCACAGGATCACCCACACCTGGGTCTGCGTCTCTGCTCTGCCTCCGATTCCAACTTCTTGCTAATGTGCACCCTGAGAGACAGCAGGTGATGGCTCAAGTACTTGGGTCCCTGCCACCCACATGGAGTTCCCAGCTCCTGGCTCTAGCCTGGCTTTGTCTGCAAGAGCAAGGCTCTTTAATATGCAGTTTCACTTTGCTTATACACATAGGCATATGATTCCTCCTCAAGCGCCAAGACCTCCACAGAGGTCGAGGAGAAGAGCTGAGTCAATGCGGGATTTAAAGAGGTTCAGCTGTGAATTATTTCAGCACAAGCAGAAACTCTGAACCTGAACTGACTCCTCCAGCGGGCACACACAGAAGCCCTGCAGAGCCCAGGCTCCCAGCACGGGGTGGGCCTGGCCACAGGGGAGGCCGGCAGTACACCCAGGGAATGTTCTTAGAGTTTACTTAAAGTAATGAAGACAAAAACCCGTGGCTGACTACAGCCTCAATGTGCAACTGTGGGCTCTTTTTCACGCACTGTGATTATGTGTTCTGTGGTTAAGAATTCTTCATAAGCATCACAGGAAATCCCTCACACAGATCTACACGACTGTCTTTAGCAGCACTCCACCGTCACGTATTACCTTGTTTCTAGTTTCTGCCATGATCAATCATTCAAAGCTGCTTTGCACACAAGTCTCTCTCAGAGCCACTCAGAAGTACAATTCAACACTCGAAGCCACAAGCTTTTTAAACTCCCAGAACAAAATGCAATTATTCTGCCACCCCTGTAACAATTTATGCTTTCACAAAGCTTTATTATTTTGGTTTTGAAAGGTGTCTAAGGGTTAGCACTGTGGTGTAGCAGGTAGGGCCGCCGCCTGCAGTGCTGGCATCCTATATGGGTGCCAGTTCGAGTCCTGGCTGCTCCACTTCTTTTCCAGCTCTCTGCTATGGCCTGGGAAAGCAGTGGAAGATGGCCCAACGCCTTGGGCCCCTGGACCCACATGGGAGACCCGGAGGAGGCTCCTGGCTTTGGATTGGCTCAGCTCCGGCCGTTGCGGCCATCTGGGGAGTGGACCAGCGGATGGATGATTCTGCCTTTCAAATAAATAACAGATAAATCTTAAGAAAAGAAATGTGTCTAACTACTTCGTGTTTACTCACAAAGGATTTAAACAGTCATAAAAGTTTATCTGTCACTTTCAAGTCCACCTTCACCAGCCTCCACTCCTGCCTGTGGCCCGTTTATCTACTACTGGTTTTCTTATCCACTTCTATGAATTATTTCTATTTAAGGCTAACACTTTTAAGTATCATATTTGCCAATATCATCTCATTTATCTTCATTTTGTTTATGCTGTTCTCTGCTGTGCAATTTTACACTTTTTGTAATCTTATTTATAATTAATTAAGTTCGTAAGTACAATGGCAATTACACCGCCAACAACCTACTAACCTCAGCTTTTCGTATGACCATATTAGAAAAATGATTTCCGGGGCTGGTGTTGTGATAGAAGGTTAAGCCTCCATCATATGGAATGCAACTCCAGCATCCCATATAAGTACCAGTTCAAAACCCGACTGCTCCACTTCCCCTAGCGTCTGGAAAAGCAATGGAAGATGGCCCGAGTGTTTGGGCCCCTGCACCAATGTGAGAGATCTGGAAGAAGCTACAGGCTCCTGGCTTTGGCCTGGCCCAGCCCTGGACATTGTGGACTATTTGAGGAGTGAACCAGCAGATGGAAGATCTTTCTCTCTCTGCCTCTCTCTGCCTCTCTCTCTCCCCCCTCCCTTCTCTGTAACTCTGCCTCTCAAGGAAAGATGATTTTAAAGAATCCTACTAAAATGTACAACTACTCAATTATTCAACTAACATACATACATACATTGCAAACAAAACAAAGGGTTACTTACTGAATCCAAAAAGCAAAGGTAAGACCCTGAGCTCTGTGCAATTGCTTGATTTTTAGAATATCCAACTGTTGAGAAAATGAAAAAGAAGTTATTTCATAATTCAACGTCAAAAGAAGTCTCATAAAGCTTAGTATACTATGCATTATCAGGAAGCTAGGAACATTTTGTACAACCCAGCAAAAATTAGGTCAGCTTTCAAAGGAATGAGAGGGACATAGGTGGGGGCCAGCATCCTACACTAGTGACCAATGTGAGTTTGACGATAAGACACCCACAGTCCATCGGGCTCCACGGTGTAGCAGGATGTACTTGTGGGAAGAAAAGTAAACTTAGTACACACTTAGTAACTCCTGGACATAGTTTATTTTATTTTTAAAGATTTATTTATTTATTTGAAAGGCTGAATTAGAGAGAGAGAGAGACAGAGATCTTCTAGCAAGTTCACTCCCCAAATGGCTGCAATGACCAGGGCTGGGCCAGGCCAAAGCCAGGAGCCAGGAGCTTCATCAGGGTCTCCCATATGGGTGGCAGGGGCCCAAGGATTTGGGCCATCTTCTGCTATCTTCGCAGGTGTATTAGCAGGGAGCTGGATAGGAAGTGGCGCAGCCAGGACTTGAACTAGCATCCATATGGGATGTCAGCATGGCAGGCAGCAGAGTGGCTTTACCCACTATGCCAAAGTGCCGGCCCAAGGACATAGTTTCATAGAAGCAAAAGTAAAATGTCTCAGAAAGAGGTCTGTAGAGTGCATCCCGAGGACAGTCACAGTCAGGGTCTGGTCTCAAGCGGAAGTAGAGAACTCACACTTGTGTGATCCGTTGTTAAAAATCTGTTAAACCAAACATTTGATAGGGCAGCTATCTGAACCTGTGCTGAAGCCACGCCAGTGTCCACCACATCTGAGTGCATGCATATCCAGCATTGATTACAAGTCCTCTGCCTGGTGCAGACCAGCAGAACCCATCTGCATAGTCACCAAGAGCAGCATGTGTCCTTAAGAATCCAAAATTGGGGCTGGCGCTGTAGCACAGCGGGCAAAGCTGCCGCCTAAAATGCCAGCATCTCACACGGGTGCCGGTTCATGTCCCAGCTTCTGCACTTCAGATCCAGCTCTCTGATAATGGCCTGGGAAAAGCAGCCGAAGATGACCAAGTGCTTGGGCCTCTGTTACCCATGTGAGAGACCTGGAAGAAGCTCCTGGCTTCAGCCTGGCCCAGCCCCAGCCACTGCAGCCATCTGGGGGGTGTGAACCAGTGCTTCTCTCTCTGTATCTCACTCTATGTAATTCTTTCAAATAAATAAATAAATTTAAAAACAAAACAACTGGGACTGCTGCAGGGTGACATTCAAGGGAACACACCCACTTTCCCTAGAGAAGAGACTGCCAATACCTGAATCACGTTAACCGAACAGTTAGATTTGATACCACCAAGGGAAGTCACATACAGCCAAACAGATTTATGCAGAATTACAACAACAAATCTCTCTGGTTTTCAAGGTTAGGACAAACCAGAGAAAGTTGTCCACCCAAGGGGACTTCAGCAAATTGTGCCTTTCAGCCACACCCACAGCACTCCCTTGTTTTCTGCTACAGAGGCAAGAGAAGCCTGGGCCCCGCCACTCACATCTGTCCTGCTCTTGGGTGGTACTGGAGCACCACTGCGGATGGCGCAGCAAACAGAGGTGAGATGCACAAAGTCGTCCTACCCTCAAATTTCCAAAGGCTCCAACCCAGAGCAGTGCCCTTTTGGTGAGGGGGGTTCTCACACAGCAGTGGTTTAATCTCTAGCTTAATCCACAGAGCTCTGCTCACCTAAATCAGTAACAGAACAACCTTAGTTACCAGCAGGAGCGGAGAAGAAACACACCGCGGGAGGCAGAGCTGGGCTCTCACCCCTGGATGGGCAGCAGCCAGGTCACAACAGCTGCAGCCAACTCCCCACCACCCCTGCAGAGTAAAGCAGGCACAGAGAACACCTCATGACAAGCACAACCAAGCAGCTATTTTTTGGGGGGAAACAAGGTGGGAAGTGACTTTCCATAACACCCTGAAATAAGCAGTTTTGTTCAAAAAGCAGCTTATCAAAGGCAGGCGTTAGCAGAAAAACCCAAATCTATGAATCTGGGTAATGAAGGAAGACACATCTCACCAAGGAAGCTGCAAGTTTCTCACACTAAATCTTGTGTTTGGCAGAGACCAGGGATTTGCTTTAATAATTACTCCCTCAAGAAAGTCCAATGTTTGTGCCTGGGGATCCCTATGTGAGGAAGCCCATCGTTCACAAGGGGAGACAGTCACCATGGCCACGGCAGGAAAGACTCGTGCCTGGGCGGTGGGACAGAAACATTCCTTACTCTTGGAGAGGAGAGAAGGGGTTGTATTTTATTTTGATTTTAGCCAAGTGACTACATTACTAAGAATTTTGCTCTATTATGAAATAAAGTCATAATAAGTTCATCTTAATCCATTTTAAATAACCAGCCTCTTGAAAACAGACACTGGATTTGTTTTCTCTGACTTTCCTATTAGAGAAAATACATTATAGGAAAATACAGCCTTTCAGATATACCCCAATTGCCTCATTTATTAATGTATAATCCAGTTTCCCATGAATCCCTGACCCAAACTTCAACAGTCAGGAGGGTAAACTCAGGCCTTCACAATTTTAAAACGGATAGTATTACTGACCTTGATAAAAAAAAAAAAAGTACAAATATGATATGGATCAGGTAAGAGCTAATCTGTAAAAGCATTTTCTGAAAGAAAAAACTTGTTTTTGATATGGACATTAGTCAAGGATGTCGACAGTTACCAAAATGCTTTCAATTTACTGTCAACTATATTTTTAAAGAATATTAAAGAACTTTCATAATGCTTTCAAAACCAATTTGCTTACATGCATTTCATAAGTTGAAATAGATGTTCTATGATAACAAATTTATACGGTTTTCCATTTCAAGCAAATTAAATAACAAAAACAAGAAATAATGTTGAGAAAAATAATAACATCTTCCAGCTGATGAACACGATGAGGATGTCAGTGACAGATGGTCGCTACCACGGTGCTGCAGTGTGGGCCTTACACACATCACACCTTCCCAACACTCGGACACGGGCACCCACTACCACCTAGACACAAATGAGGAAACCGAGGCACCTGGCAACGGGGCCCTGCGAAGCATCTGCTCTTGCCTGAGCTCCATGTCCCTCCCATATCCTCCGAGACCCAAGTACTGCAGGAACAAGGCAGGGTTGTGCTGCCCACGTCCCCTCCCTGGGACTTACAGGTGGGAGGTCGCCACAGCAACAGCAAGGCATCTGGGCTTAATGGGAGTTTTATAAAACAGACTGTTTCTTCACTTAAAGAACCAAGCCTTAAAAACTACTGTTTAGGGGCTGGCACTGTGGCGTAGTGGGTAAAGCCACCACCTGCAAAGCCGTATCCCATACGAGTGCCCGTTTCTGTACCAGCTGCTCCACTCTGATCCACTCCCTGCAAATGACCCAAGAAAGCAGCAGAAATGGCCCCAGCACTTGGGCCCAGCCACCCTCATGGGAGACCTGAATGAAGCTCCTGTCTCCTGGCTTCAGCCTGGCCCAGGGCTGGCCATTGCAGCCATCTGAGGAGTGGACCAATGCATGGAAGGTCTATGCTCTCTCTCTCTGTCTTTCAAAATAAATCTTAAAAGCTATGAGAAATATATAAAAATTTTTAAGTATTGTACATATTTGCCTGCTCTCTGAAACATTATGCCCTGGGGACTCGGCTAGAGCACTTTTTTTTTTTTTTAAAGATTTATTTATTTACTTTAAAGTCAGAGATAGAGAGGAGGAGAGGCAGAGAGAGGGAGACAGGTCTTCCACCTGCTGGTTCACTCCCCAAATGGCCGCAACAGCTGGAGCTGAGCCAATCCAAAGCCAGGAGCCAGGAGCTTCTTCCAGGTCTCCCATGTGGGTGCAGGGGCCCAAGGCCTTGGGCCATCTTCCACTGCTTTCCCAGGCCATCAGTAGACAGCTGGATCGGAAGTAGAACAGCCAGGACTTGAACTAGCACCCATATGGGATGCCAACACTGCAGGCAACGGCTTTACCCACTACACCACAGTGCCGGCCCCGCTAAGCACATCTTGAGAGACAAGGCTGTTTCAGCAGGGTTGTCATTCACCTGTACCAACACCTACCCTCCATGTGCTAGCTGCCCCCCCCCCCCCCCCGCAAAGATAACAGAAGAAAATGAGCTAAATACCAGCAGGAAGCTGCAGAGGGCAAAGCCCATTTCCCCCAAAACCCCAATCGGGTTCTCTCGGGCTGGGGGACACGCACTTTACACTACTTTCCTCACACAGCAAAACTGTTTTTACCAAGAGCCAATCTCCAGATCAGTATGAGGATGTTCCTGAGACCTCTGAGAAAGACATCCTGAGTTCAGAGCCCAGTTCTGCTGCAGACTGATGCTTCCACTTATAACAGTTAACAAGTCCTTGAGTAAAAAGAACCTCTGCAGGGGCCAGTGCTGTGGCACAGTAGGCTAAGCCTCTGCCTGCAGTGCAGGCAACCCATATGGATACCGGTTTGTGTCCTGGCTGCTCCTCTTCCAATCCAGCTCTCTGCTATGGCCTGGGAAAGCAGTAGAAGGTGGCCCAAGGCCTTGGGGCCCTGCACCCACGTGGGAGACCCAGAAGAAGCTCCTGGCTCCTGGCTTCGGATCGCCTCAGCTCCGGCTGTTGCGGCCATCTGAGGGGTGAACCAGCAGATGGAACACCTCTCTCTCTTTCTCTACCTCTCTCTGTAACTCTGTCTTTCAAATATATAAAATAAATTAAAAAATAAAAAATAAAAACATGAGTCCTAACCCTACAGAAAGCTACCCTCACACCCACCTTTAAACTCCAAGCAACTGCACATGATTTCAAAAAACTGTGTAACAAAGTAAATTTAAAATCCACTTTCCATGAACTTTTTAAAAGTACCTTAATATATGCACACATATTTTTCAAATCTGATATGAAAACCTTAAAATCAAACTAAAGGACACCTGATCCATTACACCTGAAGTCATTAGCAGGCAGCGGGAATGGGAAGCAGAGCAGGGGCTCAAACCCAGGCACTCTGACACGGGACACAGACTTCCACAGGGGCACCTGACCTGCTGCCAAACACCCGCCCTGACCTCTGCTCTACCTTTGTTTCCCTGCACTACTTCTACCTCTCAGTAGTCACTGCTGTGACTGTGCTTTGTTTTCAGGGTCATCCTGATACAACCATTCTTGAAGAAATCCTCCCCACTTGTTTACAATTTCCCTTGAAAGCTCTGCTCATTGGCAACGGATCTGGGTACGAGAGTTTTGGTACCTATCAAGTAAAAGTTTACTTGACTTTAATCTTTCAGTCAGGATTGTGTAAACTGAACCAATAGACATGTCTGTGGTGTCAGCTACTATTTATGTATTAATCATCGGTCCTTCAACAGGGACATGAACAAGATTTAACTTCATCCTTGCAAACTGATGTGATGGCATCCCATTTGGGCACCTGTTCAAGCCCCAACTGTTCCACTTCCGATCCAGCTCTCTGCTATGGCCTGGGAAAGCAGCAGAAAATGGCCCAAGTCCATGGGCCTCTGCACCTACATGGGAGACTCTGAAGAAACTCCTGGCTCCTAGCTTCAGATCGGCCAAGCTCTGACCGTTGTAGCCATTTGGGGAGTGAACCAGCGGATGGAAGACTTCTTTCTCTTGCTCTGCATTTGCCTCTCTGTAACTCTGCCTTTCGAATAAATAACTAAATCTTAAAAAAAGAAAAAAAAAAAGAGCTCCAAGTCCCTTAAACAAATGATATTGGAACAACTGAACATCTATAAACACTTCCTACCACATAAAAATTAACTCAAAATAGATCAAAAATCTAAATAGAACTCTTCAAAGAAAACACAGGTATCAATCTTCATTTGGCAATGACTGATTTGGCAACGGATTCTTAGTGTTGATCAAGAAACACATGCCACACAAGAACAAATCAGCTAGATTTCATTAGAATTACAAACTTCTGTGCAGGGAAGGACACTTTCAAGAGGGTAAAAAGATACCTAAGAATGGCAGAAAATATTTGTAGATCATATATCTCAAAAGCTCTTGATTTCCAAACAAGTACAACTCAACAATAAATAACCCACTTGTAAAACAGACAAAAGACTTGAACGGACATTTCTCCAAAGAAGATACACAGATGGACTACAACCACAGGAAAAGATACTCAACATAATCAGTAAGTGGGGAAATACAAATCAAAATCACAATGAGGTACATTTCACTTTAGTACAGGATGGCTACACTACAGAAACCAGAAATAACAAGTGCTGACGAGAGTACAGAAGCTGGACCTTCACAGCACTGCTGGTAAGAGGGAAAAACAGCACAGCAACTCCTCAATGTGTCTGACTTAGACTCACAATATGACCCCGCAATTCTACACCAAAATACTCATATATCCTCAAAGGATTTGAAAATCAGCGTTCAGGGGCCGGCACTGTGGCATAGTAGGCTAAGCTTCCCCCTGCAGTGCCAGCATCCCATATGGATGCCGGTTCAAGTCCCAGCTGCTCCTCTTCTGATCCAGCTCTCTGCTATGGTCTAGGAAAGCAGTAGAGGATGGCCCAAGTG
This sequence comes from Lepus europaeus, assembly GCF_033115175.1. Lineage (NCBI taxonomy): Eukaryota > Metazoa > Chordata > Mammalia > Lagomorpha > Leporidae > Lepus > Lepus europaeus. The sequence goes on along the minus strand of NC_084844.1, from coordinate 131,312 downwards.
CTTGGGCCCCTGTACCCACGTGGCAGACCTGGATGAAGCTCCTGGCTTCTGGATTTGGATCGGCCCAGCTCTGGCCATTGCAGCCATTTGGGGAGTGAACCAGTGGATGGAAGACCTTTCTCTCTGTCTCTCCCTCTCTCTCTTTGTAACTCAACCTCTCAAATAAATAAATAAATAAATAAATAAAAAGAAAAGGTAGGCAGGCAGGCAGGCCAATGTTCAAATAAAAACCTGTACATGAATGTTAACACCACCCACAATAACCAAAAAGTGACAAGTGGCCAAACACAAGACGATATATGCATACACTTGAATTTAATTCTCCCACAGAACAATAAAATGCTGACAGATGTCATAACGTGGATGAGCTTTAATAACATTATGCTATATAACAGCAGCTAATTACAAAAGAGCACATCATACATGATTCCATTTATATGAAATGTCCAGAATGTCAGGCAAATCTATAGAGATGGGAAGTACACTGGAGTAACCCACGTGCTGCCACAGAACACCACAGACTGAGTGCCTTACAGAAATGTGTTCACAGTCCTACAGGCTGGGAGTCCGAGATCAAGGCAGTGGCAGGTTCAGTATGTGGTAAGGGCCAACCTCCTAGTTCACCCAGGTGTCTTATCCCCAAGTCCTCACAAGGACCAAGAGCAAAGTCTCCCTTGCCCCGCCCCCTTTTTAAAGATTTATTTATTTGAAAGGCAGAGTTACAGAGGGGAGAAACACAGAGAGATGTTCCATCCACTGGTTCACTTCCCAAATGGCCGTACAGCCAGGATGGGGCCAAGCTGAAGCCAAGAGCTTCCTCCAGGTCTCCCATGTGGGTACAGGGGCCCAAGCACTTGGGCCATCCTTCATTGCTTTCCCAGGTCATTAGCAAGAAGCTGGATCAGAAGTGGAGCAGCCAAGGCTCGAACTGGTGCCCATATGGGATGCCAACGTTGTAGGCTGGGGCTTAACCAGATACAACGCCAGTCACTGGGGCCTCTTTTGAAGGGCTCTCCTCTATGTATGAAGTTCCACACTCATGACCTAAACACCTCCCAGAAGGGCCTCCTCCTAACACCATTACACTGGGGTTAGGTTTCAACATAGGATTTGGAGAGGGGTCACAATCACATTGTAACAACAAATCTTTACCAAAGAATAGGAATTCAGGTCTAGTATATTCTTAACAAGAGGCATATCTAATTATAACCAGGGTGCTTTTTCTAGTACTTGAACAACACCAGACTATCTAAAGATGTAAGTTAAGGAACCAGGAACCAGCTTAATAAACTCAACATTCCAGCTCACCTCCCCGGGGAGAAGAAGAACTGTGCCCTCCAACAACCACGAGGATACCAGACTCTTCTAGCTTCTCTTTCCATTTTTCAATGATAGTCATAGACTTGTCCTGAAAATACAACGTCCACAGGTCAGGAAATATCCTTTGGAACAGTCAAACATAACTTACACCAGCACTAAATCACCCAAGAAGTTACAAATACCTGACTGGCATCATTAAAGACAGAGAGTTCCATGGCACCTTCAAAGTCCTGTTGCAAAACAGACTTCAAACACTCATCCAGCCATGGCTCAGCATTGTAGACTGGGAGGATAATGGACTGAAATTCAAAAGAAATGGATTACCAAACAGAATTCCCTTTCCATCGCTCTAACCTACTTCCCCTTCACTATCCACACAGTGCTCACTTCTACATGGCAAAGCTTGATTTACAGAGCAACCAAGAATAAGGCTTCCCAGGAAAGCGTGTGTTCCTGACAAATAAAAGCGGTTTATTCCTTCTCTCCAAACTCTTAACATGCATTTGCTCCAGAAGACGTATGTCTTAGGAGCAGGCACTGTGGCATGGGGTTAGGCTGCCACCTGCAATGCTAGTATCCCATATCAGAGTGTGCCAGTTTTGAGTCCTGGCAGTTCCACTTCCACACCAGCTCCCTGCAAATGTGATGGCTCAAGTGTCTGGGCCCCAGTCACCCACACGGGAAACCAGAAGGAGTCCAGGCTCCTCCCAGCTTCAGCCTAGCTGTTGCAGCCACTTGGGGAGTGAACCAGCAGATAGATCTCTTTCCCTTTCTCTTCCTTCCTCCATCCCTCCTTCTCTCTCTGTAGCCCTGCCTTTCATAAATAAATAAACCTATTTTATTTATAAAAAAAGATTTAGGTTTTAGATTTTCCTGAACTGGTCTTTAAAATGTTCTTGAAAGGGGAAAAAAATCTGGAAGCAACAAAATTTTCCCCAGCTCAACTGTAAATTCCTGTGCTTCCAACTGCAACTCAGAAACATTCTGGTTGAAAATAGCAGTGTATTCTCCAACCGTTCCTGAAAATAACTCATCTGTCCTTTTTTGGGTGGAATAAGCTTTGTTACAAACCACAATGTTAAAGAAACTGCAAAAAAGTAACCCCTTTTGCACCACCTAGCAGAGAAGTACCTACCCAGTGCCACACCAACACAGTGCATCCCCAGCAGGGCACGACTACACACTGCACTGCCCAGGCACTTTGTGTCAAAGTACGGGAAGCAGCACCCGACAAGACTGCCGTAAAGTGTGATGGCACCAACCCCACAATACTGTCGTAAAGTGTGAGGGGCACCATTCCCACAATGCCCCACAAAGTCAATGTGCCCAGTGAGTCCTCTCTGTTTTACACTCAGTTTTAGCTGGCTTGGCATAAGCTCTGTATTTTCTTGGAGCCCAACAAGTAAAACAAACATTTCTAAGCTTTTCTGGAGTAGTCAATGAAATCTGACTATCACTCAAAACAACTGAAAATAGGAATAAACTCTTCATTTTACACATAAGGCAACACAGAACCACAGAAATCAGTCTGTCCTCATCTTTAGGTATATACATGCATACATACATACACACACACACACACACACATACCTATCTCCTAACGAAGGAGACAAATTCCTAGACAAGAACACAAGCACGAACACGGGTCAGGTGAGTGCATGTGCCTCATCTATGCACAGATGAGTGTTTACGGAAAACTGGCAACTGTCGGGCACAGCAGTGAAGTCGCCACTCGATGCCTCCATCCTGTATCGGAGTCCCTGCTTTCAGCGCTGGCTACTCTTTCCCATCCAACTTCCTGCTAAGGCCCCCTCTGGGAAGCACATGATGGCTCAGGGACTTGGATCCCTGCCACCTACATGAGACCTGGATTGAGTTCCCGGCTCCTGGATTCAGCGGGGCGGTCTCAGCTGCTGCCAGCATTTGAGGAGTAAACCAGTGGATGGAAGACCTCTCTCAGTCACTGTTTCAAACAAATATCTAAATCTGTTTTTAAATGTTAATTTAAAATTCATAGAAATGGAGTTAATGCTAAGTTTAGTTTGGTGCAAAAATTTTTGAAATCCTTGCAGTGTTTTCATAACATGCATTTTCCATGAACTATCTGAAGACCTCTGGTGTGTATACTCAAGTGTGTATATAAAATAGGTATGATTTTTTTAAAGACTTTATTTAAGAGGTAGAGTTACAGTGAGAGGGAGAGACAGAGAAAAAGGTCTTCCACCTGCTGGTTCACTCCTCAAATGGCCACAACAACCTCAGAAGCCAGGAGCTTCTTCCTTGTCTCCCACGTGGGTACAGCTGCCCAAAGACTTGGGCCATCTTCCACTGCTTTCCAAGGCCATTAGCAGAGAGCTGGATTGCAAGAGGAGCAACCAGGACATGAACCAGCACCCACATGGGATGCCGGCACCACAGATGGAGGCCTTACCCACTACCAGCCCTTAGATATGATTTTTAAAATAGTAAATGCAAGGACCAGCGCTGTGGTGCAGCGGTTTAACGCCCTGGCTTGAAGCACCGGCATCCCATATGGGCGCTAGTTCGAGACCCGGCTGCTTCACATCCGATCCAGCTCTCTGCTATGGCCTGGGATAGCAGAAGATGGCCCACTCCCTACACTCCCGTGGGAGACCCGGAAGAAGCTCCTGGCTTCAGATTGGCACAGCTCTGGCTGTTGCAGTCAATTGGGGAGTGAACCAGCAGATGGAAGACTTCTCTCTGCGCCTCTCCTTCTCTCTGTGTAACTCTGACTTGCAAATAAATAAATAAATCTTAAAAAAAAAAAAAGTAAATGCAAATACTGTTACAAAAAGCTCACAGGAGTGTTGAAAATGCAACTATTTCTCTGCAAATGAAACAAGGATCTGCCCCAGCAGCGGTTCCGTTCCCAGAGCTTCACTTATATCCACAAAACAACCGCTCCGGACTTCCTTCATACATACGGGTGTGGGTTTTGTTTGTTTGAACGGTTGAGACCCTCTCGGATGTCCTCTTCCCAAATGCCCGCCAACAGCCAAGGCTGGGTGTCCCACGTGGGGAGCCAGCGACTGCTGCTGTCTCCCCAAGATGTGCACTAGCAAGAACCTGGGGTCTGGCACCGCGGGAGGGTCTTCGGGCGGGACGCTGCGCCAAACGCCCGCTCGGGGACTTTCCAAGGAGGGCCTGCTTGCTGCTCAAAACCGGCCGTGCCTCTGCCTCGGACGGACCTTGCTCAACCACGCGCCCCAGGGCGAGCGCGGGGCCTCCCCGCGGGGTCCGGGCGCCTCACCACCCGGGGAGCGCTACGGGGAGCGCAGCGCTCAGGGCTCGGAAGCCTCGGCCCAGGAAAGGAGGCCGAGCGGACGCGGAGGACTCGGGGCCCCACAACGCCGTCCGCCCACGCCCACCGCCCGGCCCCGCAGGCGCGCGCAACGCCCCGAGAGGCGGGTCCGCAGGGACCCGAGCGTGAGCGACGGGGCGACGGCGCCCCCGCCGCACCTACCACGAGCGGGCGAGCGCCGCGGGCCCGCATGGCCTCCGGTCTCCTCAGGACGCCCCGCGTCCTCCTCCAGCTCCGCGCGCCCCGTGGTCTCCGCTCGCGGCGCGTGCGCGGGCAGCGCCGGAGGCGGGGAGGCCGGGGGCGGGGCCGGGGTCAGGCCTCCTCCGATTGGTGCCGAGACGTGTCGGTCCTGCGGGGGCGAGGCCGGAGTGGACGGCCCAGTTCCCCACGCGCAGTGCCAGGCTCTGGGGGCGGGGCTCGGGGCGGGCGCCGGGGGCGGCGACCCCCGCGGTCGGGGCCGGCCTCTGCCTTACACGGCGCAGGGGCTCTTCCGCACGCTGCGAAGTCCGCGAAGCGAACGTTTGTCCGCGGGGAAGTTGTGAGGAGACCGCGTGTTTGACGGGGCTGGATTCGTGAGGAGGCGCCTGCGTTCCCGCTGGGTGGTGGCTGGAACCCGAGACCTGAAAACCTCGTGGCGCCCTTAAAAGGAAGCGGGACGGGGCGCGGGAGAGGGGTTGGACCGTTGTAGCCTCTCGGGAAGTGGCTCCGGAAGGGCAGGTGGACATGGAGGTGGACTGGCCCGAGGCCGGAGCGGGGCTGCTGGGTGTTCGAGCACGCGGGGGAGCCCCCGGGCGTGCGCTGGGTTCCTGGCGTCAGCCCAGGCCGGGGCGATCGGCTGCTGGCTTCGCGGTGGCCTCACGTCCTGGCGCTGGTCCCTCGTCGGCGCCTCCCCCGGCAGCCCTCGGAGATGACTCCGCTTAGCGGGAGGCGGCCCCAGGAGCTGGTGGTCTCCGCGACCTGGCAGAGCAGCCGCCCTGCCGTTTTCTGAGAACATAGCGCCAGGCCAGCAAAGAGAAGTGCCCACGGCCCGCCTATTCTCTGGACCTGCAGACCCGCACCGAGCCCGATCCCTGCCTGTGGGGCCCTGAGGGCCTTCGCTTCTCAGTGTCACCCGGGTGGGCCTGCTGGCGACGGGCCCCCGAGGGCTGCTGAGCCCCTCACGCGAGGGGCGATGGGGACAGTAAGGCTCGTGTAGAGAACAGGTCTGGGGTACGTTAGGGCCCAGTGTGATGTTTGGGCTCAGGGTTGGGACCCGTATACATAGATTAGCCTGCGGAGCTACTCCATCTCTCCCGGACCAGGCACCTGATTGTTCAATGAGCACGTCGTCAGCAGAGAGCCAGCCATGCTCCCTTACTGTCCAAGACAGATTCAATGCACACCTCTCTGCACAGCAGCTATTACACATAGCAGCACTTCAGTGTGAGCACCACTTCCAGTTGTGACTTTTTTTCCTCATTAATTTGACCTAATTTGAACTTTTTGGACAAGTAGGAACCATTATGTCAGATGAGTGCAATGCAGCCTTGTAGATAAAAAGCCATTTGCAGAATATTCCTCAAGTACTTCATGTTCTTTGGGGGTTGGTGTATTCAAAATAGCCTCATTTCGACACCTCAGTAAAAAGTAGCACTGAGGCCACCAGAATGCACTGTAGGCTCAAGATAAGGGGTCAGAGAGCAGCAGCTGCAGCTGGGTTCCGGCACAGCCGTGCTGCCACGTGGCATTCAGAAGTAGGCTTGGCTGCTTTTGCCTTGCTTCCTGTGCATCTCTTACTGCCAGAAATTTGCTACTCACTGCCTTTCCCCCAATACAAATTTGATTAGAATGTCCTTTTGGCAAACATTTAGAGAACCAAGAGGCACTTCAGCAATGCCAGACTATATTCATTTGGTGTTCCAAACCCAGGGGTGGTGAGAGGGCTTAGGCCCTGGGGACTGGGGCACAACACACACACACCCCCGTGAGAGGAAGTAAGGTGTGGGGGTTGGTGTTCGCTGGGTTGAGATCCTGTGGGCTTAAGCCAGTGGGAAGTGAGGTCATGATGGAAGATGAACAAAGTCACAAGGCCCCTGCAGCTTTGGCTCACTGCATGGACGGCCTCCTTTAATTTTAACAGTTCATGCAACATGTTATCGGATGCTGGCTGTATTCAGAGGACTTGGTGCCAGCTGCCAGGGCTTGGAATGGGGAAGGCTGGGTGCTGTGGTCTGTTTGTGCACTACCACCCCCAAAACCAGGTGCTGGTGTTAGGTGGAGCTATGAGGAGGTGGTTGGGTCCCCAAGGCTCTGCCTAGTAAGTGGAATTAGTGCCCTTATGAAAAAGGCTTCAGGGACCCACAGAGGTGCCAGCTATGAGGAATGGGCTCTCACCAGACAAAATATCTGCTGGAACCTTCACTTTAGAGTTCCTGGAACTGTGAGCAAAAATCTCACTTGTTTGTAAGTTACTCAGTATATATTCTGTTATAGCAGCCCAAACTAAGCCACCAGGTCTCCAAGTCTAAGAACTGCACCATAGCCTCTTCCAATGCTGATGTAGGAGGAGATGTGCTGCAAGTCTTCAACAAATGTCACTAAACTGGAGATGCGGCCCAGATGGGACAAATCTGCCATGAATGTTATCAGTGAAGGCAAAGTCCAAGCTTTAAAGACAACAGCTAGAAGGTTTCTCATGACAGCTCACACCCCCAGACCTCCATGTGCCTTTTCCAAGCTTCCAGATGGTACAAACCTCAACTATGGCTCAACCTCCCCTTGCAGTGTATGCCCCTTGGCGGTCAGAAGTACCTAGGACTGCAGGAGGCTGCAGGTGTTGGGCAGAGCACCCTAACAATAAATGTGTTCATAAAGGAGTAAACCAGATGTCAGACAGCACACGTTGGTTGTTGATCTGTCTCATGTTTTTTAAATGTTTGTTGTTGCTCACTATGTCGATCTAATGACATGAGTTGCAGCTGATTGGTTAAAAAAAAAAAAAAAAAGTCTACAAGACAGCAGATCAGTGTGGAGATGATCCCTAAAGCCCATGTTTCAGCAGCATGTGTTCCCGGAATTCAGACCTGTTGGGGAGTTAGAACTGATCCAGTTTGAGTCATGACCTTCAAGAAGGTGGCTTCTGGGAAAGGAGCCCCCTCCCACATGGAGCTCCTGGAAGCCTCAGGCAGGGGTTGAAGTCATAGTACAGGCTGCTGGGCCGAAGACAGAGCCTGGCAAAGACAAGCCTGTGAATGGCGGATCCTGGATGCAAGAACTTGAGATTATGGCATTCAGTTGACAGAGTGATGGGGCAGCCCTGTATGTCCATGGGGGATTAAGACCCCATCCAGTTGGGGTGGACACTTGGCTTAGCACTTAAGATGCCCACATTCCATTCATAGTATCTGGATTCAGTACTCAGCTCTAGCTCCTGACAATAACTCCCTGTTAATGTAGATCCTGGGAGTTAGCAGTGATGGCTTAATTGATTGGATTCCTGCCACCCACGTGAGAGACCCAAATTGAGTTCCTGGCTCCCAGCTTGGGCCCCGTCCTGTCATGGCCAAGGCAGTCATGGCCAAGGCAGACATTTAGGGAGTGAACCAGGGGATGAGAACTAACTCTCTCTCTCTCTCTCTCCCTCTCTTCTCCTCAAATAAATTTTAAAAATCTAAAAGACCCTACCTACCCATTGCCTTGCCTAAAGCACAGCACAATAATGTTTGCTGAATGAATAACTAATGGGTAGAAATCATTGTTCTACTAGTCTGTAAACTGTCAGGAATTCTGAAAAGAAGAAATCTCATTCTCCGAGCATTTCCTAAATTCCAGGCACTTTACAAATATGATTGCTTTAAAGCCCAGCGTGGCTGACTGCAAGCTCAAGTCTGAACCCACTGCAGGACAACATGATTGACCAACGCTTGAGTCTGAACCCGCTGCAGGACAACGTGGCTGGGAGGGATGAGTTTCCTGTCACAGGAAGTATTCGTTTAGCAACGGGGATTTACCAAAAACATTCGTTTAGCAACAGTGTGGATTTCATGTGTGCATCAGGTGCCTCACAGAATGGTTTTCTTGGCTTGGATCTGCCTCACCAGTCCAGAAAGCACAGCCTGAGTCGGGGGTTTGTACATGGAGTGTTTCTGATGGCAGGAGATACGACAGGAGGGTGAAGCAGGAAGGAGAGGCCAGAGCAGTGTGCTCCATTGAGTGCATCCTCATCAGGGCCAGATCCCGGAGCCCTGGAGAACTGACCCCTGTGCAGGGAGGACGAGCTTTTGGTCTGTCGTCTGGAGCTGCCCCTCTGGGTGGTGACTGCATACCAAGGCCACCTGGCTGGACCCACTTAGGACCAAGAAGAGGGGACAGGCTGAGCTGGGGGAGCCTGATGCAGGGTAAAAGCAAGCAGTGATCTGAGGTGGAATCAAAGCATTTCCTCCAGCAGACAACCCAAGGAAGAGGAAGGACTGTGTTCTACAGTCTTGTGGCTGGTTCTGAAGTGACTTAAGATAGGTGCTCTTCAAATTCTGGGATAATTTACAGGTGGAAGGCAGGTATCATGTGTGGGTTGTGGCCCAGTTACAGCTCATCACAGGTATGTCTGTATTGGACCATCTGCCAGTTGGAAGGAGAGGCCTGTGCTGAACAACTTTGCATATTTGAGGAGACCTTTTCCTCCTTGTGGAGCCCTTTAACTTGAGACAATATGTACAGATATACCCGCATGTGGGAGAAAGGGCTAGGATCAGTTCATGTCTGAGAGAGCATGAGGGTGAGGGAGGCCAGAGGCCCCGGGCAGTCCCAGCATTTCCCGTGAGACCTCACAGAGGCAAGCCCCTGTGCTGCTGGCATCCTGTCAAAGCCTGGAACCCCTGGGGCCTTACCTGGGTGTCTGCCAGGAGCCCTCCCCAGCACCTCCTCCTGGCAAGATTCTCAGGGCGACCACCTCTACCAGCTGGTCCCTGTTGGCTTGCATAAGAAGAGAGCAAGCATGGGCTCCAGGTTGACCTGTGGTACTGTCACTTTCTGGCTGAGTAGCCCTGGCACATCTCAGCCACTGCACATGGCTCATTGCAAAGTGGGGACCTCTTTCGTTGTCTGGGCAAAAGTCAACTCAGCTAATGCAAGTGAGACACCTGGTCAGCTCTGTGCCATGTGTGGCTGAAACTGTGGGTACTCAGTGCCTGCCTCTATATTCAGCACCTGCCTCCTCCACCTCCTCTCTGGAGCTGGACCACTCCTTGGCCTGGGGATCCACTCTAGGCCTCTGTTGGTCCTTTTGCTGCCCCAGGGACTGTTGTATGATCACACAGGTTCCAGCTGTCCTGGGCACAGACATGAGCATTAGGTGGTTAACCCACCTTGGGCACCTGGCCCACTGAGTCCCCAGGTGTTTCTCATTGACCACTGAGCAAACAGGCATCTCAGTAGACACTGTGATGGGGCTAGTTCCTCAGATATTCTTGTACATCCACTACACAGCAGGATCAGTGTCGAGGCCCTGCCCAGCATAGACTAAAGGTCCTGTGTCTCTGAGCCCAGAACCCACATCTTAGAGTAGGCAGTGACCTACCAGCTATTCCTAAAAACAAAATCTGAGTGTATACCATATATTAAAGGCACATATTTTCCTGTAAGATTCTGCCTGGTTTTGCACATTCTTAGGTGCATATTGCTGGGTCAGTATATTATTAAAGTAAACCTGAGCCCAGTTACGTTGAACAGTTTGCTTAAGGAAGAAAAAGGTTCTAGAGCAAGGCAGTGCTCCACAGCAGACTACTGAAACACCCAACCCTGCTTGGTGCAGTTCTTATCTATAGTCAGAGAAAAGGAAGTGCTATCTAAAACAACCCGATTGGCTATAGCCTGCACTGGCTTTGTGTGGGCATGGTACGAACAGGTGGCAGCCTGTGGTTGGCTGAGACTGCTGCTTGGTTACAGAGTCTATGCTGAGGTTCAGATACAGCCTGGCTACAGCCCACTCACTCCTGGAACCAGTCTATAGGTGTTCTTGTCCAAGCCACTTGTGCTGAGGCTGCATTGGGCCAAGCGGGTTTCAGTTCAACATTGTGAATCATGTTTCTCACCATGTACATGCCTGAGGGAGGCAGCCACAGGTCCTGCACTGCCAGCCAGTGTAGAGCCATGCTCTGGGTGATCCAAAGAAGAGTCATGTGGCCCCAAAGGGCAGGGACAGCCCTGCAAAGCCTGCCTAACCACCTGAGCCCTACCTCTGTGGAAATGGCAACTTTAGGCTCTGAAATCGCAAATGAACAAAATCAGGGAGTGGAACCAGCAGGTGGTGTATCCTGAGCCACCTCCTTCCTCTAGGCGTTTCTCCTTCCCACCCGTCCAGAGCACACGGAGTCCTCCTTCCAAAATGGAACTCACATCTGCCCAGGTGACAGTCCTCAATGACCCTACGCCTTAGGGGCAGTGTGGCTGGCTGCCCCTTTGTGAGCCATCTCAGACCCTTCCTCCCCACAGTGAAGGGAATCCCAGTTTGCCCTTCAAAGCCAGCTTCAGCATCATCTCCACAGGGAGCCCTCCCTGGATTCCTGTCAGAACTAGGAGTCTGGTGGCCCCTAAGTCCTTGATTCACATCTGTCGGCTTCTAGGGCAGGGACAGTTCTCACTGACTTCAAAGCCTGGACATCCTGTGTCCACACATGCAGATGCTCATTGATTGAAAGACTAAATGTCTCATAATACAGACAGGAATTTGGCATGGACTCACAAATCAATCTCCTGTAACTCTAGTTGGTTAGAATCTGTTCTGTCAGATAAGGAAGTGCTAAAAGATAATTTTCCAAGAAGTACAAAATGAGTACATGTTGAAGATTTTATTTAATTTATTGGCTAATGAGGGAACCAGTAAGGTGCTAAGACTTGTTGAAAGGAATATCCAAAGACAGACAAATATGCAGACAGGAATGCTGAAAAGAATTTGCTGATAGTCACAAAACTCGTCAATGTCCACAGGACATGAGCCCTACTTTGAAATGATCTCTACAGGGTGGAAGTCAGTTGTTTTTCCACTAAATACACGTTATGTATGCACCAGCTTTGTTCGCATTACTGGGGAATTGTCTGATGCTCTGTCACAGATGACAAGGGACCGAGAGCAGAGAATCATGGAAAAGATGCCTTGCAATTGCTTTGCCCATTTCAAGGTCTTTGATACATTTTCCTGACAAAGGCTTAGCACAAATACCCACAACATATGCGTGCCCCCTACAGAGAAACAGAAGCACCTGGGGCTGGGTTCAGGCAGTGAGATCGGCCCCATCCTGTGTCAGTATGAGGGCAGCATGAGAGCACAGGGGACGCAGGAAGGGGACACCAGTCACTCAGCCCATAGCCAGGGCTAGCCCTAGTGATGTTGCCCCTTCCACAGGCTCTCCGAGGACTCTGACCCACTTACTAGGGACCATGTCTGGCAGCCATCAAGCAATCTGTGGACCGTGTGGGAATTCCCTGCTGGGAACTACCAGCGCTCAGCCTCCTGGTGTGCCTCCTTGAATTCCGCAGTCTGGTGCTATATTTCAAAGCTTCCTTAACCGGTGTTTTCTGGAACATACTCCTTGATCAACCCCTGGCTCCCACGCACCTTGCCCACCTTGCCTGCCTCACCAGCAGTCAAAGCCAGATGCTTGTTTCCTGGGTAGTGTCACAGTGACCAATGGCTCAGTCCAGGACCGAGGGCTGGCTTGCCCACTGCCCACCACACAGCAGCTCAGCATCGTCTCATAAGGAGGACAACCCCTGTGTGTGTGGCATCTGTCCGGGTCGTATACGCCGCATTACGTGCCCACCTTCTGGCTCCCGTTTTGCTCTGAATAGTAAGTTCCTCTGTCTCTGACCACGGGATCTCGTGTCTTCTGCCAGCTCCCATGAAATCTATCGCCCTGAAAGTCGAGCAAGATGTCAGACCCTACCCAAGTTCTGGCAGTGTCCTACAGACCTGTTTGGGGCCTGGCCGACTCCTCCACTCCAGGGACCGATACTGGGACCACCTGGCTCTTGTCACCCTAGGCCATGAAAAGCAGTGAGGAAACCCAACTTAGGAACCCCAGTGTGTGCCGGCGCCGTGGCTCACTTGGCTAATCCTCCACCTGCGGTGCCGGCACCCCGGGTTCTAGCTCCCGGTTGGAGTGTCGGGTTCTAGTCCCGGTTGCTCCTCTTCCAGTCCAGCTCTCTGCTGTGGCCCGGGAGGGCAGTGGAGGATGGCCCAAGTGCTTGGGCCCTGTACCCGCATGGGAGACCAGGAGCCGGCTCCTAGCTTCAGATCTGCGCAGCGCTGGCCGTATCACCCATTAGGGGAGTGAACCAATGGAAGGAAGACCTTTCTCTCTGTCTCTCTCTCTCTCTCACTGTCTATAACTGTCTATCTCACTGTCTAACTCTGCCTGTCAAAATAAAATAAAATAAAAAGGATCCCCAGTGTGAAGGGATGTGAGCAAACACTGACATACTCTTCATACCAGAGACCCCTGGCTCTCTGGCTCCCTCCACCTGGCCCACCCTTCTGCCAAGTGCCTTCCCACACGGTTTCTCTGAGCTGCCAGCTCCGTGGGGGCAGGCACAGAGCCCTTTTTGTCTGCTGCCAACTCTGTGTGCTGGCGTAATCCAGCAATCGTGTGAGCCAGTTGCTGCAGCAGGGCCAGCGTGCTGCAGCCAGGGACATCACAGGCAGCGGGCTGAGGAGGGAGAGGGCTCCTCAAGCTGGACTGTTGGAGCGTCGAGCTCATCAAGAAGCCAGGCTGCCGCTGGCCCTCACAACAGCAGACACTGACTCCCGCGTGGCTCTGTCTCCAGGCAGTTCTGGCCCTGTGAGCGCTGACTCAGGGCCGTGAAGCAGAGGCCCACATGTGAAGGGCTTCAGTCCTGCTCCCCTCTGCCTCTGGCACCTCAAGCCCTGCTGCTTGTTTGCTGCTTTGGGCAGCCTGCCCCACAAAGGCTGTGTTTGCCCACTGCCCTGTAACTGGTCAGCACAGCACAGGTGCCCAGGGACAAACCCATGAATGAGTGAATGAATAGAATCTACCCCTGCAACCAAATCTAGAAAATAACACTGTTTCTGCACCTGCTGTAGCTGGCTGGTCAGACACAAGGCATATCATCAAAATAAAATGTCCAGAATGCTTTTTCACATGATTTCTAGCAGTGTGCACAGAAATCCCTGACCTCAGGGCTACACCGCAGCATGAGCCATCTGGACAGTAAAGTCAGGTTTCTAACTCCCCCAGCACTTGCACAGTCCAGTTCCAGGGTCCACAGGGGAGCTGCAGGCCCATTTCCTCCACCACAGCTTCCAGCCTCGTGGGTGTTTGCTGGGACCACAGAGCATGTTAAATGTCAGGTACTCCACTACTGAGACCAGATTTCCATCTTCTAAAGCTGGACTGTTCTGGGCCCCCACTCCCCTCCTGAGCATCCTCAGTGGAGGCTGGGTGGGGGCCGTTCTCTCACACCCCCTGCACAGCCCCATCATCCCCTGGAGAAGTGAGTGGAATCGCAACGAGGTGAGACCTGCCTTTTCTTCCTCACGTGGGAAGAAATTGGCTTCCAGCACGTGGGACCCAGCTGCAAGTGACCTTCCGGAGGAGATCTCTCCATAAAGGAGTTTGCTTTGCTTCTCGGCAAAAAAGTTTCAATACCTATTCGGGTGGGTGGAACTCTAAGCATACAGGAGCAAAGTCGTGTTTTTAAACAGAACTTGGGGGCCAGTGTTGTGACACAGCTGGTTAAACCATTGCTTGCAAAACCAGCATCCATATCAGAGAATCAGTTTGAATCCCAGCTGCTCTGCTTCTAATACAGCTCCTTGCTAACGCACCTGGGAAGGCAGTGGAAGTCCCTTCTACCCATGTGGGAGACCAGGATGGAGATCCTGGCCCCTGGCTTTGGCCTTGCCCACCCCTGGCTGTTGTGACTACTTGGGGGAGTGAACCAGCAGATAAAAGATCTCTCTCTCCTTTCTCTCTGTCACTGTGTGTGTGTGTGTGTGTCTTCCTCTCTGTGTCACTCTGCTTTTCAAATACATAAAATAAATGTTAAAAAATAAAAAAGAAGTTTTAGGGGCTGGCGCTGTGGCGCAGCGGGTTAAAACCCTGGCCTGAAACTCTGGCATCCCATATGGGCCCCTGCACCCATGTGGGAGACCCAGAAGAAGCTCCTGGCTCCTGGCTTCAGATTAGCTCAGCTCTGGCCGTTGTGGCCATCTGGAGAGTGAACCAGTGGATAGAAGGCATCTCTCTCTCTCTCTGTCTCTCTCTCTCTCTCTGCCTCTCCTCTCTGTGTAACTCTGACTTTTGAATAAATAAATAAAATCTTTTTTTTTTAAAAGAAGTTTTAGAAAACAAGAACAGAACTCCACTACAGGGTCTGTTAGAGCAGTCTTCTGAGATGTCCAGCTTACTCCTGCCTTGTGCGGGTCAGTCTTACTGCTCTGATACACAAGAATCAGGGTGATTGTCAGAAGCACAGGGTTTTACCAAACCCGGGAAGAAAGCTATGTTTGTCCCTGAACACCGTGGCTCCTGCTGGTTTGTCTCTGACTATGGATTTGTGCTCCAGCCAGCAATTCCACAGCCTGCCAGTTTGCAGCCAGCCCACCGACAGCACCTGTCCAGTATGTTCTGTCACTGTAACTGCAGGCCACGGACGGGTAACTTACAAGCAGGCGAGGTCTGTCCGGCACCTGGTCAGGTCCTTGAGCTGTACTGTGGCTGGTGGAGGAGACTACATGGTAAGACAGAGCCGGCTGCCAGCTTGGGTCTCTCCCTCTGCTTGTCCAACCCTTACCCCATGGGGCCACCCTTAGGACCTCCTGGAACTCTACTTACCTGCCAAGGGCCCCACCTCCAAACACCACTAATACAGGGCTTTGGGATTCAGTTTGTAACACCTGAGTTCTAGGCACGCGCCCAGACATCCCACCCCCACCAACGCTTTGGCTGGGAACACATTGACATTGTCTCTTGAGACCCACAAGTCATGGAGACGTCCAACAGAACCGGGGCCTGGAAGGAAGCCATGCCCTGGAGGCACTGACACAGCCACGCCTGGGAGGCTGGGGAGTTGCCACTCTCCTGGCCCAGGGGCCAGGATTCAGGCTTTGCTGGTTCATCTGAGCAGTTGTCAGAGGGCCCTGGAGGCCACGGAACAAAGCCCACCCACAGATGAGGGTTTCACAGGTAGCTTTGGCAGGACCCCTGGAGCTGGGAGCTGCTGGCTGCGCTGCCGGTGCCTTTAGGCTGCCCCAGGCTGCTGTCCCTTCTAGGTCCTTCCTGGGCCTGGCTACCTGGCTGTCCTGGGAGTTGCCTGCAGAGAGAGATGCTCCTTGACCACATAGCACCTGTAAGCCCAGTCCATGCCCTACACTGCCAAGGCAGTTGCATCCGTAGTGAGGTCCAGGCCACAGGATTGCAGATGAGGGCCCTGGAGTTCTCACAGATGGGTCAGATGGAGCTATTCCCTAGCCTGTGGGTCTTTTTCTTCTCTGTTTAGTGTCTAAACCACCGAAGACACCATCACCCAGAGGGAGAGATAGAGGCCAGGAAATCCATGGGGGCAAAGTGGTCAGCTGGAAGAACAGCCCAACCCAGTGTTGGGGACCCAGAACCCCACCAGGCTGCCCAGGAAGGATACAGCCAGCCCGGGGCTGTTGCCGTCTTAACTAGTTCTGTCCACACCATATTGGACATGGAGCCTGTCCTCCAGCACTGACTGCAGGTAAACACTAAGCCCTGCACTGACTGAGGTAGGGGCTCACATCTGGCTGCATGTGAACTTCTCCTGGGGATCCAGCTGGGGCCAGGTGTGGGCGCAGCAGCTGAAGTTGCCTTTTGGGATGCCTGTATTGGAGTGCTTGGTTCAGGCCCCGGTTGTTCTACTTTGGATCCAGCTTCCTGCTAATGCACCCTGGAAGGCAGCAGTGATGGCTCAAGTACTTGGATCTCTACCATGCATATGGGAGACCAGGATGGAGTTTCTGGCTCCTAATTTTGGCCTGGCCCAGCCCTGGCTGTTGGAGGCATTTGGAGAGTGGACCAGGTGCAGGGTGATCTTTCTCTCTCTCTCTCTCTTTCAAATACAAATGAAAATAAGTACATCTAAATTTCTAAAAAATTTATTTCTTTGAAAGGCAGAGTTACAGAGAGAGAGAGAGAGAGAGAGAGAGAGAGAGATCTTTTATCTGTTGGTTCACTCCCCAAAATGCCCACAATGGCTGAGGCTGGGCTGGCTGAAACCAGGAGCCAGGAACTCCATCCAGGTCTCCCACATGAGTGAAAAGGACCCAAGTACTTGGGTCATCTTCTGCTGCCTTCACAGGTTCATTAATTGGGAGCTGGATTGGAAATAGAGCAGCCAGGATGGGAACCGGGGCCTACATGGATGCCAGTGTCACAGGCAGTGGCTCAACACTCTACACTACAGTGCTGACTTAGAGCATATCTGAACTTGAAGAAGAAGAAGAAGAAGAAGAAGAAGAAGAAGAAGAAGAAGAAGAAGAAGAAGAAGAAGAAGAAGAAGAAGAAGAAGAAGAAGAACATAGGGCTGGCGCTGTGGCTTAGTGGGCTAAGACTCTGCCTGCGGCGCCGGAATCCTGTATGGGTGCTGGTTCATGTTCCAGCTGTTCCTCTTCCAATCCAGCTCTCTGCTGTGGTCTGGGAAAGCAGTGGAAGATGGCCTAAATGTTTGGGCCCCTGCATCCATGTGGGAGACCAGGAAGAAGCTCCTGGTTCCTGACTTCAGATTGGCTCAGCTCCAGTCGTTGAGGCCCTCTGGGGAATGAACCAGTGGATGGAAGACTTCTTTTTCTGCCTCTCTCTGTAACTCTACCTCCCAAATAAAATAAATAACATATTAAAAGAAGAAGAAGAAGAAGGCTGGTGCCGTGGCTCACTAGGCTAATCCTCCGCCTTGCGGTGCTAGCACACTGGGTTCTAGTCCCGGTTGGGGCGCTGGATTCTGTCCCGGTTGCCCCTCTTCCAGGCCAGCTTCTGCTGTGGCCCGGGAGTGCAGTGGAGGATGGCCCAAGTGCTTGGGCCCTGCACCTGAATGGAGACCAGGAGAAGCACCTGGCTCCTGGCATTGGATCAGCGCGGTGCGCCAGCCGCAGCACGCCAGCTGTGGCGGCCATTGGAGGGTGAATCAATGGCAAAGGAAGACCTTTCTCTGTGTCTCTCTCTCTCTCACTGTCCACTCTGCCTGTCAAAAAAGAAAAAAAAAAAAAGAAGAAGAAGAAGAAGAAGAAGAACATTCTCCCTGTGGGCCGGATATGGTGGGCCAGCCTCCCAATGTGGATTGGGAAGACGTGTGAGCCAGGACTTTTGGGTGAACTTGCACCAGAGGAAGGCTGGGTGTTGTCAGGGACAGAGCCCCTGTCTCTGGTCACAATGGCTCACCGGTGGGCATGGGTCCCTCTCTCGTGGAGTCCTGGAGGACAGCTAGGGTTGGCCAGCCTTGTGACCCCAACAGCAAAGACTGAGCTCCCTCTAGCTCCAGCAGAGCTGTCACCAACAAGTTTGCCTGTGGGCCCCAGACAATCCTGATTTTAGCCCTGATGGTACCCAGTCCCAGGAGCCCCTCCGTCGTGGTTGGGCACTGAGCTGGGGGAAAACTCAGAACCTGGAGTACCTTGGGACATCATTGACAAGAGACTGAGCCCCCAGAGAGCGAGAGAAAAGGCTGGGAGGGGCTGGGTGGGAAGGACCCAGCCCCCACCCACGTGGTAGGCCCTGCCTGTCAATCAGGCTATAAAGGAAAGATGTGTTTCCTGTGCTTAGCCCTTCACCGCTGATGATGCACATGTGGGGTCCCCACATTGACCAAGCCCCCAACTCTCCAGACACCAGCTGGGGTCCTGTGGCCGAACTAGTCTGACACTGACCCCCTGAAGGTGGTGCAGACACCACAGGTCACAGCTCAGTTCTCACTGTGCCCTCTTCAGACACCATCACAAGGACTGGGGGCCCAGGGCACCCACACATGTGAGCGACTTGGCTACAGAGCCGGGGCTCCCACCGTCCCTGCTCGGTGTGGTTGCTTTTGCTCTCATGCCCCTGCTCTTGGGGAATCACCTTCACCAGTTTCTCATGAAGGATGTGATGGGGGACGAGGAAGAACAGCCAGATGACCAGGTGCAGGGCCAGGGCCCCAGGTGCAGAGCTTCTGTCCCCGTAGGGCTGTGGGTGCCACCCCCGGCACCCCCAGGGGCTCCCAACCCAGGAGCTCTCTGGACTCCATCGTCTGGAGCTTCTGTGCAGATTTCCTCACACAGGCATGACCGACTATTCGTTCAACCTCCAGCCCCTCTCCCTGTGGAATCGAGGGTTGGTAATGCCCCGTGCTGAAGCTCTCCGGGGGCCATTCAGCTACACCTCATTACAGCGAAAGCTGCGCCTTTCTCCCAGGGAGTCTCAAGAACTTAGGGCTCTGTGCCAGGAAGGGGCAGGGACCGACGTGCTTTTCTGACCGTGTCACCCTGGTGTCCACAGGCCCAGCCACTTCCCTGGGGAGAATCCTTCCCAGACTCAGGGTGGCTCTGAGGGGTGATGAGGTCAGACCCCTGCCTGTGTCCTGACGTCACCTCTGCAGGGCCACATCAAGGATGCACATTCCGTTCCGACGTTCCACATCCAGGCTCCTGTTCTGATGTTCAGTGTGAGGAGCTTGGAGGTCAGCCCAGCTGTCCCCCTTCTCTTTTATCACCACCCCTCTGTGAGGACACCCCAAAACGTCAACACAGCTGTTGCTTCTTGCCAGTGAAATTTTGGGACATTCTCATATTTCCCTCTCTGCTAATCTGCATTTTCTATAGTGGATGCGCTTTTTTTTTTTTTTTTTAAAAAGACTTATTTTATTTATTTGAAAGGCAGAGTGACAGAGAGAGGGAGAGACAGCATGGGAAAGAGATCTTCCATCTGCTGGTTCCCTTCCCAAATGGCTGCAACAGCTGGGGCTGGGTCAGACCGAAGCTGGGATCCTGGAGCTCCATCCAGGCCTCCCACATGGGTGGCAGGGACCCCAGTACTTGAGCCATCGTCTACTGCCTCCCCAGGGTGCACGTTAGCAGGAAGCAGAGCCGTGACTCAGACTCAGGACTTGGCTACGAGATGCTGGCATTGCAAACATTCACTTAACGACTGCACCGAACATCCGCCACGTGTGTGCTGGAATCGAGAAATGTCAAGGGAGACGGGTGTGGTGCTGAGGGTGGGGATACGAGTGTGTGTGCCCAGCCCTCTCCAGGGAGTGTTTTCATGCTGTGGACGCTGCAGGTCTCATTGGCAGCCCATGTTTTGGGAGCCACAGAGAGCCCACTAGCAGCTCCACCCCTCTGGGCACTGACCAGGTGACTGGGCTTTAAAGTTGAGCCTTGTCCTCCCGTCACCAGGCGTTTCCCTTTGACGCTCCTGAGGCTCTGGAGTAGAAGGGCCACAGCAGGAGGCCTTGCCCGCAGCTCGGAAAGTCCCACCTGCAGTCCTCTGGGAAGGAGCAGCTCGGATTGAAAACGAATGGAAAGAGCAACCCCCGCCCGTGTGTCTGGGCAGCCAGCACTCTGTGGCCGGGAGGGCCACAGGGGACATTCAGTTATTTTTGCTTTCTGAGGTTTAGTGCTTCCTGCTGGGACATTTTTGGAAGCACAGGAAACACATGAGGTTTAGCCAAGGGAAAGTAGTTCCGCAGGCCCAGACTTCCACAGGACAGTGGGTGCAGAAGACGGCAGAGCCCCGCCGGGACCTGCAGGGGGCACCCTCGGAACTACCCCCTGCCACTTATGCTTTTTCGGGAAGCGGTCAAAGCTCTTGTGATCCAGCTGTAGAAATCACGTGCCCTCGAGACTAAAGAACTGAGTAACATCCAGGGAGCTGGCCTGCGTGTTCCAGGAACATGAAGGTCTCGTCCCTGTGCTCTGGGGTCAGCCCTGTGACGAAGATGACATGGTCAGTCCCCCACAGACAGGGGCTCAGTGGCTTTGCCCTCCCTACCTGAGTAGTCTAGGCAGCCAGTGCAGGCCACCAGTGCTGGCTAGGGGGTCCTGCCCAGGCCTGTGAGAGGTACTCATTCCCAGGAACCTGCTAGAAGCCTTGTTCTGGTGGCTGTGCTACCTTCTGCTCCCCAAAGCTGACACAGGAGCCCAAAGCCTCCCTCCCTGCTGGCCTTCACACACCAGCACACCCATTCACATGCCCTCACATATATATACACACACATGGCTACACGCTGCACACCACACACATACCTGCACACATCAGCACATATACACACTCTTACACACCCCTACACTCACATACCTACAAACACCTCACACAATGCACACCATACAGAACCTCACACACCCTCACACACTGCATGCTTCCTCACTCTCACACACCCTCACACACACACATGCCCGCCCCCTCACACACCTTCACACACTGCATACTTCCTCACTCTCACACACCCTCACACCGACACTATCACACACACGTGCCCCTGACACACTGCACGCTTCCTCACTCACACACACACATGCCCCCTCACACACCCCCACATATCTACACATGCCCAGGTGACTGTTTGTCCCCTGGCTTCTCCTCTCTTCCGAGCCAGGCGAGAAGGCCCCAGGCTGGGGTTGCCCTCAGGTTGGGCTCTAAGCCTAGAGCCTGCCAGGAGATGCCAGTGGCTGCTCATTATCTCATGGCAACGTCTGAGTGGACATGGCCTCTATGGCCCCTGTGGCCTGTGTGGCCTGTGAGGCCTGTGAGACTTGATCTGGGGACAGGAGAAGCAGATGTCAGTGCCCAGGTGGCACCGTCCAGGGTGAACTTCTCAAGGGCTGGTTGCCTGGGAGGATGTGACTGCTGGGATTAAAACCCTTCCCGGTTCAAAGCTGGTTGAATCCCTCTTGCCTGGGGAGCAAGGGGCGTGCTGAAACTAAAGGTGGCCAAGAGCCTATGGTCAGGGACATAGTGCAGTGCTGCTGGACAGAAAGGCTTCAGGGGCAGGGAGCTGACAGCAGCCAGCAGCTACCAGCAGCCCAGCTGTCAGTGCCCCCCGGTCACCACTCTGGTGGTCTGGTCTGTAGATCACTCTCAGTGGGGCTGCTAGGAAGACAAGCATCCCCCATGGCAGGGTGGAGATTGTGGGGCCCAGAGACCACAGGAACGGCCAGGAGACAGATTGGTGGGCAGGGCTGTGAGGTGACCAGGAAAAGGGCCTGGGGACATTCAGATGCTGGTCACCCAGGGAGATGGCAGCCGCTCGGCCGCCCTCGCTGGACTTGGAAGAAGCGAGAACAGAAACATTCAAAGGCTCCACAAAGACTTCCTGTTGCCATCAACACATCCTGGCTACTTTCTCCCCAACTCCGCTCTGCACACACACCCCCCACCCCCGGCGACAACCAGACCACGGGGAATAAAGCAACGCCACCACCCCCAGCTCTGTGTCTTGCTTTTTTCTTAATTGGGTTTGAAATGCAGATCCTGACCCCCACATGCTGGCGCCAACGTGGTGGCTGCTGACCAACACACTGCAGGGTTTCTGCTGGACAGGCACGACTGTGGGCCAAGTACCCTGCTGAACCCTGGACCCACACTCACACGCAGGCACATGTGTGCACACTCACACAGGCACCCACTGCGCACACACAACATGCCAGCAGTGCCGGGGAACATGCCCCCACCGCAGGACTGGACAGGAGGATTTCATTCACACATTTGCTTTCACAGTTAACAAGTGTTTCCTGGGCCAGCGCTATGGCATAGTGGGTAAAAACCCAGCCTGCTGTGCCAGCATCCCACAGGGGCGCCGGTTTGAGTCCCTGCTGCTCCACTTCTGATCCAGCTCCCTGCTAATGGCCTGGCGAGGCAGCAGAAGATGGCCCAGGTCCTTGGGCTCCTGCACCCATGTGGGAGACCTGGAAGAAGATCCTGGCTCCGGATCCACGCAGCTCCTGTCATTGTGGCCATTTGGGGAGTGAACCAGTGGATGGAAGACCTTTCTCTATGCCTCTTCCTCTGCCTCTCTGTAACTCTGCTTTTCAAATAAATAAATAGGGGCTGGCGCTTTGGCGCAGTGGGTTAACACCCTGGCCTGAAGCACCAGTATCCCATATGGGTGCCGGTTCAAGACCCGGCTGCTCCACTTCCAATCTAGCTCTCTGCTATGGCCTGGGAAAGCAGTAGAAGATGGCCCAAGTCCTTGGGCCCCTGCACCCACATGGGAGACCCGGAAGTAGCTCCTAGTTCCTGGCTTCGGATCGGCACAGCCCTGGCCATTGCGGCCAACTGGGGAGTGAACCATTAGATGGAAGACCTCTCTCTCTCTCTGCCTCTCCTCTCTGTGTAACTCTGACTTTCAAATAAATAAATACATCTAAAAACATCAAATAAATAAATAAATCTTAAGAGAAAATGTTTCCTGAACTTTCCACTCAGGAGCAGGACACCAGACACCAAGAGCCACATAGCCCCTCTCCCACACAGGACAAGGCTGGCACCCGCACGCAACAAGGAGGTGGCAGCACCAGTCAGGTGACTGACTATGGCTGAGCAGCAGCGGCAGCAGGTGGCCACGGCACAGAGATGGGGACTCGAGCCCACACTGGGTCAGACAAGCCTCCCCACGGCCCCACTGCTCCATGATGCTGGACAGTCCACTCGCAGATGGGAACTGGTGATCACTGGCCTTACCACACACACATGTTTTTTGATGGTGGACTCTCTGCAGACAACCCACTGGGCCCTTGGCCTGGCCCCACATGACCTCTTGAGGTGTAGTTTTATTTTAGGCCAACTCTCCGAGAACCTGGGGTCTCTGTCTCCCTCCTAACCCCTCCTCTCTTCTTCTTTTCCTAATCATTTCTTTTTTAAAAAAAGATTTATTTATTTTATTTGAAAGTCAGAATTACACACAGAGAGAAGGATAGGCTGAGAGAGAGAGAGAGAGAGAGAGAGAGAGAGAAAGAGAGAGAAAGAGAGGTCTTTCATCTGATGTTTCACTTTCCAGTTGGCCGCAATGGCTCGAGCTGCGCCAATCCAAAGCCAGGAGCCAGGAACTTCTTCCAGATCTCCTATGCAGGTGCAGGGGTCCAAGGACTTGGGCCATCTTCTACTGCTTTCCCAGGCTACAGCAGAGAGCTGGATCTGAAGTGGAGCAGCTGGGACTCGAACTGGCACCCATATGGCATGCCGGCACTCAGGTGGCTGCTTTACCTGCTATGCCACAGCACCAGGCCCCCTAATCATTTCTTTTCTTACCATGATAGCAGCAATCATTGCAGAAAATTTAAGGGAGGAGTATTTTTTTTATCTTTTTTTTTTTTTTAATTTGACAGAGTTATAGACAGTGAGAGAGAGAGAGACAGAGAGAAAGGTCTTCCTTCCATTGGTTCACTCCCCAAATGGCTGCCACGGCCAGAGCTGTGCTGATCCGAAGCCAGGAGCCAGGTGCTTCTTCCTGGTCTCCCATGCAGTTGCAAGGGCCCAAGCACTTGGGCCATCCTCCACTGCCCTCCTGGGACACAGCAGAGAGCTGGACTGGAAGAGGAGCAACCGGGACTAGAACCCGGCCCCCAGTGGGATGCCAGCGCCGCAGGCGGAGGATTAACCAAGTGAGCCACGGCGCAGGCCCTGAGGGAGGAGTATTTTACAACACCACTTACAACCCATTACCCAGCTGGCTCTGGGGAGATGCCACTGGTTGTGTTTATAAGTCATTGGCATCACTCTGTGTATAATGATGAGAGATTTCACATTTTAGGTTAATTCAGCCTCAGCAGAGGCCAGCACTGGCTCTGGGTGGCCAGCACCCCTGGTACAGTTGGGAGGGCAGAACGAAGCCAGGAGGCCTGGGCTTGGCCCCATCATCCAGGAGAAAGTGTCCAGGCTGTCCCCAGGCCTTCCTGTCGAGCAGTCTCCCTGTAGGACAGGCACCCTGCAGCCAGTGGTCTCAGGACCCGCCACTGTGTCTACCCCCACCTGCAGCTTGGTGTTAGCCTGGGGAACACCCACCCAGCTGCCTGTGGGGTTTCTTGAGAGTTTCGTTCATCGCTGCTGAGGTGTGCACACTTCAGGCTGGACACAGGCAGGAAGAATGGGCTGGCAGCATTGCCCAGCTGCCTCACTTATACCCACGTTGGTGGCTTGAGACCCCTGGGGCCTGCTATCCCCTCCTCTCCCTTTTCCCCACCTGTGCCTCTTGCCTGTGGGTGCTGCATTGGCTGGGAGCTCTCTGAACTGACCCCTGAACGTTGGCTCCCTCCAGCCCCAGCCCTGTAACCACCCTCCCCGTACCCCCAGTCTCAGGCACTTAGAGGGCACACAGGTGACCCAGTGGCCATGTGGAGGACGGGTCTCTGACTCAGCCACAGCCCACCCACCAGCTCCAAGGGTTCCTGGTTCACGGAGAGGCTGCCTGTCCATCTGGAAGGGAGGGGCTGCCTGTCTGTCTGGACGGGAATCTTGAGGCAGGTGCATGGCGGACTTTTCACACATGCTGAGCCCACTGCCCTGCCCACAGCAACCCTCCCCACCACATACAGCCTGGCTGTCAGTCCCTTCATCTGGGGACAGCTGAGGACAGTCCCAGTGACCGCCCCTGGCAGAGGGTGGTGATAGCTGCCGCCACTGCCATCACTCAGCCCCTGCTCACTGGCTGAGTCACGGGTACCTGCAGGGCAGGGCTCAGTGAGGTGAGTCCTGGACTGACTGCTGGGGAGGGCCTGCCCTCGGCCTTTCAGTGGGTACCTTGTCCAGGCTGGAGGAGGTCGGCTGAGACCAGTCCAGCTGGGCAGTTCCCAGGTGGTGACTTTCCCCTCCCTACACGTAGGCAGTGTATCGCCAGTGATCTGAGCAGGGGTGTGCCCAGCATCTGGATGGCCTGGCCACTGCACAAGCACAGCCCTGTGAGGGCTGACTCTGTCCAGCCTGAGCACTCTGTCCCGTTGGGAGACTCACAGAGTCTGACTCCTAGTTTGTAGCAGACGGGGTCCTGGAGTGGGCCCCTCCCTGCACTGGGAGAGACACCTTTTGTAGCATAGAGCCAAGGCCAGCAGAGCAGGGAAGGGTGAGATCTTTCTCTGGATTTTCCCAGCTCAGGGGTCTCCCTGCTGGCAATCTGGGGACATATCACTTCTCAGAGTGCCATGGCAGGACCCTTACTTTCGGCTCGTTCTAGAGGTCACAGGAGGGCTTAGGCAGAAGTGCCTTCCGGAATTCAGATGCAGATGGGGTGGCCTATCTGGACTCCCCCATGCCACTGAGAACACATGTGCACACACTTCGCAGTGCTGAGGGACCTGTCTCAGGGTGTGACTCCCTGGCTGTGCCAACAGCACTATGATGCCACTGGACAGGGACCCCTGCTCTAGTGTTTAAGGCTGAGGGTCATGACCACTGTACCCTCAAGGGTCCAGGGGAACATGTGTGTGCATAAAACAGACATGCAGCCTCACAGGGCAGTCTCAGGGGTGATGCCCACGCAACAGGCCTTGATTTTGTGAGGTTCAGGCTTTCCAAGTGCACACCTGGGGCACAGGGTGGGGGTAGCAGCCTGGGACAGTCCTTTTCCACAAAGGAAGAGGAGAGGTGAGCTCCTTGGAGAGCTCTCTGGGGGAACCTCCGATGGGAGTCCCAGCTAACCACAGACCTGTGGTATGCAGCAGGTGGCTGGGTGGGCCTCGTGTTCTGGAGCCTTGTGTTCCCCGCTCACACCACGTTCACAGAGCTGATGAGAAGCAGGTGTCAGTGCATGGCCTGGCATCTCCTATGAGCACCTGGAGCTACTGTGGGTCAGATCCTCACTTCCAGCCCCAAGCTCAGCTCTCCCTCCCGACACCTCCCTCTGACAAGAGAGCAGTTACAGCTTCCAGCAGCAGCAGCAGCAGGCCCCATGGTTTGCCAGCCTGGGGCCGTGGTCTGCTGCTGGCCGGGCCAACGCTGAGACACTGCCAAGCCTGGGATCGCAGAGGAGGCTGCACAACCATGGCGCGGGGATAATAACACCTTGTAGAGCCCCCCTCACTGCCAAACCATGGGCCAGCACCCTGTCTCCCACCGTCAATTCAGGGGCAGGCACCGCCCAAGGTCACACCCAGCCACGGCTGTCTGGACTCAAGTCCCAGCCCACAGGGAGGCCCCAGGCCATGCTCAGCTGACTCAAGGGAGCCTCAGCTGCCACCAAACTGACTGCAAAGTCCTCCCCCAACCCCACCTTTCTCTGATGCCCAGATGGCAAAACAAATTAGGTTAAGGAGGGGTTTAGGTGAAGAATTACACACTGAAGGTTCCTGGGCGAGGCCGGCCAGCTCTCCGTGTGCTGTTTCATGTCGTAATTACACGTTGCTCATTGCAGCCGCCGAACGTGGAATTACGAGCGTTGGCACTCCACATCATTTGACCACAGGTATGATAATTATGTCCCGAAGAGAAGGTCAGGGAAAATGACCTCAGAGGGGGAAACTGGGGTGACAGGATGACGTGGGGGCTGGGTGGCCGGGTGGGGCAAAGTGAGGGGCCCCGTTGGCCAATGACCTGAGAATGTATCAAACACTAAGAGGTCCGATCCCAGATGTGTTGAGGAAAGCATTGCATGTCCTTCTGAAAGCGTCCAGTGTCTGAGGGAAGTCCCCTGTGGAACAGAACGGCCATCGGCACTCACTGAAAACCTCAACAGCAGCATTTGCAGTCTGTTGGCTCAAAGAGCTCACAGCAGCTATGGGACTGTGATGGTGGGGGGTGCCCCCACCCCCATGGGGTATCTCTGCAGAGGGAGGCGGTGCCCAGTGGTGATGCTGACTCTGAAGACTCACCCACTCAGAAGGAGACCCCAGTCCATGGCCCGTGTGAGCCACATCAGGGAGCTGGCAACAAGACCTGAGTCCATGTCTTGTCCACCCACCACTGCAGGGCCTGCCTGTACTCTGACGTTCAGAGCCTGAAAAGGCAGACCACACCCTTAGCACCTCTCCATCCCCATGAAGGTCCCTGTGTAGAGCTGGAGAAGAGAATGTGGGAGCATGAGGGTGATGCTGTAGACCCAGGTCAGGCACACCGGGTGAGCCTGCAGACGACACTGGCCCCTGGACCTCACCACCGTCCTTCTCTCTCTCTCTCTCTCTCTCTCTCTCTCTTTTTGACAGGCAGAATGGACAGTGTGAGAGAGAGAGACAGAGAGAAAGGTCTTCCTTTGCCGTTGGTTCACCCTCCAATGGCCGCCGTGGCTGGTGCACTGTGGCCGGCGCATTGCGCTGATCCAAAGCCAGGAGCCAGGTGCTTCTCCTGGTCTCCCATGCGGGTGCAGGGCCCAAGGACCTGGGCCATCCTCCACTGCCTTCCCGGGCCACAGCAGAGAGCTGGACTGGAAGAGGGGCAACCGGGACAGAATCCGGCGCCCCGACCAGGACTAGAACCCCGTGTGCCGGTGCCGTAGGCGGAGGATTAGCCTATTGAGCAGCGGCACCAGCCTTCCACCGTCCTTCTCACTGCAGACTCCTGGGTTTGAGCCCCTGAAATGCTCACTGGGAAGCAACCCTTCATAGCCATCCAGGGAGTAACAGCAGAGGCTCACTTCTCACAGAATCTCCTAGAAAGAATGGTGGAGGGGACTCAGAGGCCCCAGTTGGCTCATAATCTACCCCTCAGGGCCCAAGAGTAAAATGGGCAGATGAGGGGAGGTCTGACCGCCTGCCCATGCTGCCCCAGGAGCCTGATACCACTGGGCACTAGGCATCCTGTCTGCACTGATGTGTCCTCTGCATGTGTCTCTCCTGAGCCATCAGTGATGCCAGGGAACTCCAGCCCAGCTTGGGAAACCAGGGGGCCACAGCCTGAGGGGTCTACACCAGAGGCAGATTCAGGGGCCACAGCCTGAGGGGTCTACACCAGAGGCAGATCCAGGGGCCAGCGTCTGAGGGGTCTACACCAGAGACAGGTCCAGGGGCCAGGGCCTGAGGGGTCTACACTAGAGACAGGTCCAGGGGCCAGGGTCTGAGGGGTCTACACCAGAGGCAGATCCAGGGGCCAGGGCCTGAGGAGTCTACACCAGAGGCAGATCCAGGGGCCAGCGTCTGAGGGGTCTACACTAGAGGCAGATCCAGGGGCCAGGGTCTGAGGGGTCTACACTAGAGGCAGATCCAGGGGCCAGGGCCTGAGGGGTCTACACCAGAGGCAGGTCCAGGGGCCAGGGTCTGAGGGGTCTACACCAGAGGCAGATCCAGGGGCCAGGGCCTGAGGGGTCTACACCAGAGGCAGATCCAGGGGCCAGGGCCTGAGGGGTCTACACCAGAGACAGGTCCAGGGGCCAGGGTCTGAGGGGTCTACACCAGAGGCAGATCCAGGGGCCAGGGCCTGAGGGGTCTACACTAGAGGCAGATCCAGGGGCCAGAGTCTGAGGGGTCTACACCAGAGACAGGTCCAGGGGCCAGCGTCCAAGGGGTCTACACCAGAGACAGATCCAGGGGCCAGGGCCTGAGGGGTCTACACCAGAGGCAGATCCAGGGGCCAGGGCCTGAGGGGTCTACACTAGAGGCAGATCCAGGGGCCAGGGCCTGAGGGGTCTACACCAGAGGCAGATCCAGGGGCCAGGGTCTGAGGGGTCTACACCAGAGACAGGTCCAGGGGCCAGCGTCTGAGGGGTCTACACCAGAGGCAGATCCAGGGGCCAGGGCCTGAGGGGTCTACACCAGAGGCAGATCCAGGGGCCAGGGTCTGAGGGGTCTACACCAGAGACAGGTCCAGGGGCCAGGGCCTGAGGGGTCTACACCAGAGGCAGATCCAGGGGCCAGGGTCTGAGGGGTCTACACCAGAGGCAGATCCAGGGGCCAGCGTCTGAGGGGTCTACACCAGAGGCAGATCCAGGGGCCAGCGTCTGAGGGGTCTACACCAGAGGCAGATCCAGGGGCCAGCGTCTGAGGGGTCTACACCAGAGGCAGATCCAGGGGCCAGCGTCTGAGGGGTCTACACTAGAGGCAGATCCAGGGGCCAGGGCCTGAGGGGTCTACACCAGAGGCAGATGCAGGGGCCAGGGCCTGAGGGGTCTACACCAGAGACAGGTCCAGGGGCCAGCGTCTGAGGGGTCTACACCAGAGGCAGATCCAGGGGCCAGCGTCTGAGGGGTCTACACCAGAGGCAGATCCAGGGGCCAGGGCCTGAGGGGTCTACACCAGAGACAGGTCCAGGGGCCAGCGTCTGAGGGGTCTACACTAGAGGCAGATCCAGGGGCCAGGGTCTGAGGGGTCTACACCAGAGGCAGATCCAGGGGCCAGGGCCTGAGGGGTCTACACCAGAGGCAGATCCAGGGGCCAGGGCCTGAGGGGTCTACACCAGAGGCAGATCCAGGGGCCAGCGTCTGAGGGGTCTACACCAGAGGCAGATCCAGGGGCCAGGGTCTGAGGGGTCTACACTAGAGACAGGTCCAGGGGCCAGGGTCTGAGGGGTCTACACCAGAGACAGGTCCAGGGGCCAGGGCTTGAGGGGTCTACACCAGAGGCAGATCCAGGGGCCAGGGCTTGAGGGGTCTACACCAGAGGCAGATCCAGGGGCCAGGGCCTGAGGGGTCTACACCAGAGGCAGATCCAGGGGCCAGGGTCTGAGGGGTCTACACCAGAGGCAGATCCAGGGGCCAGCGTCTGAGGGGTCTACACCAGAGACAGGTCCAGGGGCCAGCGTCTGAGGGGTCTACACTAGAGGCAGATCCAGGGGCCAGGGCCTGAGGGGTCTACACTAGAGGCAGATCCAGGGGCCAGCGTCTGAGGGGTCTACACTAGAGGCAGATCCAGGGGCCAGCGTCTGAGGGGTCTACACTAGAGGCAGATCCAGGGGCCAGGGCCTGAGGGGTCTACACCAGAGACAGATCCAGGGGCCAGCGTCTGAGGGGTCTACACCAGAGGCAGATCCAGGGGCCAGTGTATGAGGGGTCTACACCAGAGGCAGATTCAGGGGCCAGGGCCTGAGGGGTCTACACCAGAGGCAGATCCAGGGGCCAGGGCCTGAGGGGTCTACACCAGAGGCAGATCCAGGGGCCAGGGCCTGAGGGGTCTACACCAGAGACAGGTCCAGGGGCCAGCGTCTGAGGGGTCTACACTAGAGGCAGATCCAGGGGCCAGGGTCTGAGGGGTCTACACTAGAGACAGGTCCAGGGGCCAGCGTCTGAGGGGTCTACACTAGAGACAGGTCCAGGGGCCAGGGTCTGAGGGGTCTACACCAGAGACAGGTCCAGGGGCCAGGGCTTGAGGGGTCTACACCAGAGGCAGATCCAGGGGCCAGGGCTTGAGGGGTCTACACCAGAGGCAGATCCAGGGGCCAGGGTCTGAGGGGTCTACACCAGAGGCAGATCCAGGGGCCAGGGTCTGAGGGGTCTACACCAGAGGCAGATCCAGGGGCCAGCGTCTGAGGGGTCTACACCAGAGACAGGTCCAGGGGCCAGCGTCTGAGGGGTCTACACCAGAGGCAGATCCAGGGGCCAGGGCCTGAGGGGTCTACACTAGAGGCAGATCCAGGGGCCAGGGTCTGAGGGGTCTACACTAGAGGCAGATCCAGGGGCCAGCGTCTGAGGGGTCTACACTAGAGGCAGATCCAGGGGCCAGGGTCTGAGGGGTCTACACCAGAGACAGATCCAGGGGCCAGCGTCTGAGGGGTCTACACTAGAGGCAGATCCAGGGGCCAGTGTATGAGGGGTCTACACCAGAGGCAGATTCAGGGGCCAGGGCCTGAGGGGTCTACACCAGAGGCAGATCCAGGGGCCAGGGCCTGAGGGGTCTACACCAGAGGCAGATCCAGGGGCCAGGGTCTGAGGGGTCTACACCAGAGGCAGATTCAGGGGCCAGGGTCTGAGGGGTCTACACTAGAGGCAGATCCAGGGGCCAGGGTCTGAGGGGTCTACACCAGAGACAGGTCCAGGGGCCAGGGCCTGAGGGGTCTACACCAGAGGCAGATCCAGGGGCCAGCGTCTGAGGGGTCTACACCAGAGGCAGATCCAGGGGCCAGGGTCTGAGGGGTCTACACCAGAGGCAGATCCAGGGGCCAGGGCCTGAGGGGTCTACACCAGAGACAGGTCCAGGGGCCAGCGTCTGAGGGGTCTACACTAGAGACAGGTCCAGGGGCCAGCGTCTGAGGGGTCTACACTAGAGACAGGTCCAGGGGCCAGCGTCTGAGGGGTCTACACCAGAGGCAGATCCAGGGGCCAGGGTCTGAGGGGTCTACACCAGAGGCAGATCCAGGGGCCAGGGCCTGAGGGGTCTACACCAGAGACAGGTCCAGGGGCCAGCGTCTGAGGGGTCTACACCAGAGGCAGATCCAGGGGCCAGGGCTTGAGGGGTCTACACCAGAGACAGGTCCAGGGGCCAGCGTCCGAGGGGTCTACAGTAGAGGCAGATCCAGGGGCCAGGGTCTGAGGGGTCTACACCAGAGGCAGATCCAGGGGCCAGGGCCTGAGGGGTCTACACCAGAGACAGGTCCAGGGGCCAGGGCCTGAGGGGTCTACAGTAGAGGCAGATCCAGGGGCCAGGGCCTGAGGGGTCTACACCAGAGACAGGTCCAGGGGCCAGGGCCTGAGGGGTCTACACCAGAGGCAGATCCAGGGGCCAGGGTCTGAGGGGTCTACACCAGAGGCAGATCCAGGGGCCAGGGCCTGAGGGGTCTACACCAGAGGCAGGTACAGAGGCTTGGATCCATCCCGACAAATGTTTACCGTTATCTGTGGGATCCCAGCTTCAGGGAGCAGACGGCGCACCAGGTCCCAGAGCCCTGCCCTGGTGTGGAATCAGCTCCTTCATCTCCCTCATAGCCCAGCAGCCACTAGGGACTCTGAGGCCCTGAGGAGGCAGTGCAGGGCCTCAGCTCTCAGGGTCCAGTTGGCAGCTCAAAGGCGCCCTTCCCTGGTTCCAGGTCTGGAGCCTGACGGGCCCTGTGGCCACCAGCAGCACAGGCCTGGCAGAGCCACATGCACCCTGCAGAGGCACTTCCTGCCGCAGTTGGGTGGGGGCGCTGATGCACCCAAGGGGTTGGGGGAGCAGGTCTCCACAGCTGGGTGGTGAGTAGGGGGCTGGAGCAGGCACTGGAGAGGAGTGGGTGGGGACAGCAGATCTCCACATTCTGAAGTGCACAGGTGTGGCCCGGAGCTTGGCACCTGACCTTGGGTCTCAGGGTTAGCTACTTCTTTACTGGGTGGGGCTTGGCTGTGTGGTTTTGGTTGGACAGCCTTGCCCTGCTGGGTTCCAGACGAGGCAAGCACCGTCTCAGGTCCACGGCGCTGCCCTGGGCTTGCTGCCAGCTCTTTCTGGCTCAGTGACTCAATTCCACTCCCCCGCCTGGCTGCCCGGGAGTCACCCACCCAAACCTCCAGCCCTGGAGGGTGCCTCAGGCAAACCAGCAGGATCCCCCCAGGTCCTCCCAGCTCTCTCCACCGCATGGGACTCCGGCTCCTCGGAGCCTGGAGAGGCCACTCTGTCTTTGCCCCACACCACCACAAACCTTCCTAGGCAGCCGGGGCCCCCACGTCAGCCCCGCTCTGCCCCTCCGGGTCCATGATGCGGGCAGGGAAGAGACTGGGGACTTGGGGCTTCAGCCAGGGTCGGGGTGCTCCTAACCCTCTGCGGGCCCGGGCTGCGGGCCCACCGCGAAGCATCGTCCAGGGGAGTCCAGGGCGAGGTGGGTGAGACCGGGACCAGAGCGGTAGGGTAAGGAAGAGGGCGCTTGGGCAGCCGCGGACCAGGCTTGCTTGGCCTCCCTGGTCTGACCGCCGCGGCTCCTCACCCAGGCGAACAGCGGGGCGGGACCTTCGGGGGAGGAGCCGCCGGGGCGGACAGTGCGGGCGTGGGCGGAGCCGCGGTGGGAGGGGCGTCTGGGCAGAGCTGGGCTGAGTGCCGGACTCCACTCCAGTGACGGCGGCGGCGGCGGCGGCGGGCGCCGGGCTCGCGCGGCTTCGGCGGCGGCTGCTGCGCGGGCGCTCTGCGGGCCGGGATGCGCGGGGAGCGCGCGCAGTGACCGCTTGCTCCAGAGCCGCCCCCGGGGCCAGGTCTGCTTGGCGGCGCGGGGCCGGGCGGCGAGTGCGAGCCGAGCATGCGGGACCCGGCGCCGGCGGTTCGGAGGAGCGCGGGGCCGCGGCGAATGCGATCCCCCGCCTCGGGCCAGCCGCTGACTGCGCTCCTGGCCGCACTCCTGGCCGCGCTGCTGGGCGGTGCGGGCGCGCAGTACTCGAGCGACCTGTGCAACTGGAAGGCGAGGTGAGTCCGCGCGGCCGACCCTGGGCAGACCCCAGCAGACCCCAGTTCCGGGCAAACTCCGGCTCTTGGGCAGACCCCGATCACGGCAGACCTCGGCCCCGGGCAGACCCCGGCCCTGGCAGACCCCGGCCGATCTCGGCTTCGGCGAGGGGCTCGGGGCCGCTCTCCAGGTCGAGTCCGGTGCCCCCGCCCCCGCCCCAGGTCCTAGAACAAAAGAGCCCGCGGGTCCCTGCCCAGAGGACGCCCGGGGCGGCGCCTGCAGCGCGGCGTAGCAGGACTCGCCAGAGCCTGTGGGGTCCCGGGCTCCGCGACTTCTCGGCCCCTCGCCTGGATGGGCCGCGGCGGGCGCGGGGTCCTCTCGGGACCGCGGCCGTCCGTGTCCGTGCAGCGCCGGCAGTCGCAAGCCAAACCCTGTGCGGGGCCGGGTGCAGGCGGGGAGCGCAGCCGCCGAGCCCGGCTCGTGAAGGTCGGGCCGCCCTTGGCAGCGGCGCGCGGGGCTCAGCGACCCCGGCCGCGAGGACCCCGCCCCCGGAGGCGACTGCGGGCCCGCGTGCGCCCCGCGCGGTGCGGGGCGGTCGTGCGCGGTTCCCGTCCGGGCCCTGCGGGGGGCGCTGTCCCGGCGGCAGCTCGCTGGCCGCGCGTCCTCCCGGAGCCGGGCCGGGCCAGGCCGGGCCGGGCCGCGGCGCCGGCGCAGAGCTGGGCTGGGCTGGAGCCTGGACGCTCCCCTGTGGGCCGCCCTTGCTCCGCCGCGGTCATCCCGCGCTCTCCTTCGCAGCCTCGGCGTGAGGCAGGGCGCCCTAGACGCGGGCCTGGGGTCACCCTGCAGGGCCGAACCGAGAAAACCGCAGTCCCCACCCCAACTCCAGGTTTCCAGGGCAGGAGGCGCGCGCGCGCGGGGGGAGGGGGGCTCGGAGCTGGGCGGGGAGGCCGTCGCCCTCTCGTGCACCAGAGCAAGCCGGAGAGGAGCGCTGACCCCCCCCCCCTCCCCCGGCGCTGACCCCCGTCCTCCAGGCAGAGCCTGCGGGAGGCAGCGCCAGGCCACGCTTCTGGAGCCCCATTTATCCCGTGGTTCTCACTCCGCTGACCATGCAGCCCCCGGATCCTGATCCCCTGACCGGGAGTAGGGCTCCTGGGTGGCAGAGGCCACTCCCAAGTGAGGGGCTTGTGGCGCTGGTAACGCTTCCCCTCGGAGGAGCAAGACCAGGACTCACCTTAAACTACCCCCCCCCCCCGCGCACCGTTAGCGGGGGGGGGGGGGCATCGCGGCTGTGGCCTCCCCCATGGTCTCCCCACAGACCCCCCAGCCCCTCCTGGCCCCACACGGACACCCCCTGCACGTGTGCGCCCGGGCAGTGACCCTGGCTGACTTCCCTTTAGACGTATGGGTTTGATTCGTTTCGGTCTTATCGCAGCTGGTTTCGTTGTTTGGTGTCACCTGTGGGCAGAATCCCCATCACCGATGACCACTCAAGATGGGCTGTGTTGCTTTCATCTCAGGGCTGTTTGCAAGTTGGCTGTGCTGTGAGAGAGAGTGCGGGATTCTGTGGGAGGCATCAGCACAGACCCTGACTGACCGAGGCCTCCCCCCTGGGTGCTTGTTTAAGCAGGGGTCCTGCGGGTCATGGTGCTGGTTTTGACATGAAGCCCCGTGTGCCGTGCGTGGTGTCTTGGGAGAATGTGGGGGAAGACACCAGGATGGCCGTGGGAGGGCAGAGCCCGTGCTGTGGGCTGATCCAGGTACCACCTTAGTCCTGAGCACCTGAGTACACAGCCAGGTGCACCTCACGCGATGTACAAGGCTACTCCTACCTCCGGGGACCCCGGTCTGCATCTCCCTGGGCAGCCCGTGCCCTGCTGAGCTGTGACTAGGGGAGGGGAAGGGGTGGGGGGTGGGCTCCCTACCTTCCCCTCCTGGGTCCCAAGGAAAGGACTACCTTTGGAGATTTCCAGGTCCTTAGGTGTGGTAACTCCACTTGCTGGACGCCTGACAGGCACACCTCGGATGGGGCTGGTTACGTGGAGGAGAGAGCTAGGGATTGTGCCTCTGCCCTGATGCCAGAGGTGGGAGGGTGGGAGCCCACAGGAGGTTCAATTTGGGTCGTGTGTGGCAGCTACTTGGTGTCCAGCCTGGTTTTCCCACCGCACTGTAATTATGCTGAACCCCACATACGTGTCAGATGAGCTTGTGTGAGTTTTATTGGCTGTAATTTGTAAGTTTGTTTTGCTCGTGTGCCTCTGGTAGCTGTCTGAGTCTTGTGGGAATGGGGAGTGGGTCAGGAGGGGCTCACCCTAGCACACTTCCATCTGGTGTGGTCCACAGGCGACGTGCAGCTGACCGTCGCATCAGAAGTGGGGCTTGGGGTGCCCAGAGCATGAGTCACCTGCAGGGAATGCAAACTGTGTGTCCTTCGCCTTCTCCTCTGCAGAAACGGTTTCTGGTAACTCGCTCAGGCCAGGGCTGTGCACGTGGCACTGTGTATTTCACACAAAAATCCCAAGAATGTGGGTGAACCTGTCTGAGATCTGCTCAGAACCAAGTTCGTGTAAGGAAACCCTCAGCTGAAGTCCCTGGGTTGGTTCCAGGCCCACTTAGCGGTCGTGATGTCAGCCACGAGCTGACATTTACATGAAAGTCTCAAGTAGGAGAGACTTGGATGTTTTGATGGTTTCAGTTTCTTGAAATCGTAACCGCCTCGGCTGTGGCACACTTCGGGTTAGATGCTGAACATCTGTGCGGAGCAAAGTTAGCTTATTCTTCAGAAGCCCCAGCCCCCAACATGGAGACCGTTCCCTGACTTTTGTAGGGAACTTGCTCTAATGATCTTTGTGTGTTTAAAACTACAGAGGGCAATGCAGGGTCCTCAGGTGTACAAATGAATGAAAAACAAAAGTGGGCAAAGCATAAACCATCCCCTTAAGGAAAATGCCTTGTGCCCAGTGTGGGTCTCTAGGACTCAGGCCACCCTCCACTGCCAGCACTGCTCGACTGCTGTTTAGTACACACGTGCTGCGCCTTCCACCTCTTCTGTGTCCACATCTTCCCGCCAGGGCCCAGGCCTCTTGGGGCCATCTTTGGCTTAGGTGACAGCTGGGGGCCTGCTGCTATCTCTGTGACCCTGGAACCAGTGTTCCTGTGGCCACCAGCCTGCCTGGGTCAAGCCAGAGCTGTGTGCCACTTGCCCTGACTCTCGGAGCAAGGGCTCTGGGAGGGTCTGGTGGTGGAGTCCCCTCCCTGGGCTTGGGGGCTGGAAGGTGGGCAGGTGCAGGGCAGCATTGCCCTGACAGCTCCCTCATGGCTGACAATGTCCCCCCCCCCCGCCCCCAACAGCGGGCTGACGCATGAGCTGCGCAGGAAGGAGGTGGAGCAGGTGTACCTGCGCTGTTCAGAGGGCACTGTAGAGTGGATGTACCCGACTGGGGCGCTCATCGTGAACCTGCAGCCCAACACCTTCTTGCCCCCCCGACACCTGACTGTGTGCATCAAGCCCTTCAAGTACTCTTCGGGGGCCAATATTTATTTGCAAAAAACTGGAGAACTGAATTTGCTGGTGCGAGATGGGGACCAAGGATCGGGCCGGGTGCAGTGCTTCGGCCTGGAGAAGGGTGGCCTGTTCGTGGAGGCGACGCCCCAGCAGGACATCAGCAGGAGGACCACGGGCTTCCAGTATGAGCTGATGAGCAGACGCATGGGACTGGACCTGCACACGCTGTCAGGTGAGTGGCCGGGGATGGGCAGTGGGCATGGGCTCACTGCTGCTACAGCAGCTGCCTCTTTCCTTGATTTCTTCCCGCCTGGAGAAGCTGACCAGCCACCTGGGGAATAGTGGCATGCAGCAGATGGTCCCGGG
The DNA here is from genome assembly GCF_033115175.1 of Lepus europaeus. Classification (NCBI taxonomy): domain Eukaryota; kingdom Metazoa; phylum Chordata; class Mammalia; order Lagomorpha; family Leporidae; genus Lepus; species Lepus europaeus. The sequence continues at coordinate 93,625 of NC_084844.1, read as the reverse complement.
GAGCTGAGAGGTGGAGATGCTAAACCACCTTCCGTGTGCAGCCTGCTCACATAAGAGCACCTTCAGGAAGACTGGCCACGTCTGTTTTGTTCTGCCCCTTCCAGTATTGTGGGTGTTTGAGTGAGGGCTGCCATGGGGTGTTGTGGGACTTGTCACTTGTCCCGTTACACTGCCCTGTGAATTAGCCAAGTGTTTAGTTTTGAAATGTTGAGTTTTGTATGGGGAGTTGAAGCTGACCCGTGGTCCAGAGTGGGCAAAGCTGTGACATCCCTGAACGTGGGACCGACCTGAGCTCTGAGATGGTGGGATCAAGGGTTCCTTGGGGCCTCGGGACAGAGGCAGGGGTCTGTGCGGAGGCCTCTGTGTGTAGAGGAGACACTGACCTATGTCAGGAGAGGACCCGAGAGCAGGTGCGAGAGTGACCAGGTGCCACTAGGGGAGGTGGCATGACATGGCCTGCTGAGCAGCCCCTCCCTGGGAAGGTGCAGCAGCCTTGGGAGCCTGGGCTGCATCAGATGAGGCTTGCAGGGAAGCCTGTCTGGCCACGTGGGCTGTGACCCACTGGCATGGGGCGGAGGCTCTGAGCTTGGCATTCGACTTTTGTTCCATGAATTGGGCAGACAGCTCGCACTGTGTGGTGGGAGGGTGCCAGAGGCATCTATGCATACCTGAGCCCTGGGAGGCACGCTTCCTATCCCTTGGGGGCTGAGCCCTTTGTGGAGGGTGTGGATCTTTAGAAAGTTCTGCAGGCAGATACCAAGGAGCAGGGTGGTCCTGGGCACATCTGTATTGTGGTGCACCTCCCATGGTCGTGACACATGGGCATGACCCCTGCAGCAGAGGGCAGAGCAGATCCCACCCCCCCTGTGCTGTGTGCGAGGGCAGGGTCCTGCCTTCAGAGACATCCAGGCTGGGCCAGGCTTCCTGCTGCACCTGGTGGGTCCCAGCATGTGGTCCCTGCATGCCTGCTGGCCCTGACTCCTCAGAAACTGCAGCAACTTTGCATCACCTAGGCAGAGACTTCCTGGGTGGTGGGCCTGTGGGTTGCTGGAGGAATGGGTGGAAGCTGTCCCAGAAAGCTGAACACAGCTGTGCCCAGGTGGGACCATCCCCAGTGACAGCACAGTCTCCTGGTTTTGGTGGAGACAGTGGCCCGCTGGGGAAAGCCAGACCTACTTGGATGTGGGACACAGACTTTTGTCCCATATGTGAACCCACACTTTGTCCTGGTTCATATCAGTTTTCTAAATGTCCTATCTGTCTCCAACTAGGCTGGCCTGTCACAGGGTTTAGTTGCGGCCCCTTAGACCCTCCTCAGAGACGCCCTTATTCCTGAGGGCCCCGTAGACCCCTCCTTAGGGATTCCCATGCCAGCCACATCGTAGACCACCCTCCGAGGGTCCCCAGTTCCTGATGCAGCAGAACCATCAGAAGCTAAGTGGAACTTTAACCACAACAGCCTGTATCTTGACCAACAACTGGAGGGTGGGAGACTGAGGAGGGGGAGGACTCTGCTTTGCTCTGGGGGCCTAGAGATGAACTTCAGAATGAAAACAGAATCTGGAGAAGCCCGAGCTGAGTGGCAGCTGTCCACTACCAGGGCATAGGTGCAGAGCCCGCATCAAGGGGGGGCGCTGACCGTGGTAGTGGGCCACTGTCACTGTCACCAGTTCCAGCAGAGGCACAGCTGCCGGCCTGCCTGGCGTTCATGTGTGTGTGGCCGGGTTTCTGGTGGGAAGCCAGTGAAGCTGCAACCTCCCCCAGGGAATGGGGATGGGGCTGTGTTTTTTTTGTCTTTGGCCGCCAGGTCCTGTGCCCCGTTTCTAGCCCTTTAGTGGTTGAACTGTGCCGGCTTCTGTGGGGTTGCAGGGAAGAGTGAGCCTGGAGTTGCACATGGCAGGCTCTGGTGACGGCCTGTTCCAGGCCCTCTGTGCGCCTCCCGCAGCCCCTGGGATGTCAGCTGGCTTGGTGTAGAGTGTTGCTGTCTTGTGAGGGCTGTGCTCTGGGTTCCCTCATGTCCGCCTGGCCTTGGTTCTTTCTTGCCAGCACCGTCTCTTGCTCTGACCCTTGCTGCAGGCTCACTGTGGCCAGGGAGACCTGATAGAAGCCCCATCCAGGATGAGTGTGGCACCTGAATGGCTGCCCCATTGGGCGTCAATCAAAGTTGTACTTCCTGCTATTTTGAAAGACTGTGGGTGCTGTGGGCTGGCATCCCATGGTGTGTGCACAGCATGCCTGCTTGCGAATGTGTGCATGCGAGCCTCGTACCTGTGTGTGCAAAGTGTGCATGAGTGTGAATTTATGTGTGGGTGCATTTGAATGAGTGCATCTGTGCATGTGAGTTTGTGCAAGAGTGGGTGTGTGTGTGAGAGTGCATTTATGTAGACGCGTACATGTATTTGAGAACAAGTGTGTGTGTGTGTGTGTGTGTGAGCCTCACTCCAGCTGCTGCTCTGGGTGGTTCTTCTAAGGTTGTTTACAGTGGGTTGGCTTCCAGTCCACGCCGGTTGCCTTGTTGCATCATTGGCTTCTTCACATAAATCCAGGTGCATCAGTAGCCAAGAACAGAGCAGAATGGAGGAGCAGCTGCTCCCCAGGGGCACAGATGGGGCCTGAGCCCTGGGATGCAGGGTTTGGCTGGACCTGATACCCAGGAGTGAGCTGCCAGATGTAGCCAGGATGGGTGAACTCCAGGCTGCACCTGAGATGGGAGAGGGTCCAGTTCACCCAGAGACGTGGGCACCACTAAGGAGTAGGGACTTTGAGGGTGGCCCAGAGCCAGAGCCCCGCCTTGTTCCTGGAGTAGAGACAGCCTCGGTTCACCTGCAGAAGCCCAGGTGAGTCTCATACTCTGGTCTGTTTTTTACTTCTCGGGGCTATGTGCCAGGATTCACTGATGGGGCTGCCCCTGTGCTCTGGGGTTTGGGTTTGGGATCTGGGCTCTGCTCCAAGCCACCCAGAGCAGGCCCACAGGGAGTGTCCACAGGACGGGCCAGCGGCACTTTAGGTACACAGCTGGAGGAGGGACATAGAAGAAGCTGCTGGCTCAGGGGTCAGCCTCATCTCTCCTCCCCTTAGAAACCTGCTCTGCCTGCTGAGCCTGAGCAACCAGTTCCACAGCCTCCTCAGGAGCGAAGTCCACAGGTGAAAGAGAAACTTCTAGAAGAGGAGAGGAGGGCTTGTGAGGGAGGGAGAGACACAGGTGGGAGGGCAGCTGAGGTGGCCACCCCAGAGAACCCCAGGCTTCCTGGATGTATCAGCCTGGGCTGGGAGTTCTGGTCTTGACCATCCGCAGGGCCTGTCTTGGCTCACGCAGGCCCACTGTCTGCCTCTGCCCACTTCCCTTGGCTCCGGTGAAAACACTGCATCCACCACAGGACCCTGGCAAGTGTTGTCAAGCAAGGTTTTCCCTTGGGGCCTCACTCAGGGGCCTGCTGGACTGGGCTGGCACCTGTTGTCTGCAAATTGTGCTTTGGCCTAGCAGTTCCTCTTTGTACTCTGCCTGCCCTGGGGCTGCTGCCATACAGGTTCACATCTGGCTTCCCTGGTTGCCCCCCCCCCCCCCCCCAGCAGCTCAGTTCCTTTTGTCGCTTTCCAGAGTGGTCTTCCTCTGGCACAGTCCAGCCCGCCCCTCTCCAAGAGTGTGAGTCAGACTTCTAGCCCTCTGTGACCCCCCAAGCCTTGGGATTTAGGACCCTCGCATTCCAGCCTTTGTGAGCCCAAGTCCGGTTAGTAACTGCCCCTAGACTGCCATGCGGGAGCCCACCCTGCGTCCCTGTGAGGGTGCTGTGTGCCGTGGGCAGCTCCGAATGGGAAGAGGGGGTCTCCAGGGCGGTACTTCACTTCCTCACCTGTCAGGCGTGGGCGGGCAGGCTGAGTCACAGGCACCTGCAGGTAGCTGGGGCGCCAGCCAGGACAAGCTGCAGCGAGGGGGCCGCCCAGGGCCCGTGATTCAGAGACGAAGCTCTGGGGCCTGGGCCTGGGCCTGGTGTCCTGTCTTTGTGTGTGGTTGGGCCTAGCAGCCTCTCCATCACATGAGGTGTTTGCCCCTCAGCCTGTCCCAGCTCACAGGGATGCTCAGGTGCTTTGGGACAGCCCCTGCCATCCTCACCCCTGCCCGTGAGATGGCAGCTTCTGGCTCCTCAAGGTGCTGCTAGGAGTGGGGACGCTGGGGCCTTGACTGCTAACCCATGCTCACCACCAGAACTGCCCCCTTTTATGAGGGACACCTCCCCACCCCACCCCTGTTACCTCTGCCCTCTGCCCAACGCCTGTGTCTGTGTCAGGCCCAGTGTAGACAGCAGGCCCCTGGTGCTGAGTGGTATGGGGTCAGCAGGCAAGGGTCCACTCTCCTGGACCCTCACTCGGGGTAGCCTGAGGGCTGAGGGTCAGGTGGTCCCAGTAGTGGGGACTGTGGTGTGAGCGCAGGCACATCACAGGCTTCCAGGAGTCTACCACAGCCATGCCTACCCCACAGAACTGAGGGCTGGGCGCTGGAGGCAGGGCCTTTCTGAGAGGCTGGCCTGGCTTTAGAGACCACATTAGGCTGTGCTGGTTTTTTTTTTTTTTTTTTTTTTTTTTTTTTTGACAGGCATAGTGGACAGTGAGAGAGAGAGAGACAGAGAGAAAGGTCTTCCTTTTGCCGTTGGTTCACCCTCCAATGGCTGCCGCAGCTGGCGTGCTGCAGCCGGCGCATCACGCTGATCCGAAGCCAGGAGCCAGGTGCTTCTCCTGGTCTCCCTTGCAAGTGCAGGACCCAAGGACTTGGGCCATCCTCCACTGCACTCCTGGGCCACAGCAGAGAGCTGGACTGGAAGAGGGGCAACCGGGACAGAATCCGGCGCCCCGACCGGGACTAGAACCCCATGTGCTGGCGCTGCAAGGTGGAGGATTAGCCTATTGAGCCACGGCGCTGGCCTGGCTGTGCTGTTCTTAGCTGCTGTTTTCTGATAACTCAGCAGAAAGCAGTGTACTGGCAGTGGAGGGAGGAGGGGGACGACTGGGAGCTGCTGGGAGGTGCCCGTCTGAGGGTCCTAGAAGCCCTGGCCTACCCAGTACACTGCCAACCCCAGGGCCTTGCTATGTCTCTGTTGACCCTTGTGCAGGCCCTGGGGGGTCCATGCCATTTGAACCCACAGCTGCCAGCTGACAGAGGAGTCCTGACCTGTCTCCGGGGTCCCCTGAGTCACCAGCACCCCGGTGCGGTCTGTGCAGCTGCCTGGCAGCTCAGGGTTGGGCTGTGTGACCCCCCCCCCCCCCCCCAGGCATGAGCGCGGTTGCTTCTTCCTGGACCGGACAACCCTGAGGCCAGGGCTGTGCAAGCTCATGGCCAGGGATGTCCTGGGGCATTCAAGTGCGACAGCCATGGAGAACCTGCCTTGCTGAGGTCACGTCCTGGGCTGTGTTCGATGAGCAGTGAACGAGAGGCCTTGAGCTGTGCCTGTTCGTGAGTGTGCTCCTGGGCACAGGATGAGGGCCGCCGAGTCCCGAGCTTCTTGTGTTGCCTGTCTGAGGCCACAGGAGAGGCCTGTTGTGTGTGTCTGGTCTGCTCTAGGCAGTGAAGGGGCTCATTCTAAGACTCAGCTCCTCTGCTTGTGTGGGGGAAGGCCAGGCCCTGAACAGTGCTCGATTTGCAAGTCCTTGCGGTGTGGGCCTCTTCCCGAGGTCAGGAGGGGTCTGGGGAAGCGGCTGAGCCAAAGGCCCTGACCTGAGTCACTGCTTCCAAGGCGGGGAACAGGTCCCCGCCCTGCTCACTGACCTCCCTGGCAGAACCTTGGCCAGGGCAGTGCTGGGTTCCTGCAGGCTGGGCCCCTTCTTCTGGGTTCTGGGCAGCCCGACGGTGCAGGAGTTGTCTGCTTTCCTGAGGAGCTGCTGGAGTGGAGCAGGCTGGGCCCTGGGTGAGAGGATGTGTGGCCAGTGGCATCAGGAACTCGGTTTCAGTTTAGCTCAGGGCTGAGTTTTCGTTTGCCAGCTCCCAAGAGCCGTCATTTGTTACCCTAGCTGCAGTGACCAGGGAGGTTGGGGGCTAGGCACAGAGGCCCCTCACTGAGGTCTGGAACTGTAGGAGCGCCTGGGGGTCTCGCTCTCAGGGTGCGTGCCCTACGTGGCTACCACACGAGCATTTCTGCCTCCAGTTCTCTGGGCGCCTCCTTGGTGCCCCCACTGTGCATGGTTGACTCTGTGCCATCAAGTGCAGGCCAGACACGGCTTGGGAGGGGTCTTGGACAACCATGATGGTGGCATCCAGGACTGCTCCTGACTCTGCTCTCTCCCACAGCCCCGTGCAGCCCGTGCAGCCACACTGAGGTGCTCCTGGCCGTCTGCACCAGCGACTTTGGTGAGTCTCTGCCGGCTTTGTTTTGTCTAGTGCTTGTGGCTCCTGCCACCAGGAGCCTCTTTTGGGCCCAGCAGTCTCTCCTCAGGGCCCACAAGAGCTGCCAGTCCTGACACGAGACCCTGAGGGGCTCTGCTGGAACTTCCTTGCCCCATCACACTTGGAGTCTCTGGGCAAGCATGCTGCACGTGTGTGTGGGTACACACACGGAGCATCGGGGAGTTCATGTTTTAGAGGGTTGTTGAAGTGTTTTCCCGTTTTGTCAGTGAGGTTGTTGCTCCAAGGGGCTCGTGAAGTCCCTTGTTCCCAGCCACTGTTGGAAGTGCCTTGTCCACACCACGTCCCAAGGAACAAGTCCCTTGTTCCTCATCTGAGTTCCTGGGGGTGTCCCAGCCCCACTCTGGGAGTTTGAGGCCCTGGCGCATACAGGTCTGAGGTCCGCAGGGCACAGCCCCTTGCCAAGGAGGGTGACATGGTGGTGTGTGGAGCTCATCAGTCCTCTGCGTCCCAGTCCCAAGGGTGGAAGACAGGACGTGCTGGGCGTCCTCTGGCCACTGAACAGGAAGTGCACCTGTGTCTCTGACAGAGTGTCAGGGATGACCCTTTGCAGCTTCCTGCTGCAGAAGCTCTGCTTTTAGACGGGGATTTCTTGAAGCAGAGTTGGGGGTTCAGCTCCTGGCTCCGATGCCTGTTGTAGCCAGGGGTGTGTAGGGCAGGGGTGCTGCTGGGCCCCTGAGCCTTCTGACTCTTCCCTTGCAGTTGTCCGAGGCTCCATCCAGGACGTCACCCATGAGCCAGAGCGGCAGGAGTCGACCATCCACCTGCGGGTGAGCAGGCTGTATCGGCAGAAGAGTAGGGTCTTCCGGCCGGCCCCTGAGGGTGCAGGCTGGCAGGGCCATGTCAGGACACTGCTGGAGTGTGGTGTGAGGCCTGGGCCCGGCGACTTCCTCTTCACCGGCTACATGCACTTTGGGGAGGCGCGGCTCGGCTGCGCCCCACGCTTCAAGGACTTCCAAAGGATGTACAGGGACGCAGAGGAGAGGGGGCTGAACCCCTGTGAGGTCGGCACGGAGTGACCGTGGGCAGCCACGGCGCTGCCTTCTCCTCCTGAGGAGCCACTGCTGGCTGTCTTGGATGTGCCAGTCCCTGTGGGGGCTGCCTGCTGGGGGCCGTGTGTCAGGGGCCCCTGCCCGGTGTGCAGGCCCGGCCCAGAGCTCAGGCTGTGGAGGTCCAGCGGAGGACAGCCTGACTGACTGGAAGTGCTGTGGGCGCACACCGAGCTCTCTGTCATTACTAGGAGAAAGAAGCATCCGCAGGGTACCGCCTCGCACGTCCCACATGCCTGCGTGGGCCCTGGCGTCCCGGGCGAGGTGCAGCGTGCCTGGCTTGGCTTTGGGAGAAGCCGGGTGCCATCTGAGGGTCCTGATCTTCAGGTGGAAACTTACGGAGCCAAATATGTGTCATTTCGTTTTATTTTTGGTTTTAAGAGAACGGGCTCTCCAGTTATGGCCCTTTGTGGGCTGCGGGCTGTTCCGTTCCAGAGAATAAAGACCAGGATCCGACTGCGCCGTGGTGTCTGTCTTCCCAGGGCCCTCGGCAGCCTTCCCTGCACAAGGCCCCGAACAGGCTGCTGGCCGCTTTCCTGCCAGACCACCTGCCACCTCGGCCCTCCCTGCCCAGCTCCTGTCCTTTGACCTCAGCTTCTCTGGAATGCTTGAGTGCACAGCAAGTCTCTGGACACTCAGCGGCTAGTTTGGGTGGGGTCGGTGGGCCCCATCCTCAGAGGACAGGTTCTCTGTGGCTGCTGTCTCAGATCCAGGGGCCTGGAGTGCAATCATCCTCTCCCAGGGACAGAGGCCATGAGGTCGCTCTGAGGACTCCTTCCAGCTTCCGCCCACTTCCTGTTAGGAGAGCAGTGGTCACTGGGTTAGGCCCAGGCTGATGACCCTGCCTTGATTTGTTTCCTTCTGTAAAGACCCCATTTCCAAATATGGTCACATTTAAAGCTTCCAGGTAGACATGGAACTTGGGGGACACCACTCACCCTAGTGCAGGGTACTCCGAGGCATCAGAAGCCAGCCCTGTGGATGAGCCGGGGGCTCTTCTGAGCAGCTGCTGAGGTAGGGGCTGAGGTGCTCAGTGAGCACGGGCTCTGCCTCAGTGGACGCTCAGGCACCCTAGGAGGCAGGGAGGCTGTAATCTGGCTCGGGCTGTGCAGGCACAGGTGTGTGCTGGCTCAGGTCTGCAGGTTCCTGCAGGTCATAGCAGGCAGCAGGTGCGTGTGGGTGAGGATGTGAAGCAGCAGGTTGGTGTGGGCGGCTCCTGCTGTGATGGAGGTGAGATGCAGTCAGCAGGGAGGTGCCAGGCCCACGGCAGGAGGAGTGAACCTGCTCCTCATTCTGGGCAGCAGTGCCTCGGGGATTCTGGGCTGGCTCCATCAGGCGTGGCTCTGTAAGAGGAGGCTGTGGAACCAGTGTCGGGTGCTGGGGCTCTGCCAGGATGAGAACAAGCAAGGGCCTGACCTGTGCTGATGTCAGCAGCAGCAGGTGAGTTCGTCGCTCTGTCACCGGAGCCTGCTCTCCCAGAGGGCTGCACGGCACCATCTGCGTCCCCAGCAGGGCCGTCAGCCCAGTCACTGTGGGGCAGAGCCCCGGGACCTCCTGTGGTTCTGTCCAGTGGGTAAAGGGGAGAGGTATGCCCACTGGGGCCCAATCCCACCTTCCCTCCTGTGGGGCATCTGCTGGATGGCCTGGTCGGAACCTCCTGCATCTGAAAGGAGGGGTGGCTGTGGGGGGCAGGGGGTGCCTCCAGGTCCTCGGGCCTCACCCACTGTGGAGGACAGGGGTCCTGGGCCTTCTGGGTGAGGTGGGGAGACCCTCCTCCCCTTGACCTCTCAGATGGATTAATTCAGGCTGGCAGGATAGGGTTGGCCCTAGCCAGTGCTACCTCCCTCCCTCTGCAGGCATCATGACCCCTCTGCAGGGAGTCACTGTGGCCCCTTTGGCTTGGCTGCCATGTAGTTGCAAGGGGTGGGGGTCGCAGGAGGAGCTTGTGAGAGCCCAGATTCATTCCTCAGGCATGGGAGGAGGCCTCCTGTGTGCAGGAGAGTCCATTCTAGACGATGGATGATTTTTTTTTTTTTTTGACAGGCAGAGTGGACATTGAGAGAGAGAGAGACAGAGAGAAAGGTCTTCCTTTTCCATTGGTTCACCCCCCCAATGGCCGTTGTGGCCGGTGCACTGCGCTGATCCGAAGCCAGGAGCCAGGTGCTTTTCCTGGTCTCCCATGCGGGTGCAGGGCCCAGGATGATGGGGTTTTGCTGTGAAAACAAGGGGCACAGATGCCAGTGTCTGTGGGGCCATGATGGGGGTCGGCTTTTGCAGAGGCCCAAGGCAGCAAGCCCCAATTCCAGAGGCTCTTCCAGGGAGGGGCTAGGCAGGGCCCATGCATGGTTCTCTTGGGCTTCTGCATCTGGACCTTCCTCTTCCTCTCCCCTAGGTGGGTCTCCACACCCCTTAGGGGCTGTCCCGTTGTGATGGCATCAGCCCTGGCCGTGGGTCTCCTGTCCACACCAGGGAGGCACCCCGGCCTGGCCAGCACACTGGAGTCTGGCTGCTGCCAATCACTTGCAGGGGCTGGCGCTGTGGCTCACTTGGTTAATCCTCTGCCTGCAGTGCCAGCATCCCATATGGGCGCTGGTTCTAGTCCTGGCTGCTCCTCTTCCAATCCAGCTCTCTGCTATGACCTGGGAAAGCAGTGGAAGATGGCCCACGTCCTTGGGCCCCTGTACCCACATGGGAGACCCGGAGGAGGCTCCTGGCTCCTGGCTTCAGATCAGCGTAGCTCCGGCTGTTGCAGCCGTCTGGGGAGTGAACCAACAGAAGAAAGACCTCTCTCTCTGTCTCTCCCTCTCATTGTCTGTAACTCTACCTCTCAAATAAATAAGTAAAATCTTTAAAAAAAAAAAATCACTTGCAGATGAGTGTCTACCTAGGTGACAACACAGGAAGTCAGGACAGGACAGTGGTAAGTGTTTCGAGGGGACCAAGGCCACAGGATGAAGGCCCGTCTACACAGGAGAGCATGGCTGTTGAGACTCCCCAGCAGGAGCCACGTGGGGCTGTGAGAACGTGAGGAATCCAGTGTCTACACTGGGCCATTGTGCTGTGCCGCCCGGGGCAGGCGCTGCTTTGTAAAACAGCAGAGCTTCGGTTGGTATCACAGTGGTGAGGTCACGACCGCTGGGGGCTTTGGAATTTTGTCTTCAGAAGAATTTTGCTTACCAAGCCACATACTTTCCTAGTCATCAGTTTAATTGGGGCAAGATGAAAAGGTGCTAATAAACAAAGAAACAAGAAAATAACCCAGCGGGCTCCGGGGCAGGGGGAGGGGGAGCCCCTGCGGTGTGTGGGGCAAGGAGGGGAAGGCAGAGAAACAGACGTCCCTGCCAGAGGAGGGGGCACACAGGGCTCTGTGTGCACCTGTGTGTGCACGTGGGGTGTATGCACAGATGTCTGTGTGTGTTGCATGTGTTTGTGTGTTTTTGTCTGGTATGTATCCACAAGTGTCAGTCTGTGTGCAAATAGCTATATCTGTGTATCTGTCAAAGTCTGTATTGCTTGTATTTGTGCATGTGTCTGTGTTTCTGGTATGTATCCACAAGTGTGTGTGTGTGTGTGTCCATGTGTCTGTGTGTGTCTGGTATGTAGCCACAGGTGTCTGAGTCTGTGTACAGGTGTCTTTATCTGAGTGTCTGTCTAGGTATGTGCTGCTTGTATTTGTGCAACTGTCTGTGTTTCTGGTACGTATCCATAAATGTGTGTGTGTCCACATGTCTGTGTATGTCTGGTGTGTATCCACAGGTGTCTGTGTCTGTATGTGTCCGGGTGACTGTCTGTGCCTGGTATGTAGCCACAGGTGTCTGTGTCTGTATGTGTCCGGGTGACTGTCTGTGCCTGGTATGTAGCCACAGGTGTCTGAGTCTGTGTACAGGTGTCTGCATCTGTGTGTCTGTCTAGGTATGTGTTTGTGCATGTGTCTTGTATGTATCCACAGGTGTCTGTACCTGTGTACAGGTGTCTGCCTATATATGTGCTGCATGTGTCTCTGTGTGTGTTGCGAATGTTTGCATATGTGTATCCACAGGTATCTGTGTATGCATTGTATGTATTTGCATGTGTGTCTTATGTCCACAGGTGTCTGGGTACAGGTGTCTATATCTGTGTGTCTGTGTTGCATGTGTATGTGTGTCTGTGTGTCCATGTGTCTTCCTGTGCATGGGGGATGTATGGTGTCACTTCCTGAACCTATACCCCCTAGGGAGCCCCTCTCAGGTGGGCAGATCCAGGGGACCCTCACCACCCCAGCTCCTTCTGGTTACACTGCCCACTGGCCCCTGCCTGAAGTTCTCTCCACGGCCCTTCCCAACAACCATGCAAGGGCTGTCTGCTGGCCATGGGAATGTCCACTTTCCCTAGAGCTGAGGTCACTGTTGAGGACTTGCTCCCCTGTCTGGGTGAAGGGCTGTCCCCCCAACCCAACCTCAAGGTCTGAGTGGAGCAGGCAGAGGGTTACGGGAGGGATGGCCAGGGATTGGGACGCACATGTGGACACAGGCTTCCTCGCAGTGCATGGCTCCACCCACTCGGGTCTGCGGTCACTCTGAGTTGTCCCTGATAGATGGGACACCTGACACCCTCAGACACACCGCGTGGCCTTCAGGCAGTTCATGATGGCTCTCACTGTGGCCTCACGGTTCTCTCCCTCTTGTCTGAGGGCCGCCATGTCAAGTTCTTCCTCCCTTCCTAGGGCACCATGTGCCCCAGAGAGGCTGACAGGAAGATGGGGGGAGATGGGGGGGATTGATCTGAGTTGGAGAAAAGCCCCTGAGGGTGTGGGGAGTGCAAGGAACGCCTGGGCCTCCCAAAGCACTCCAGCCCAGCGACAGCCTTTGCCCGCTTAGCACTGAAGTGTCCAAAAGAAACTTTCTAAGAACTGAGGGAAATACTGAAAATAGACAGCCTCAAAACAGCCAAGGGCATGCTTCTGACTGTAGGTAGCTGGCATCTGGCCACGGTCACTGCACTGGCCCTGTCTGCAGGGCCCAGCGCAGTCCTGTGCTGCCTTGGCCCTGCCACCCAGCCAAGGCACCGAGGCAGTGACAGTGGGGTCTGTGGGATGACCTTTGAGGGGGTGCGAGGACCCTTTGGGTGGCACAAATGAAGTCCACGCAGATGAAGTGCACAGCAGGTGAAGCCCATGCAGAGAGAGAGAGGAGAGAGAGAGAGGGAGAGAGGAGAGAGAGAGGGAGGAGAGAGAGGAGAGAGAGAGGGAGGAGAGAGAGAGAGAGGGGGAGAGAGGAGAGAGAGAGGGAGGAGAGAGGAGAGAGAGAGAGGGAGGAGAGAGAGAGAGAGGGAGAGAGGAGGGAGGAGAGAGAGAGAGGAGAGAGAGAGGGAGGAGAGAGGGAGGAGAGAGAGAGGGAGGAGAGGAGAGAGAGAGGAGAGGGAGGAAAGAGAGGGAGGAGAGAGGGGGAGGAGAGAGGGAGAGAGGAGAGAGAGAGAGGGAGAGAGGAGAGAAAGAGAGGAGAGAGAGAGGGAGAGAGGAGAGGGAGGAGAGAGAGGGAGGAGAGAGAGAGAGAGGAGAGAGGGAGGAGAGAGAGAGAGGGAGAGAGGAGAGAGAGGGAGGAGAGAGGAGAGGGAGGAGAGAGAGAGAGAGGGAGAGAGGAGAGAGAGAGGGAGGAGAGAGAGAGGGAGGAGGGAGAGAGGAGAGAGAGGGAGGAGAGAGAGGAGAGAGGGAGGAGAGAGAGGAGAGAGGGAGGAGAGAGAGGAGAGAGGGAGGAGAGAGAGGAGAGAGGGAGGAGAGAGAGAGGGAGAGGAGAGAGAGGGAGGAGAGAGAGGAGAGAGAGAGGGAGAGGAGAGAGAGAGGAGAGAGAGAGGGAGAGAGAGGGAGGAGAGAGGGGGGGAGAGAGAGGGAGAGGAGAGAGAGAGACAGGAGAGAACTTCTGTCTGCTGGTTTACCCTCAAATGCCTCCAGTGGCTGGGCTGGGCCAGGCTGAAGCCAGGATCTTCCATGTAGGTGGCAGAAACTCAACTACCTGGGTCACCATCCGCTGCCTCTCAGGGTGTGAGTTAGCAGAAGCTGGGATTGAGAGTGGAGCTGGAGCTGGAACCCAGGCACCCCAAGCAGCACCCTAACCACTAGGCCAAACACCTACCCCTATAGTTGAGTTCTAATAATCTACTTGTAAACATCAAATCAGCACAGCTTGGTTACTGCATGTGTTAGCTTCTTGGGCTGCCATAGCAAAGTGCTCATAACTGGCTGGCCCTAGTTTCTGGGGGCCAGAAGTCTAGAAACAAGGCATTGCAAGGGCTGTGACCCCTCAGCTGGTGGGCGTCTCTGGGGCAGCTCCAGGGAGAACCCTTCTTTGCTGCTTCCAGTGTCTGCTGAGCTGGGGAGCCCTGGTGACCCTGGTGACCCTTGGCTGGCAGAGACCCCATTCTGTCTACCCACCACAGCACCCCCATGTCCACATCTATCCTAACAACCCAATTTCAATTTGATTGAATTTGCAAAGACCTAGTTTCCAAATCAGATCCCACCTGATGTGTGTGTGGAGAACAAATCCTGGGCCTCACCCCAGGAAGCTTAGCGTTGTGCACTCCTCTTTTTATTTTATTTTATTTTTGACAGGCAGAGTGGACAGTGAGAGAGAGAGAGAAACAGAGAGAAAGGTCTTCCTTTGCCATTGGTTCACCCTCCAATGGCTGCCGCAGCTGGTGCACTTCGGCCGGCGCACCGCGCTGATCTGAAGCCAGGAGCCAGGTGCTTCTCCTGGTCTCCCATGGGGTGCAGGGCCCAAGGACTTGGGACATCCTCCACTGCACTCCCGGGCCATAGCAGAGAGCTGGCCTGGAAGAGGGGCAACCGGGACAGAATCCAGCGCCCCAACCGGGACTAGAACCCGGTGTGCCAGTGCCGCTAGACGGAGGATTAGCCTGTTGAGCCACGGTGCTGGCCAATTTTTAGGGGCAGCGCTGTGGTACAGCAAGTTAAGTCTGCAGTGCCAGCACCCCATATGGGCACTGGTTTGAATCCTGCTGTTCTACTTCAGATCCAGCTCCCTGCTAATGTGGCTGGGAAAGCAGTGGAGGATGGTCCAGGTGCTAGGGCCCCTGCATCCATGTGGGAGACTGGGAGGAGACTTCAGGCTCCTGGCTTCGGATTAGCACAGCACTGGCCATGGTGGCCATTTGGGGAGTGAACCAGTGGATGGACAATCTCTCTCTTTCAGTCTCCCCCCCCCCCCCCGTAACTTTACCTTTCACGTAAATAAAAACAAAACAAAACAAAAAACCAAGAGGGGCTGGTGCTGTGGCGCAGTGGGTTAAAGCTGTGGCCTGCAGCACAGGCATCCCATATGGGTACCGGTTCAAGTCCCGGCTGCTCCACTTCCGATCCAGCTCTCTGCTATGGCCTGGGAAAGCAGTAGAAGATGGCCTGCACCCACATGGGAGACCCAGATGAAGTTCTTGGCTCCTGGCTTCGGATCATCTCAGCTCTGGCCATTGCGGTCATTTGGGGAGTGAACCAGCGAATGGAAGACCTCTATCTCTCTCTCTCTCTCTCTGGCTGTACCTCTCTGTAACTCTGTCAAATAAATATTTTAAAAAATAAAAAATAGAAATCTATGTATTCATTTTTTAAAATTAAAGAGTCAATCAAGAACATAAAATGTACCAATGGTAGGATTTTTTTAAAGCATTTTATTATGTTTTAAAATTTGCTTCAATTATTTGAAAGGCAGAGAGAGACACTGACAGAGAGCTCCTACCTGTCAGTTCACTCTTCAAATGCCCTCGAAGTCTAGCACTGGGCCACATCGAAGCCAAGAATCCGGCACTCGGTCTGGTCTCCCGTTTGAGTGGCAGGGACCCAACGACTCAAAGCATCACCTGCTGCTTCCCAGGTGTACAATCAGCAGGCAGTTGGAATTGGGAGTGGAGCTGGAACTCAGACTTGGGCATTCCAAGACGGGACATGAGTGTCCCAGGTGGAGTCTCTTCTGCGACCCCAGACGCCTGCCCGGAAGGGTCTTGTGGTTGCCCACACTGCACTTTGCACCCTTTCTCTTGCCATGGAACTCACTGATGAGTTTCTGGGCCTTCCACAGCACACGTTGCTGGGACGAGACTCCACATGTCCAACAGCATGGTGAGCTGTGTCCTCCCAAAAGGTGGATCTGTGTCCTGGCCCCAGGACCTGTCAGTGTCGTCATTTGGAAATGGGAACTTTGCATAATCAAGTTAAGATGAGGTCATCACAGTGGGCCCAGATCCAATGGTCTGCTGTCCCCAGAGAACACACAGGGATTTGGGGGAGCCAGGGCTGCCTGCAGCTCCAGAGTGGGAGAGACCGGGAAACCTGCCTAGTGCTGCCCTAGTCACTCTCTAGCTGGCACATCGGGCCCCACACACTTTGATTTTGGGACTTCTGTCCTCCAGACCTGCTGTTGGAAACTGCCTGGTCTGTGGTCATTTGTGACGGCAGCTCGGGCACTCACACACATCTGGGTGCTCCCACTCACCTGGGCCCTCACACATATCTGTGTCCTCCCACATACCTGGACCCTCACGCACACCCAGACCCTCACACACATCTGGGTGTTCGCACACACTTGGGCCCTCACACACACCTGGACCCTCACACACACCCGGACCCTCATGCACACCTGGGTGCTCACACACACCCAGGAGCTGCTGGCCCGGTGACCCCTCCAGGCCCTGGGTGGGGGACTCCTGCCTGGGCCTGTGGCCAGCACTGCAGGGGGGTCTGCACAAGAGGTGGAAGCTGCCGCTGCTCCATCCCCTTCTCCAGCACGTGGACTTGCGTGTCAGATGCCACTGTCTCCCTCCACCCCAGCTGCTGGTGCTCCGGGGTTCTCCAGCCCTCTTCCTTTCAGGGCTGTCGCCTGTTGTCCCTCCAGGGAGCCACCTGATCCCACCGCCCAGAGGTGAGCGCTGAGGTGGCTGAGGTTGTGTCTCGGTGGGTGGCAGTAGCCACGCTTTGTTCCCCTGGGAATGGAGGAGGCTGGTGAAGGAGCCAGGCCTGGGGTGGGGACAGAGGGGCCCCCAGCCAGGTGGGGAGTCCACCTCCACCAGGCTCCTCGGCAGCCCAGAGGTGGTGGCCTGAGCCCCCAGGATGCCCTGCTTAGCACTGGGAGCACGGACCATGCCCCGTGAGACCAGCACCGCTGACAGAGAGGGCAGCCAGCTGTGCAGGGCCACACAGACCTGAGGGAGTTGCTCAAGACCCTCATCGCTTTCAGCACAATGACAGGACCTGGGTGTGGCAGAGAACCCGGCGCTGCCCCTCAGTGGGTTTCTCACACATCCTGGCAGCTCAGAGGCCAGGGTGGGCTGGCAGCGCTTGGGCAGGTGGCTGCTCCCAGGGTGATCTCCAGCTGGCCTAGGGGCCCCCAACGGGCCCTGGTCTAACCCACCTGGAGCCAAGCTTCTGGCTTCACCTACAGAGATCCTGGCACACGGCCATGCACCTCCACCAGGCCACACGCACCTCTACCATGGCCACAGAGGGTGCCCCGGGAGAAGCGCCTCCTTCGCTGGGGATTCCAGAACGCTTTGCAGAACAGGAAATGAGGCCATCACTCCAGGACTACCCACCCACGACTACTGCAGGGGTCCTGCTTCAGGACCACCTCTGAGGCCAGGGGTCTCCCGGCCCTGGCTCCCACTGGCTCTGGGGCCCTGCCTCAAGCCTGGCCAGGCCTCTAAGGGCAGCTCCACACTCATCTGGCAGTGTAGGGTGGCGTCACAGCCCAGGAATGCAGGAAGAAGCGCGGGCTCTGGCACAGGGATGGTGTAGCACACCGAGAATGTGCCTGTACGGAGATAATTGTGCATTTGGGGACCACAGCCTAATGGCCCCGACGGATGCCACCAGTGGTTTCCCTCATGGCGAGCTGAGACCACAGTGGTGCCATGAGGGGAAGGCGTCCCCAAGCCTCCAGAGATGACAACGCTGCTTGGGCCCCTACCGCCCTGACCAAGGGTGCCTGGGATGGGCTGGGCCTGCCTGTGGGCGCCCCTGCAGCCCAAGGAGGCCCCAAGGCAGGGCCGACACAGGGCTGTCAGCACCATGGCCTGATTTCAGGGGAGGAGCCTGAGCACTGCGTACTGGGCAGGCAGCGTGGGCAGCAGGAGCTGAATGACCCCATTGTGTGGAGTGAGGCTGAGACGCCAAACCCAGCAGGCTGGGCAGAGCTGTGCCTTTCCAACCTCCGTTCCTCTGCGCCCCCCAGACCAGGAATCTCAGCAAGCACCGAGCAGTGGAGCTTAGTGTGGCCTGAGTCCCTTCTGGACAGACGGACAGCCCCGGGCAACAGCGCCTGCTCCAGGGAGCAGCCTCCTCTGAGGCGTGCCCGGGCCTGTCTTCCCAAGGGAGGTGGTCACCACACCTGTGGGAGCCTTGGCTGTCTGAGCCAGCAGGTGAGGCCTAGGCAGCCCCATGCAGCTGAGGCCACCTGGTACCCAGGAGGCATCTGGGCGTTTGCTCCAATTTGCACTTTCAGTCTAGCGAGAACCTCTCACTTCCCCACCTTTATCCAGAGTGGCGAGGGACTCAGCATCTGTGTGGTTGGTGTGGTCCAGAGAGCTGGAGTCTGTGTCCATAGGCAGAGGATGGCCTTTGAGGCCCAGTTTCCCTCGGCTCCCTCAGCTTGGGCTTCACCTCAGGAGCAGGCAGCAGGTGCAGACGTCACGTTGGAAACCCATCAGTCACCAAACAGATGCAGTGTTGACTTCTCCTGTGGCCAGCTGGTTCGAACTTGAACACGCTGGCTGTGGGCACCTTGGGCAGCCTGGAGGTCGGAGAGTGGGGTCAGAAGCAAGCAGGGAACACACTGCATCTTGGACGCTGAGCAGCGAACCGTCAGCTGCATTGCTGGCGGCACAGTGCTCAGCAGTCCCTGGGGTTCTGATGAGGAACGACCTTCCCTGCACACACACATGGTGGCACAGCACATGACCTTGGCCCTGTGTTTTGTCTGACAAGGCCTGGCCATCCCTGGAGCTGAGGAACGACCTTCCCTGCACACACACGGTGGCACAGCACATGGCCTTGGCCCTGTGTTTTGTCTGACAAGGCCTGGCCATCCCTGGAGCTGAGGAACTGACCTTCTGCAAACACACGACTTCTTTCTTCCTCAAATCCTGCTCATAAGAAGTGTGGGGGTCTCCATGCCTCCACTGGGGGAGACCGAGGCCCGGCAGTGCCGCATTGCTGAGACCAAGTGAGAGTCACGGGTAGAAGGAAGGAGCTGCCGGCAGTGACCAGTGGCCCATCCTGCGCTGGCCCAGAGGGTAAGCTTTGGCAGGGAGCAGGGAGATGGCCAGCGCTGGGTTCTGCTGAGGGAGCCCTGCTCCTCAGAAAGCCCCGGATTCTGTCGCATCCTCACTCGCAGCCTCAGGGGCTGAGGGGGAAATCGCAGTGCCCTCTCCCCAAAACTTCAAGCCCAAAGCCGCAGGAGTCATCCGGAGGAATCTCCACCCCTTTCTCCCTGGGAGACCTGAGATGGGTGGGGGGTTGTTGAGGGACTGGGGGCATGGGTCTCCCCTTCATGTGTGTGTGTGGGTCAGGGGGAGGGGTTGGGTCTCCTGCTGTGTGTGTGTGGGGGGGGGTCAGGGGGAGGGGTTGGGTCTCCTGCCCTTCGTGTGTGTGTGGGGGGGGGGTTGGGTCTTCTGCCCTTTGAGTGTGTGTGTGTGTGAGTAGGGGAAGGGGTTGGATCTCCTGCCTTTTGTGTGAGTGGGTGGGTGGGTGGAGGGGTTGGGTCTTCTGCCCTTCATGTGTGTGTGTGGGTCAGGGGGAGGGGTTGGGTCTCCTGCCCTGTGTGTGTGTGTGTGTGTGAGGGGAGGGGTTGGATCTCCTGCCCTCTCTGTGTGGGGATGAGGGGAGGGGTTGGATCTCCTGCCCTTCGTGTGGGTGTGGGTGTGGAGGGGTTGGGTCTCCCCTTCATGTATGTGTGTGGGTGGAGGGGTTGGGTCTCCCCTTCATGTATGTGTGTGGGTCAGGGGGAGGGGTTGGGTCTCCCCTTCATGTATGTGTGTGTGTGGGTGGAGGGGTTGGGTCTCCCCTTCATGTATGTATGTGGGTCGGGGGGAGGGGTTGGGTCTCCTGCCCTTTGTGTGTGTGGGGGGGGGGCAGGGGGGTTGATTCAATGCTGTTCTTCTGAACCCACGTTTGGGGTCACATGGGACCCACACACCTGAACAGCTCGAGATTTCAGCGCAAGAAGGAGCCTGGGTGGAGTGGGCGGACGGTAGGGCCTGTGTCTGCCCCAGGTTGTGGTGGATCTCGTCCAGGTGCCATCCCCGGTGCAGCTTCTGTGTGTTGTCATTAAATCCCAGGATGTGGAATCTCATCTCTGGCAATCCTGTCTTCCCCATGGTGGAGCCGACGGGCAGAGTCGGAGCCATGTCCTGCCCTTGCCAGATGTTTGCGGCCAGATCGGCTCCCGGGTCCTGTCCCCTCTGCGTTCAGGGCTGGACACAGGGGGCCTGGAGTCTCTGCCACAGCAATCTCCCCAGAAGGCGGCGTCTTGGATCCCACTGCATCGAGCACACTGCTGTGTCATGAAATGTCCACCAGACTGGAGCTGCCTGCTCCTCTTTTGTGACCCAGAGCAGCTGTTGTGGCCGGGAGGTCTGGGCCCTGGTGCTCCTGGGAGGATGGTACCGGCCACTGTGGGCTCAGATCATGCCTGTAAATGGAGAGACACTGAGGTGGGGTGGGAGACACTTCCTTACTGCGAGGATCTGGCTTCCTTGCACTCTCACCCTGGGGAGAATGTTGGGAAAGGGTTGGTCACAGTACCCAGACAGCTTCTAGTTCAGGCTACCCTTGGTCTGGGTGACGTTGGGCAGGTGGCTACCCTTGGGCTGGGTGACGTTGGGCAGGTCGATTGGCTTCTTTGGACCTCGCTTAGGGCAACTCCTAGTGCCTCTTCCCTCTTTCCCTCCAGCTCCTGTGTGATGGTGTCTCCTTAGGTTTAGGTGCATCGGGTGTGGTGTACATAGGGCATGGCTCCACTCTAGTCTCTCCCCCAGTAAAACTTCCCAGAGGCCAGGTTACTGCCCTGCATGATCTGAGCCCACAGTGGTCTGTACCATCCTCCCAGGAGCACCAGGGCCCAGACCTCCCGGCCACAACAGCTGCTCTGGGTCACAAAAGAGGAGCAGGCAGCTCCAGTCTGGTGGACATTTCATGACACAGCAGTGTGCTCGATGCAGTGGGATCCAAGACGCCGCCTTCTGGGGAGATTGCTGTGGCAGAGACTCCAGGCCCCCTGTGTCCAGCCCTGAACGCAGAGGGGACAGGACCCGGGAGCCGATCTGGCCGCAAACATCTGGCAAGGGCAGGACATGGCTCCGACTCTGCCCGTCGGCTCCACCACGGGGAAGACAGGATTGCCAGAGATGAGATTCCACATCCTGGGCCTACACTGTCCTGAGCCTTCCTCTCCTTGAAGCTGTCCAGGACTGGGCAGAGGCTCAGGGGTCTGTGCTGACTGTGTGGGTGTCTGGGCTCAGCCCTGCTGTTCAGACAGCACACACCTTGTGTGCTGACCCCAGGACTCTGCTGGTGTCGTGGCAACTGGAGGCCACGGCTGTCTCCACGGCAGCGGCTGCTCCTGACCTCCCCCAGAGTTCTTGCTCCGTGGAGGCCCTGTCTGGGTTGCCCAGGAGCCTGAGTATGGGGCGGCTGAGGCCAGCAGCTTATGGTTCTTGGTGTCAGAGGAAGGTAAGGGCGGGAGAGCAATGAGCTGTGATGGGGGCGGCTGGAATCCCAGACAGTCGTGGCCTTGTGGGGCCAGACAGCTTTGTCAGCCCTCCTCCAACTGACCCCAGCTCTGGTGGGCAAACATTGAGAAAACTGTGGGAATAGAGACTGTTGACCAAACGTGGAGAAGGAGGCACTGAGCCTGAGAAAAGTCTGCAGAGAGCAAACACTGTGTGTGCTGACCCCGCTGGGACAGCGACTGCTGTTGCTAGAGCCTGGCCCTGGCTGGGGCCTTCCCATGCTGGCCGGGGTGGGGACTGGCCGGTAGGGTTCCTTCTCCCATGTAAGTGGGCAGCCCTCCCCAGCCCCCTGAGGCCTGAGCAGGTAGTGTCTGGGTGTCGTGTCCACCCAGGTCTCCTTCTGGGCCTGGGCAGGATTGAGGGCTTGTCCCAGAGTGGCAGGAGATGGACGGGGAGAATGTTGCCACAGGTTAGTAACAAAGGTATTGACGAGGCCCGCTTGGACTTGGCGTGTTTTCTGGGAAGCTGAGCCTGGTGGGCAGTGAGTACTCTGGCACAAGGGCCTGCACTGGAAGACGAGACTCAGAGCACCTGAAGGTTCCAAGTAGCATTGTAGGGGCTGGCGCTGTGGTGCAGCAGGTTAACACTCTGGCCTGAAGCGCCAGCATCCCATATGTGCGCTGGTTCGAGACCAGACTGTTCCACTTCTGATCCAGCTTTTTGCTATGGCCTGGGAAAGCAGTAGAAGATGCCCTAAGTTCTTGGGCCCCTGCACCCATGTGGGAGACCCGGAGGAAGCTCCTGCCTCCTGGCTTCGGATCAGCAGCAGTTGCGGCCAATTGGGGAGTGAACCAGTGGATAGAAGATCTCTTTCTCTCTCTCTCTGCCTCTCCTCTCTCTGTGTAACTCTGACTTTCAAATAAATAAATAAATCTTTTCTTTAAAAAAAAAAAAGAAAATTGGCATTGCAGGCATAGCAAAGAGAATCTGGGGGCTTGGCCTGGCAGTCAGCTCACTGGGCACAGAGGCCATGAGCTCAACTGCCCACAGCAGGACAGTATCAGACCCCAGCTCCTGGGATGGCTCCATCAGCACCGTGCAACCTCTCCACGTGCTGGGTCTGTGCTTGAGGACCCTCACCCGCAGAGGACATAACCCCGAGGCAGAAACCAGAATGCCCTGGGCATGGCTCCTGGGAGACCTGTGCGTCTGCCGCAGAAGCCTCTGAGGATCAGTGCTCGTCACACAGAAACACAGAAAGCTCTGCGTCACACACATTTTCCATAAAAATGCTTTTCAGTTTTTTTTTTTTCACTTACTTGAAAGGCACAGACAGAAACAGACAAATATACAGAGAGATCTCCATTCTGCTGGTTCACTCCCTAAATGCCCACAGCAGCTGGGACTGGGCCAGGTCCAAGCCAGGAGCAGGGAACTCAATTCAAGTCTCCCACAGGTGGCGGGAACCCACGTACCTCGTCCCTCACTGCTGCCTCCCAGGTGTGCAGCTCTTCTTTTCCCTTGTTGATTGACACGTACTCACCTTGTGTGTTAGGGACGTGGGCCATTTCGGTGCGTGTGCACACTGTGTGATCAGCCTCTGTCACAACCACAGACGTTTCTCATTTCAAAATCTTCTCTCCATTAAGAGTGGTGGCCACTCCTGCGCACACTTTCAAGAAACGTCTGCATAGCCGCTCGCCTGCTTTGAGTTGGATTATTCATGGCTGGGTTTTTGAGTTTGCTTGTTTTGTTTTGTCCTTTTGTTTTGAAGCTGTTTGTGTTCCTTATACATTCTGGAAACCAATCCCTTGTGGAAGGAAGAGTTTCGAATGTCTCCTGTTCTGCAGGTTGGCTGTTCAGCTATTTCCTCTGCTACACAGAAACTGAGTATGATGTAACCCCACTTGTCACTTTGCTTTTGTTGCCTGTGCTTTTGGGGTCCAACTCAAAGAGTCTTTGCCCAGACTTATGCCCCAAAATGTTTCCTCCATACTTCCTGGTGGTAGTTTTGTGGTCTTGGATCGTAGGTTTAAGTGTTTGGTCCATTTTGCGTTGGGTTTTGTGTGTGGTGAGAATGGGGCTCTAGTTGCTTTCCCTGCAGATGGATCCCTGGTTCCCCCAGGATCGTTGACTTCTGCCTTCTCCCAGCAGAGTTCTTTCTCCCTGTGTTGAGGATCGGCTGTCTGTATGTGTTTACTTTTCCTGGGCTCCCTCTTCTCTTCCACCACCAGTGCCACGGTTCCGGTCCTGGCTGCTCTGCTTCCGACCCAGCTTCCTGCTAATGCCCCTGGGAAGACAGCAGATGATGGTCCAGTGCTTGGGCTGCTGCACCCATGTGGGAGACCCAGGCTCCTGACTTTGGCCTGGCTCAGCCCCAGCTGTTGCAGTCATTTGAGGAGCGAGAAGATCTTCTCTCTGTCTCTTGCTGATGCTCTTTGTTTCAAATAAACAAATAAACGATTTTTTTAAAAGAAGAATGAGATGTCAGTCTTTGTACCAGAAGCTCACGGAAAGCGTGTATTAGGAGAAAACTATACATGGATTTCAAAATTTCAATTTTTTTGCACCAGATAAGCTTCCTTTTAAAATTTATTTTCTTCAAACTTTTGGAAGTATCCTCCTACGGCGTTCCAGTGTATTTGACATAAAAACATGTTCTTAGTATTTATAATTGATTATTTTTGACATTTTGATGAAGGATTCTCATACTGGGAACATCATGCTCAGTCAAAGGAGCCAGCCACGGAAGAGCACATGTGTGTGAGTCCCAGCCACAGAAGAGCATACGTGTGTGAGTCCCAGCCACGGAAGAGCACATGTGTGTGAGTCCCAGCCATAGAAGAGCACACGTGTGTGAGTCCCAGCCACAGAGCACAAGTGTGTGAGTCCCAGCCATGGAAGAGCACACATGTGTGAGTTCCAGTCACAGAGCACACGTGTGTGAGTCCCAGCCATGGAAGAGCACATGTGTGTGAGTCCCAGCCATGGCAGAGCACATGTGTGTGAGTCCCAGCCATGGAAGAGCACATGTGTGTGAGTCCCAGCCATGGAAGAGCACACATGTGTGAGTCCCAGCCATGGAAGAGCACACGTGTGTGAGTCCCAGTCACAGAGCACACGTGTGTGAGTCCCAGCCATGGAAGAGCACACATGTGTGAGTCTCAGTCACAGAGCAGACGTGTGTGAGTCCCAGCCACAGAAGAGCACACGTGTGTGAGTCCCAGCCACGGAAGAGCACATGTGTGTGAGTCCCAGTCACAGAGCACACGTGTGTGAGTCCCAGCCATGGAAGAGCACATGTGTGTGAGTCCCAGCCACGGAAGAGCACATGTGTGTGAGTCCCAGCCATGGAAGAGCACACATGTGTGTGAGTCCCAGCCACAGAAGAGCACATGTGTGTGAGTCCCAGCCACGGAAGAGCACACGTGTGTGAGTCCCAGCCACGGAAGAACACACGTGTGTGGGTTCCAGCCATAGAAGAGCACACGTGTGTGAGTCCAAGTCACAGAGCACATGTGTGTGAGTCCCAGCCACGGAAGAGCACATGTGTGTGAGTCCCAGCCATGGAAGAGCACACATGTGTGTGAGTCCCAGCCACAGAAGAGCACATGTGTGTGAGTCCCAGCCATGGAAGAGCACACATGTGTGAGTCCCAGCCATGGAAGAGCACACGTGTGTGAGTCCCAGCCATGGAAGAACACACGTGTGTAGGTTCCAGCCATAGAAGAGCACACGTGTGTGAGTCCCAGCCCTGAACAGTGGGTGTCATGCGACTCCTTGGACACAGAGAGGGAACTGGGGGCGAGTGCCAATGTTTCTAATGGGTCCTCTTTCTGTATGAGGCGGATGTGGTGGCATTTGCACAGCCTCGTGAGTGCACAGACGATCAAGAATCCTACACACGCAAAGGTGGATTTTCTGTGTGAGTTCTTCCCCAGTAGAGCTCCTGGGGGCAGCAGAGGAGAGAGGGAGAGAGAGAGAGAGAGAGAAGGGGACAGAGGGAGGGAGAGGGGGAGAGAGGGGGGAGAGAAGGGGAGAGAGGGGAAGGGAGAAGAGAGAGAGGAGGGGACAGAGGGAGAGGGGGGGGAGAGAAGGGGAGAGAGGGGAAGGGAGAAGAGAGGGGGGAGAGAAGGGGAGAGAGGGGGAGGGAGAAGAGAGAGAGCGAGAAGAGGGGACAGAGGGAGGGGGGAAAGAAGGGGAGAGAGGGGGAGGGAGAAGGTCAGACAGGGAGGGGGAGAGAGAGAGGAGAGAGCAATGTGGGAAGGAAAAGAGGAAGAGGAACCTCTGGAGCCAAAGTCCAGGTAGAACCTCCCCCCCAAACAGGAACAAACCACAAACAGAGCGCAACAGGAGAGTGAGGGCTGCACACAATTTCATTCTGTCTGGAGAGAGGCAAAGGCTGGATTTGCCAGGACGGGTCTGCGGCTCTCCCACCAGTCTGGAGAGAAGGCCATGAGGGAGCCAGGCATGTCTGGGGGGCATGAGTGGCAGTGTGCAGGAGGCGTCCTGTCTCCCATGAAGCCATCCCCCAGTGCCCCTTTTCCTGCCACACCCCTGGGCTCCTGCAGGCCCAGGTCCTTGGAGCACTGAGATTCCAGCTCGGCCTTGGCTGCTCAGGACACCTCAGCAGGAAATCTACCCAGAAAAACCAGTGGCGACTCAGTGAGGCATCGTGTTGTATTTGAAAGTCAAAGTTACACAGAGAGAGAAGGAGAGGCAGAGAGAGAGAGAGAGAGAGAGGTGTCTTCCAACTGCTGGTTCACTCCCCAATTAGCCGCAACGGCCGGAGCTCCTACATGGGTGCAGGGACCCAAGGACCTTGGCCATCTTCTACTGCTTTCCCAGGCCATAGCGGAGCATACTCGTCTTTTCATCATGCACTGTGGAGACCTCGCATTAAAGCAGGAAGTGTGGGTGGTGGCCCAGGCCCCCGGCACCCACAGAAGTGGAGCTGGGCCTGAGTCCACAGAAGGGACTCTTGGGGCCAGAGGTCTGTCTTCCAATTCCTTTGCAAAGTGGACAAGTAAGGTACCGCCCTACCCAAAGCTCTGTCATTTCTCTTGGAATTTGCTGGGGCGAAGCCATCTGCCTGTGGCCGGTGCATTCCTGTGTGAGATGAAAACTACCTCTGACGCAGGTCCTCAGGTCGTCTCTGGGTAGGTGATTAGCTCAACAATCATGCACGAAGCACCTCTCAGGACCCCTGTGCCCTGCCACCACTGGCCCAGGGCTGAGGGGTGGAGTGGTCAGAGTGGGCAGTGTGACCGAGGAGGGTGAGAACGGTGATGTGACTGCCTGGCCAGGGCTGCTCGGGACGACTGTGGTTCACCACACTTGCCCACGAGTCTGACTCTGGTCTCAGGGACAAGTGATGGCCTTCAGAAGTCACAGCCCCTGTGGCAGGAGCTGTGGGCAGGAGTCACCTCCACAGACCAGAGCAGGAGAGGCTGTCAGGGCCAGGTCAGGGCCCCTGCACCAGCTGTCCTGGCTCCAGCGGTCCCATGGGAGGTCGCGGCTCATCCAGCTCATCTCTGGGGCCTAGCAAAATCCGCTGGCTGCCCGGGAGGGAGGTGAAGAGGCTGCCAGTCTTCCCTGTGCTCTGCGTGACCTCTGCCCTGCGCCTATTTCTATGGAAGCACTCAGTTTGATTTCGTTCTTCAAATATTTATGTTTACTACGGAAAAGATTTACTTTTTTTGAAGGATAGGCTTTGAAAGATTTGCAATTGTTGTCAGTGTCTCTACATTTACATTCTCATATATGAATACCTTGTCAAATACTGACTGCCATGGGCAGGGTCCTTCTCAGTGGGTTTTGTTCTGGGATCTGAGATCTACACGGTTGTTACTTGCTCTGCTCAGCAGGTGTGCAGAAGGCCAGACCTCCTGGGTGGCATCTCTTTGGCACAAGCTCCAGCCTGAACTCCAGAAAATCAGCTCTGTGCTCCTGGGTTTTGTGGGCCTGTTAAGTATCTTCCTGTATCTGAGGAATGATTTAAGCTTAGTAAATTTTATTTTGCCAAAATAAATAAAGCCAACAGCAGCAAACCTCATGCAGTTGCTGATGGGAAGTGGGTGGATGGGGGAGGCCCGGGGGCAGCAGAGAGGGTGCTGCTGGCTGAGGCAGGTGTCAGCCCCCTACATCCTGCGTGGCCGTAGGCCCTGTCCCAGGCCTCAGATGTGGCCACAGCTGGCCTCGAGGGCTCCTCACAGATGCTGAGGCCTCTGAGTCCTGAGTGGCTCAGTGCAAGGGGAGGCCCTCGGCAGGTTGCAGGGTGCAGGTGCCCCTCCTTGTCCATCCTGGGAAATGGGGCACTGGGTCCCCCGACCCAGAGTTGGCCCCCGCCAGGCCGTGGAGACCCTTCTGTGAACAATTGCTGACTGTGCACACAGCATGCGATGAGCTGCTGTTGGTTCTGGGATTACATAGGCTACGGGAACAAGCCACTGGGAAGTGCCCAGCTCTGCCGCGCAGGTGGGCCACAAACACTCCCTCTGGCTCCCAGCAACCTCAGCAGAAGGCCCCTGGGTTAGAAAAGATGAGCCACAGTCAGAAAGGGGCCAGGGAGGACCCGTGAGACCTCAGAGGCCTAGGGTGCAGCCACTGCATGTGCATTAGACAGCACCCATGGGTTTTGCTGGGCCACCGTGTAGAACAGGGTGAGAGGAGCCAGGGGCCAGCCTGCTGTGGCCCACCCCCAGCTGCCCCTTGGCTGCGACTTCCCAGACACCAGGATCCTGGACCTGTGCCGTTCCCCAGGCAGCAGGAGCAGCTGGGGCGCCTGTGAGGGTGGCCTGGGCCTCAGGCGTGCCCTGAGAAAGGGGAAGTTGCCGCTCTCTGCAGCATGGAGCTTTGCAGAACAGACAGCGGACACTGACCTCTCCAAGGTCTGGGCCCTGCCCAAGCAGGGTTACCCGGGCTGGAGGGTGACTGTTTCCTGTTTAGACCCAGGAAAGGAGTGCCAGAGTTGTCAGGGCGGAGGGGGCCTAACCTGTGTCAGCCCCAACAACAGCACAGAGAAGTAGAAGCCGGGAGGTTCTGGAGGAAGGGCCATGACCATGAGGGCCCAACAGTGGCGGCCACACCGCTCTGCTGGGGTCACCATGACCTGCCACAGAAAGTGCCTCTGTCAGGGATTCCGTAGGGGCAGGGCATGTGACTGTCAGTCTGGGTGCCCAGGGGACTATCTCAATCTCTGAGCCTGTGTGGCCAGGGGACTGTCTCATCTCTGAGCCCATGTCTCAGCCTCTGGTGTGTCCTCCCCTGGCCCGGCCCCGTCGTGTGCTTGTGCTGCCCCAGATCAACACCTTCACTCCCTGGGGGGTCCTGCTCCACCTGCTTCACGTGGACAGCCCCTCCTCCCTTATCTAACCAGTTTTGGCAGTCAGGTGTTTGCAAAATGCCAGCTTCAGACCATAGAAATCTGCACGGCCACCCTCTGCACCCTGCCTGTCCTCGGCTCCCTGGAGAGCCCCTCTTGTGTGTCCCTCCTGAGCCTCCCACACACATTCAGTGCAGCACGCAGACTGCAGAGCGGTGTGTACACGCTCTGTGTGTTCTTTTAAACTTTCATTGTTATTATAGGCTCCACCGTTAAGACAGTTTTAAACTTGGAGGAAAATGGAGAGGGGCCCAGAGCTACCCTGCCCCCGCCTGCTGTCAGTCACTGAAGCCCACTCTGAGTTCAGAGTTCCTGTGTCCTGAGGTCCGTCTACAGTCCAGGACCTCACGTGGCCTGTGGTCGCTGTGTCTCGTTCCCCTGGCTCCTCTGGGCGGGACCGTTTGAGGGGTGCTCTGTGGCGGTGTGTTGGGTGACCCCACGGGAACTTGTCCAACATTCTCTCACAGTTGGACTGGGTTTGGGATGTGGGGAAGGAAGACCAGAGAAGTGAAGGTCCTCCTGGTCACAGCATGTCCAGGAGGGCACTAATAGCAAGCATGCCACAGCTTGGGACCCTGGCCGCCTGCTGGGCTGAGTGTGCGGCTCCTTTTCTTCCCTTTCCACGTTGCACCTGTGGAAAAAGGAATTAAATTTGTTTTGGTGCAGACATGTCTGAAACCATGCCTGGTTTTCCACATGTGCATTTTCCGTGAACGGTGCTAATTCAGTGTTATTTCTTGGAGATCCTTTGCCTTCTTTCTCATATCTGCACAGTAACTTGTTAGAGCAATTCTCCCTGACATGCAACTGGGATGCAAATGACAATCAACAAACAAACTTTAAAAAACGTAATTTTCCCACTGATTTAATGAATTCTTGGAAGAGCGGGTTCTGGGTCTGAGGCACAAGCGTTTGCAATTCTGTTGAATCTGAAATCCCCCTCCCCATCCTGCAACACAGGAGACTGCTGCCAGGGCACTGATCAGATCCAGGAAGACTGCATCTCAGGGTTGCATCTCTTACGTTCCAGGGCCTCCATTTGCTTGTTTGGCGATGGTTTCCCTGTTGGTCTGCTGTCACAGAACGGCCTGTGCGTTTCCCTGTGAGCTGCTTGTCCTTTAGCTTTGTTGGTGTCACTGCACTTGTTGTGAGCATGACATAAAAGTCTTCTTAGGTAAAAATTGCTCCTCTTCTCTCTGACGGCTTCTGTCCACTAAGGTGCAGAGGCTTCCCCTCCACCTCTTCCTGTGCGCCTGGGCTGTTCTCCCTCGTGTCTGTGTCTTGACGCTTTGGCATTGTGCTGGCGTCGGGAGCGAGGGACATGTCTGGTTTGTGGTAGCTCCTGCCGGTTTGCATGTTGCTGCTGTAACAGGCCCTCTCTCCACACACCACCATCTCCCACACAAGGCAAGCTTTCTCTGTTCTGTCCTGGCAGGTGGCCAGGTGTGCCTAGGGTGTCACTTCTGTTAGGTGCCGTTTTGCAGGTTGAAACAGCAAGGCACAGAGCCGATGGCTTTCCCAAGGCCCTAGGGACAGCAGGGTGGAGCCTGCTCTGGGGGCCCCATCGCTCCTGTCCTCCTGCCTGTGTTTGCTCATCAGCCATTCCTCTTCCACCCGGGACAGCTGGCTGGACGTGGTTCACCAAAATGACTCAGAGGCAGAGGGCCCGCTGCTTACTCACGGCCTCCAACCTCCAGAGACACCGTGTGACTGGAACCGGCACCACTTGGCTGCAGTGTTTGCCCCTGGACAGGAGCAGGGGCGGCAGCCAGGGGCCCTCTTGTCGGCTGCTTTGGGCTCTCGACCCTGGGGCCCAGGATCTTGCACACAGGGAGCTCTTTGCTTCTCCCTGCAGGGGGAGAAGAGCAGAGTTAGAGAGGCAGAGAGAGAGAGAGAGAGAGAGAGAGAGAGAGAGAGAGAGAGAGAAAGAGAGAGAGAGGTCTTCCATCTGCTGGTTCACTCCTCAAATGGCCACAACGGCCATAGCTGGGTTGATCTGAAGCCAGTAGCCAGGAGTTTCACCTAGGTTTTCCACATGGGTGCAGGGGCCCAAGGACTTGGGCCATCTTTCACTGCCTTCTCAGGCCATAGCAGAGAGCTGGATTGGAAGTGGAGCAGCCAGGACTTGAACCAGCGCCCATATAGGATGCTGGCACTGCAGGCAGCGGCTTTACCTGCCACACCACAGAGGTGGCCCACAAGCAGAGTTCTTAAAACCCAGCCCTGTCATGGTAGAAATGGGGGTAAGAGGTGCACCCGTGTGTAGCCCCAGATGGAGTCCTGGCCTCCAGCTGGGCACTGAGCGCACCTCACGGTCATGGTCCTTGGCTGCTGGGGCAGTTGCAGAGTGATTGCTCAAAGCTGGGGGTAGAACCTGACACGAGGCCTGGATTCGGTGGGAAGTTCAGAGCAGCCATGTGGTGTAGACCCCACCTCTTCCTCTGGATGCCCACCATCCACCTGGAGAATGAGGCTCCTAAGAGCAGGATAGTCGTGAGGCAAAGGCGTGGGCCCCAAGATCAGGCATCTCTCAGCTGAACTTTGAGTTCAATTCATTCAACTTCTTCCAAATCAAGTTTATGATACCTTTATTAAATTTAGCGTTAGAGCCTTGGAAGACAGGCTTAAACATGCCTACTCTTCACTTCCTTCTACAACTGTAGATACATTGCCTCCAAATGAAATATTCACAATTAAAATACTGTCTTGCAACAAAGTAAAATGCACTGCACTGCCCCAAACTCAGGGCTTTAAGTAGTGACATGGGCTTAACTGGATTCTCTCAGGTCTCTCGTGGCTGTGACCAAGGTGCTGGCTGGGACCTGGTCACCTCAAGGCTTGCTAGCTCACCAGGGCCTAAGGAGGAGCAGTCACCCAAAGACCTCGGTTCCTCCCACTCTGACAGCAACTTCATCAAAAGGGACGGGGATGTGCAGGGAGGCTGAGAGCGAGAGCTCCAGGCAGCTTTTGTAGCCTCAGCTTAGGGACACCCACGCCTCTGCCTCTCTTGTCAGAGGCAGCTGACCTGGCCCAGCCTACACAGGGAGGTAAGTCACCAAAGGGCAGGAGTGCCAGGGGTTGGGACCATGAAGGGCCGTGTGAAGGCAGAGTCCACTCTAGGGCTGGGCTGAGCAGGCCACCAACCGTGCACACAGCCTGCCGGGCAGCAGCTTGAGAGGGTCACCTCACATCAGACACATGGAAAGGACGGTTCAGATAACCTCACGGCTACCCCCAAGGCTCAAAAATGCCCGGAGTAAAATGGGAATAGGACAGAACTACTTACACATGACAAAGACAACCTGAAAACCCTTGCAGTGAAGTTTAGGAGCTTGAAGAGGATGCTGGCAGAACCACAACTTCACCTGTGTTGGGGACTCTACGGAATGCAGCCTAGTGAGATAAAGGAAGCCCGTGGAATCCAACAGAAGGAAAAGGCAGGGTAAAATGCCAGAGCAACAGAGAGGCTGCCTCTTCCCACCGCTAGTAGGAACATCTCTGCGAAGTGCAGAGCTCAGAGCCGTGAAATCAGCGAAGATCTGGGTGGGTGGCAGGATGCAGACAGCTGTATGAAAAACCAGCAGCTTAAAAACAACAGCAAAAGAATCAAACAGGCAAAAACCCAACAGCTTTTTTCTAACTTAGCAAACTTGTTTAGAACTGGAACCAGGCAAATTATTCCACTTATAACAGGACCAAAACTTCAAAATAATCAGGAATAAATTAATCAAAAATGATGTACCATAAGAAAATAATAAAATCTTACTTAGGTACCAAAAATAAGATCTTAGCAAATGGAAAAAAAATACCATATTCTTGGATGTAAATGTTAATTCCCCGGGCCGGCGCTGTGGCTCAACAGGCTAATCCTCCGCCTAGTGGCGCCGGCACACCGGGTTCTAGTCCCGGTCGGGGCGCCAGATTCTGTCCTGGTTGCCCCTCTTCCAGGCCAGCTCTCTGCTGTGGCCCAGGAGTGCAGTGGAGGATGGCCCAAGTGCTTGGGCCCTGCACCCCATGGGAGACCAGGAGAAGCACCTGGCTCCTGCCTTCGGATCAGTGTGGTGTGCCGGCCACAGTGTGCCAGCCGTGGCAGCCATTGGAGGGTGAACCAACGGCAAAGGAAGACCTTTCTCTCTGTCTCTCTCTCTCTCTCTCACTGTCCACTCTGCCTGTCAAAAAAAAATGTTAATTTCCCAAAATTAAAATATAAAGCCTTTTCAGGAGCTGCCATTGCGGTATAGTGGGTTAAGCGTCTGCCTGCAGCACCAGCATCACATATGGGTGCCAGTTTGAGTGCCAGCTTCTCTGCTTCTGATCCAGATCCCTGTTACTGCACTGGGAAAGCAGCAAAAGATGACCCAAGTGCTTGGGCCCCTGCACCCATGTGAGAAACCTGGAAGAAGCTCCTGGCTCCTGGTTTCAGATTGGCGCAGCTCTAGCCACTGTAGCCATCTGGGGAGTGGACCAGCGGATGAAAGATCTCTTTTTCTCTGTCTCTCATTCTCTGTTACTCTGACTTTCAAAATAAATAAATATATCTTTATATATATATATATATATATATTCAATTCCATTTAGAATTCCAATAGCATTTGGATAACCTTAAAATTCACATGGAAAAATGTGTCAGAGAATAGGCAAGAAAAATACATAAGAAGACAGGAGAGGAGATGTGCCTTCTAGACATGGGGCACATGGTACCACCCAGAAGTATCCAGATTAACACAGTTCTGGGACCTAGGAGGAAGATAAGTCCACAGACAAGAGCAAGAAGCAGGTGGAGACCTGGTTGCACGCAAGAGCAAGGGCCCCTGCTGGACAGAACTACTCACTGAGTTCCTGAGGGGATTGGAAGGCTGAACAAGAGGCACCAGCACACTGCCCACCACTCGGAAGTGAAATGAGACCAGACCCACTTGACATCATTTATGCAAACTGATTTTCAGAAGAATTAAATGCATAGAAATATTAAAAATGTTATGGGAATTTTGAGATAGAATTTAGAGCATTGTTTTTCTTTAAAGATCTGTTTATATATTTGAAAGGCAGAGTTACAGAGAGAGGAGACGAGAGAGAGAGAGAGAGAGAGAGAGAGAGAGAGAGAGAGAGATATTCCATCCACTGGTTCATTCCCCAAATGGCTGAAATGGCCAGGGCTGGGCCAAGTCAAAACCAGGAGCCTGGAACTCCATTCATGTCTCCCACATGGGTGGCAGTGACCCAAGCATTTGGGCCAACATTTGCTGTTTTCCCAGGTGCTTTAGCAGAGAGCTCGATTGGCAGTGGAGTAGTCGGGACTCGAACCAGCTCTCATTTGGTGTGCTGGCATTGCAGGAGGTGGATTACACCTCTTCACCATGATGTAGCACCTGGATCACAGTTATAACCAAGATCAGAGTGCCAGAAATAATAAAAGGTACTTGACATACTGACTAAATAAAAATCAAAGCTATTTGTAAAGCAAAAGATGGCATAAGCAAGATTAATGTGCAAGTGACAGGCTTGAAAAATGCTTGTCAGGCAGATGAAAAGTCCCAACAGCAGAGTGGGAGCCGCCCACCCCTCTATGGTTTCACTCTCCACAATCTCGTGTATCTGTGGTCAGCTGCAGTCTGAAATATTAACTGGAAGATTTCAGAAATAAACAGGAAAACTTTGCCAAGTGTTAAATTGTGCACAGCTCCTAGTAGCTGCTTCCTGTTCTGCCCTGCCTGTCGCATCTCCCTCCAGGACATCTGGTTTGGTCAGTGTTTGAGCCTGTGGGGCATGGAGGGGCTAGGGTGACCCTGTCACAGCTACTGTTGGGGGACCTGAAGCCGGAACGTGAAATTGGGTCCACTCATGGCCTCCCTGCCTGTGTCCAAGACTCGCCTGGCCCCGCTGAGCAGCTGCCCCTCCACTCGTGGGAGTGGGGACACCCTGTGTCTCCCCGGGCAGCTCTGCCCGCACCAGCTCCTTGGGCTCAGGCCATGGTCTGTGGCTATGACCCTTGCTGCTCCCAAGCACACTGGGGGTCGGAGGTCAGGAAGGACTTCCACCACAAGCAGAACGGGGGTTCTCTGCTCCCTGACGATCCTGGGAGTCAGCAGGTGTAGGAGTGGGAAGGGGCCTCCTGGAGCACAATCCAGAGACTTGTCCTCAGAGTCACCCCTCAGCGTCGCTGGACCGCCCTCCCATGGAGTGCTGGGTGTGGACAGGGTGGAAGGAAGCATCAGGAGGAGGACAGCGCCCGGCCACCGGCCACGCCTCCAAGACTGGGGAGAAACCCTCCCCTTCTGAGGCCTGGCTTTGACGTGTGCTGAGCCTTAATCATCAGAAACCCTGAGCCTCCATGAGCTCCGCGTGGTGCAGGGGTCTGTTCCAAGCCCCCAGCTTGGCCCTCAGCCCCGTGACCGGGATGGCTGGCCCCTCCTCCACAGACACTTGGCTCATATCGCCCCGCTGGGGCTGTGAGCAGTGCCACGCGTGCCATGTTCCAGCTGCATCTCTGTTGTGGAGTCGCCTGGTTCTGCGTTGGCTTGTCCTGGGCCAAAGGCCATGGGTTGTTGGGTTGCCTGTCCCAGTTCTGGAGGGTGGGGGGCCCTCACTGGGCTGAGGGACAACTAGACCCCCTCCCTAGGCGAATTTTACCTGAGACCCAGATATGCTTCTCTCGTTAAATGTGCAGACAGCACATCCTCGGGGCAGCTAAGGACAACCAACAAGAAATCTTCCTGGGGACAGAAGGGCAGCAGCGGGAAGCCCTGGGCAGTGCGGCTAGCACCTGCTTCCTGCCTGCTCTCTGACAGCTGGAGCCCCAGGCTTGGGGATGGAGCTCTGGAGCTCGCTCCACACACTTCTCAGTGCCTCTAGTGGTTTATTTAGCATCCATTATGCAGCAAACAGCAGGAATAAAAGTCCGAGAAGAAAGTGCGATTCATCCTGGTCTTCAGGAAGTGCAGAGATAGATGAATCCTGTTGGATGGGATTTTCTATTAAAGCTTCATACCTGGGGAGCAACGATTCACCCCAGCACGCATGTGGAGTTCCGAGCAGGCCACGGGCTCTCACTCCTCACTGCTCGGCGGCTGCCCTGCGCTCATGCCAGCTGTGGGTTCACTCTCTGCGCCTGTCTGGGACCTATAACCACAGAACGGCCTTGGCCCAGCGCGTGCTCAGGTCTCCCTATTACTCAGAGACACCATCCCCCATGGCGGTGCCCACCTAACCTGTGCACCGTGAGCTGGGCTTCACTCCCGGACCCCACGTGGCTCTGTGTGCTCTCCACCCGACCCCTCCGTGGGCTGCATGTGTTGGAGGTGTTTTCTCTCAGGTGCCTTTGGCCTTTTAAGGATCGGTTCAGATGCAGGGAACCTGCCAGCCTCTTCTTGCACGTTTCCCTCTTCCGGTCTCTCCACACCCAACCCGGCCTTGAGTACACAAAGCCTCCTGTAGCTTTAGCTTTCAAAGTCTTGCTCTTGACACACAAGTGCTTGTCCATCTGGAAGCAATCTTTCTGTTTGGCTGAAGACAGGATCCGGTTTCACTTTCTTTATACGCGTAGCCCGTTCCCCAGCACCATCGACGCGGCAACACTTCAGCTGTGGCACGCACCGGGCTGCCGCGGAAGGGGCTGTCTCGGGCTCTCTGTTCCGGCCCCCTGTTCTGACCCCAGCTGCTGAGTGATGGCTCCAGTAGGGCAGGCTGTCCTGCCTTGGTCTCCATCCACATGGTCGCTCAAGTGCTCAGCACCCACTACTCATCCAGAAGAAGAGCTCCCGGCAGAACAGCTGCCTTGCTGAAGCTGACCTCCAAACGGGGCTGTGTCCACGCGGTGGGGAGAGGCTACGGAGGCTCTGGGGAAACAGGGGAGCAAGAGGCATTGAGAGTGACGGTGGGCAGGGTGGGGTTCATTTAAAGGAACCCTGGAACAGGACTCTATGGGAAAAGGGGAGTGAGCCAGGGAGACCTGTAGGGAAGGGTGCTCAGGCAGCAAACCAGGGTCCCAAGGTGAGCAGGCCTGGACGGATCGAGGGAGGCCTGGTGACTGGTAAGGAGTGGCAGGG
Organism: Lepus europaeus; assembly: GCF_033115175.1. Classification (NCBI taxonomy): domain Eukaryota; kingdom Metazoa; phylum Chordata; class Mammalia; order Lagomorpha; family Leporidae; genus Lepus; species Lepus europaeus. The sequence continues at coordinate 57,046 of NC_084844.1, read as the reverse complement.
GTCTCAAGAGGCGAGGACCTGTCTTGTGGGGACTCCTAGGTTGCTGTAAGGTTTGTGGATTTCACCCTGAGGGCAATGGGGAGACATAGAAAGGGTTTGTTGCCTTCTTTTTTAAAGGAAAATCTTTTTAAAATTTTGAAATAAATTTACTTGAAAGGCAGAAAGACAGAGAGAGACAGAGACAGACAAAGATCTTCTATCCTGTGGTTTACTCCCCAGATGCCCACAACAGCTGGGGCTGGGTCAGGTTGGAGTCTCCTGTGTGGGCTGCAAGGACCCAATTACTTGAGCCATCACTGCTGCCTCCCGGGGTGCCTTCCCAGAGAGCTGGAATTGGAAATGGAGCTGGGCCTCGAACCTAGGCCTTTCAGTGTGAGGTGCAGGCATCCCAAGCAGCTTCTGACCCACTGTACTCAATGCCCCTCAGGGAGTTCTGACCCATCCAGTCACATTTCTCCTCCTCTTCATAGTGAACAGGGACTCTTGCTTCTAACAGGTCTCACATGATTTTCAATTCGTGTGAATGGAATCCATGTGTTCATGCCACAGCCTGTTGTGTAAATATATGCCTCACACTATAGCACGTGGCTCTGCACCACAACACAGCACACTGCACCACAACACAGCACACTGCACCATAACACAGCACTCAGCACCATAACACACCACACAGCACCATAACATACCACACAGCACCACAACACAGCACACTGCACCATAACACAGCACTCAGCACCATAACACACCACACAGCACCATAATATACCACACAGCACCACAACACAGCACACTGCACCATAACACAGCACTCAGCACACACTGCCCTGTAGCACAGTGCACGGCATCGCACTGCACCATATTGTACTGGACTGCACCACACAGCACAATTTTGCAAATACCGTCTCCAATCTGTCTTGGCTTTTCGCTTTCTTAGTGGTACATTTTGGAAAACAAAGGGTTTCATTTTGATGGACTCTATCAATTTTTTCTTTTAAGCTGGTGACGTTTGTGTCCTGCCAAGAAACTTTTGTGAATATCAGAGTTGCACAGATCCCTGTCTAAGGTGTTCACAGTGGGGACCTCTGCCTTCAGCTCTCGCGTCCGTCACACGGCTGAGATAAGACCGGAGAGCCCCATTGTGTTGCTGACCCGACCTTGCCTGGGTCATTTCTGGCTCCCTTCTGTTCTGAGGTGCACGCACCCTACTCCAGTCACAACTCTGAAGCTTCACACAGAACTGAAACCAAGATCGTTTGCATTTTAAAAGAATTTGAGGATCCATGTTTACAAAACAAATGCCTGCAGGATTTTGATAGGGATGGAGGTTGATCTACAGATCAGTTTACAACAGCCATCAGCATGGTATCTTTCCATTGATTTGGTCTCCTTAATTTCGCTCAGCAATGCTTCCTAGTTTTTGGTGTACAGATGTTACATTATGTCTGTAATATGATTAATTATTAGATAATAATTTTGTCTATAATATGATTAGTTATTATTATTTTGCCTCTAATATGATTATAGATAATAAAGCTGTCTCTAATACGGTTGTGGACCCTTTTGTAAATGTTTGTTGCTTATTTTTGTATTCTAATTGTTGCTGGCATATAGAAATACAATTAACTTTATATACTATTTTTGTATCTTGTGATCCTGTTAAGTCTACTTATTTGTTTTATTAGTTTTTAAAAATACAGGCTTGGGGCTAGCGCTATGGCATAGTAGGCTAGGCTTCCGCCTGCGATGCTGGTATCCCATACAGGTGCTGGTTCGTGTCCCAGCATGAACTGGATCTCTTCTGATCCAGTTCTGTGCTTATGGCCTAGGAAAGCAGCAGAGGATGGCCTAAGTTCTTGGACCCCAGCACCCACATGGAGACACGGAAGACGCTCCTGGCTCCTGGCTTCGGATCAGCCCAGCTCTGGCTGCTGTGGCCATTTGGGGAGTGAATCAGTGGATGGAAGACCTCTCTCTGTCTCTCCTTCTCTCTGTCTGTACCTCTGCCTCTCAAATAAATAAATAAATAATCTTTAAAAAGTAATAAAGATATAGACTTCAGAATTGCCTGCGGATGCCACGTTGTCTGTATATGAACACAGGTCACTCTCTTTTCTCATTTGCTGTTTATTTTGTTTCTTGCCTCATTGTCTTGCAGTACAACCATTGGTGACTGAGGTTGGATCTTCCACCTGGTTAATACCTTACCTTTCTTGGTTCTTTTCCTGCGTCCCCTTGGCTGTGCTGAGCATGTTTCAGGTTCTGTCCCAGGCACCCTCCCCCGCTGGCCCCTGAGTGGCGCCTCTTCTTGCTCCTCCTGCCGCAGCCGCAGTCTGCCTCCCAGCTCCGCCAGGCTTCAATGGCACCTTCCCTTTCCTCGCTGTGTCTTGTGCTGTTGCTGTCTCACGCTTGCCTCTACGTGTGTTATAACCCTTCATAGCAAATTACTATTTTGCTCTAAACAGACATTCATTATAAAGGCATGAAAAATGAGAAAAACAGGTTTTTGTTCCCGGGTCCTTGCTGTTCCCGGTGATCCTCGTCACTGGGAGCGACCTAATTTGCTCATGGGTTTTGTTTTCCTGCCACACTCTTCTTCGCTCCTTGTCTCGCATGTCTGCCTTTGTGTGTCTGAAAATGTAATAAGTTTGTCTGCGTTTTGGAAGGATTTTTGCTGACTACTGGACTCTGGAGAGAAGCGCACGTTATGCTCTGAGCGAGGACAGCGAGCAAGAAATAGATTTTGGTTTGGGGATGTGAGCATTTAGAAAAGCAGTTAAGAGGCACAAGGGAGGCAAATGACCCAAGATTTATGAAGTGATTGAGTATCAGTGACCCAGACAAGATCAGAGGTGGTGCACGCAGAAATTGAAACACTATACCACTCAATGGACCGCACAGCAGATTAGACAAAGCTTAAAGGAGAACGGATGAACTTGAAGATCAATCTAAGAAATTATTCAAATTGCAGAGCAGAGACCCTAACAGAAGGAAAATACAAAATGAGCTGGTAAGAGCCTGTCCCCCACCATGAGAGGTGAGGAAGCCACGTGAGGAGCACTTGTGTGACGACAGAGCAGACACCAGGTGGACAGGGCTGCAGCCAGCAAGGTGGGCACTGTGGCTCTGTGGCTTCCTCTCGGGGGTGTTTTCTGGCCCGGGCACAGCAGGAGGGTACTACCTCACTGGGTTGAAGAGAGGAGATCACAGTTCAGACAGGCCAAGACTCCTGAAACTGTGGGCAAGGAGCCATTGGTGGCAGCTACAGAAATGCCCAGGGCTGGCCAGCCAGAGCAAAGAGACCAGACCCAAAGCCACAACAAGACGCTAGATTCTCGCAAGGAACAGCAGGAAGCAGGACTCAATGGAACGGCATGGGGAAGGTGCTGGGAAAAGGCCAGCGGGCCAGGGAGGGGCCAGGAACGCTCCCCTAGGCTCCTTTCCGTGGCACCCCCACTGCTGGCCGTCCCTGTGTTTGCACTCCCAGCTTCCCAGTTCCCCCAGGGTTTCCCCTCCTGCCCAACCCCTCTCGAGTCTCGCTCCCGTGCCCTCAGCCCTCAGCTGGTTCAGGTCTTTGGCCTCTTGGCCGAAGCTCGATGTTCCAGACTCACTGTGGCTCTGTGGCTGCCCGTGCTCTCTAGTCTACGTGCTTGCACATCTGTGTGCATGAAGCAAGATGTCCTGTCCTGTCTCTGCCCCGCCCCTCATCCTAAGTGGTCACCTGTGCAGCTCTAGGTACCTCTTTGGGTGCTGGCTCTGCCCTGCCCCAGACACTGACGACCTTCACGATCTTTTTCCTCTCCCTTTTCTTCGGGGAACTCTCTCTACCCTGAACTCGGTGACTGTCAGCTCCTAGGTACTGCCCTGGCCCAGGAGGGACACTGGCCAAGCAGAGGCAGGAGGAGTGGTCCTGAGGGTGGCAGGAGGCTGAAGGAAGGGGCTGGCATAGGCTGGGGGCCAGGGATGGAGACTCCTCACCTGGGGCCTGTTGACAGGTGCACCTCTGCACAGACCCAAACCAGTGATGGCCAGCTGTGCCTGTCTCCCAAGGCCGTCACAGTGAAGCGCCCAAGGCTGAAAGTTTTATCAGGAGGTGCTCAGTCTAGGGGTTCAGGGGCACAGTGCCCACCCTGCCAACTCTGGGGAGGCCTCCTGCCTGTGGCATCACAGTGTTGGGTGCATGGGAAGCAGAGAGGAAGCCCGGTGGGACGATCCCCTAAGCCCATCTCTTGAAGGTCCCACTCCCTCTCCATGCGGCCACATGGGGACCAAACTACCAACACACCAGCCCTTGTGGGCTCATGCACACCAAACCCAGCAGGAGCAGCTTGGCCTGCGATTCAGCCCAGGGTCTGGCCCTGCTGAAGCCTCTCAGAGTACCCAGCCCACCCCAGGTGCCTCGTCATGCAGGGATCCACCAGGGAACCAGCGTTTATTTTTATTTTATTTTATTTTTTGACAGGCAGAGTGGACAGTGAGAGAGAGAGAGAGAGAGAGAGAGAGAGAAAGGTCTTCCTTTTGCCGTTGGTTCACCCTCCAATGGCCGCCGCGGTAGGCGCGCTGCGGCCGGCGTACCGCACTGATCCGATGGCTGGAGCCAGGTGCCTATCCTGGTCTCCCATGGGGTGCAGCACCCAAGGACTTGGGCCATCCTCCACTGCACTCCCTGGCCACAGCAGAGAGCTGGCCTGGAAGAGGGGCAGCCGGGACAGAACCGGTGCCCCGACCGGGACTAGAACCCGGTGTGCCGGCACCGCAAGGCAGAGGATTAGCCTAGTGAGCCGCGGCGCCGGCGGAACCAGCGTTTATTAAGCACCACTGTGTGTCAGGGCTGGGTCTTGCCCTTCCCACGGCCACTGTGCACTGATGCCCCCTCACTGCTCCCCATGGTTTTGGCCCCTGACAGAAGGGGCTTCCCCAGATTTGTGTGGTCTGGGGGTGGATTTGTGGCCACAGAGCCACAGAGCTGCTCTGGGCCAGGCTGTGGCCCCGGGCCTGGAGCCGCTGTGCAGGCCGCGTCAGGGGTCCTGCACCCAGGGCGAGTCTCAAGCCTCAGCTGCTGATCCAGCGGCAGCCTCGCCTCTCCTCTCCCGTTTACATTCTGATTCATCCTCAGTCTATCAAACGCGTGGATCTTCTGACTTGCAGCTTTTGGGGCTGCGAAGGCCTGATCCCACCAGCTGTTTACAACCCATCATCCACAGAAAACAGCGGTTCACGGCTGGGAAAAAGAACCCTGGTGTCCAGAGACTGAGCTTCCAACTCAACAAACAAGGGTCGGTCACAGCGTCCGTGTCCCAGCCTGGGCAGAAATCACGGCAGTCGAGATGTCGCACAGCCCAGGGCTGTTGCCCCCGCCTGGAGACGCCTGGCTGGCAACTGACTTCCCCCAGACTTGGGGAGGACGTGGCTTCCCGTGGTTGGCACAGTTCTGAGAGAGGCCCTGTCCCCACAGAAGATGAGTCTTTCCGGTAGACAAAGGCACAGGCGGATGGCTAAGAGCAGGGACATTCCAGCCAGCCGCTGAGCACACACCGCACAATCTTGCTCACTGGGGAAGGTAAGAGAGCTGGGCTCACAGGTGAGATGAGAGAGGTGGCTGCTGGGGCTGGGTGCACGGCAGACACTGTCCTAGGGCACAGCGTGTCCGTCAGTCGTCAGTGCAGGCGGTCTCTCGCACATCACGCAACGACATGGAGATTGCTGGGAGCTGCTCATCACCCAAAGGATGTGTGACATATTATACGTGTGTTAGCCTGATTTAGCCTTGAAGACATGTTGTGCACCATAAATATACACAGTTTTTACTTGTCAGCTAAACATTTTTATAAAAATGGGAGCAAAGCAGAAATTGCCCTGAGGACAGGGAGCAAGTCTCCGTGGCTGCTGCAGGTCCTGTGCCCTGGCTGGTGCTCTGGAAACATCTGCTGAATGAATTAAGTCAGGATAAAAAGTTATTTTTAATTTTTAGTTATTTATCTTTGTTTGAAAGGCAGAAAGATAAATGGAGAAAGATCTCCCACCTGCTGGTTCAGTCCCCAAATGCCCACAACAACCAGGGCTGGGCCAGGCCAAAGCCAGAAGCCAGGAGCTCCACGTGGATCTTTGACGTGGGTGACAGAGGCCCAAGCACTGCCTTCCAGGTGCATCAGGAGGAAGCTGGAATCAAGAGTGCAGCCGGATTTGAATGCAGCGAGTCCAATATGGATGTACCACCTTAACCTCCGCACCACACGTGTGCCCAGATCAGCTTTAAAAACGTAAAATTATTCTTACTTGATCAAACTTTGTGTTCTTCTATCTTAATTTTAAAATGGCCCCACCCTCTCCCTTCCCTTCCTCCAGTGTGCTTGGCTGTGCTTGTGCCCCGGGTCTGACTTCCACCCCCGAAACACTGCCTTGAATCACCGTGGTCCTCAGGCTGCTGCCCTGTCCCGAGCTCTCCTGCTCCCACTGCCCACCCTGTGGGGAACCGAGTCCGCCCCCTCGTCCTGCAGCTGCCAGTCTCTGCAGCCCAGTCCAGACTCCCCACATGTCCCCTGAGGCCTCAGCTCTGCCTTCTCTGCATGCAGGCCTGTTCTGGCCCTGACTAGCACACGGACGCCTCCCAGCTCCCGTGCGTTCCCAGCTCTGATCCCACAGGGTCCTTCGTCCCTCTCCACCCTGGAGCCCAGTAAGTTCCTGCCCCTTCTGCAGCCCAGGGAAGACGACGTCCTGGTACCAACCCCATTTTCCAGGCTGTTCCGGGCTCCCAGGGCGTGGACTTTGCTGAGGCTTTTGGCAGCCGCAAGCCCTGGCAGCCCTGGCCCCAGCTCTGCCTGGGGATTTACTGATTTCTGTCTCCCCCAGCCTTGCTCAGTCCTAACCGTGGCTGGCCAGTGGCCCCACCCAGCCTGGGCAGCCTAGCCCTGCAGGAGCCTGTGGTATCTCCTGACCTGAGGACCAGAGGCGTGCCCCCCACCCCGCACTGAGTCCCCCAAATTCTCCAAGCTCAGTCAACAGCAGCTCCTCTTCCCCTGGGTGTGGTGCTGACAGGTCTCATCCTGCACCCCTCTGACTTCCTCCGCCTCCCGTGCCCATGGACCCTATCCTCTACCTTTCTCCACAGCCTTGGCCTTTCCAGACTGCAGTGACATTTTCAAGGGTGGCATGATTGCACTGCCCTCTCCATCTGGAGCTAATGTCTGCACCTCCCAGAACCACCAGCACTGGCTTTCCAGCCGTAAAATGCTCCCAGCCCACCACGCAGGTGTGGCCATAGGGCTCACCATTGCACTCTGAGTCAGCGTCAAGTGAAACCTGTTTCATGTCCGGGTGAACTCTTCTCTCTCGGGTTGTCCCTGCAGCTCTGGGCTGACCCTGCTCCAGCTCTTTGGACCTGAGGCAGGACAGAGAGACCCCGGGGCTCCAGACTGGGGAAGGGCAGGCTGGGCTTCATCCTCGGGCAGGGCCGTGGCTATGGACTCCGTCCTCAAATCTCTGCTCACTGAGAAATGGCTCCTGGGAGCCCGACACTCCTGGCCAAGTCCACTTGGGTCTACAAGTCCCAGAACCTTCCCCTCTCAGACAGTGGACTTGGTAGGGCAGCACATTGTGCCCAGGCCTGGAGCAGACAGACCAGGGAGGGTGGGGCTGCACCCACTGAAAGCTGCTGCTGTTTGCTCTTCCCTCCCCAGAGCGTCGCCATGGTGACCCGGCCTTAGCTGATGTCATCCTGCCCCGCACAAGCTGGCCTTTCATGTGCCCAGCCAGAGCTGCTTAAAATGCTGAGACGCCCTGGCCAACTTGCCAGTCCGCGCTGTCAGAGACTACATGAGAGTCAGGAGCGGGAGCTTCACGCAGGGGTGCCGCGGCAGTGGGTGGCCAGTGTGGATCTCCCACAGCAGACACTGGGGCTTGTGGGCTGGATAACAGGGTCTATGATGGGCAGGGGAAGTGCCTGGTGCTGCAGAGAGGGTGTGAGTGAGCGAGACGGGAGGGATGGGCCGAGCGCTCAGTGTGGAACAGGAACCAAGAAGTCACAGGATGAGGGGCTGAGGGTGCCGAGCCTGCTGGCCAGATGTCAGCTGGGGTGGCTGGGGCTCCTCCCGGCCTCCCCAGCCACGTTCCCTCCTGAGCACGCCGCATCCTCCTCGGCTGCGTGCAGCCTTTTCCGCACCCTCGAGTACCACTGCACTTCGGGCGGATTAGAAGATGGCAGGCATCTGTCTCTGGTGCTGACAGCTCCTCCAGGGCAGAGCTGCGTGGGAGGGGGCCTGCAGCCACGTGCCCCACCCCCGCCCTGTGTCCCTTGCCTCTTGTGAGTGGAAGAATGACGGAGCCAGGGCCGTGCTCTGTGCTGATCTCACTGTTTAAAATTCTGGCTTTTACTGTAGGCGGGGATCACTGGACAGTCATCAGGCATTTTTGTTCAAACTTTTTAATTTTGGTAAACACGTGACTATGACAGTGATGGAATCAGCAGCAGGAATTATGCTCTAAAGGTCAAATACGGCACATTTTCCAAGTGTTTATTTTTATTTATTTCAAAGATAAAGTGACAGAGAGAGAGAAAGAGAGCTTCTCCACTGGTTCTCTCCCCAAAGGTCTACATGGTTTGGTCTGGGCCAGGTCTAACACAGGGCCCAGGAACTCCATCCAGGTTTCCCATGTAGGTGATGTGGGTGTTAGGGGCCCAGGTATCTGAGCCATCACCCGCTGGTCCCAGGAGCATGAGCAGGGAGTGGGACTGGAAGTGGAGCAGGCAGGACTCAAGACGGCTCACAGTGTTCTTAGACTATCAGTCACGTTTACTTTTTTAGTGGTTGATACTGAGTAGTGCAAATCTAATAACAAAGCATTTCTAACACAATTCTGTGATGCATACATAGTCAGGCACATCATTGCTGTCACTTATTTGAACAAACTTACCTGTTAGGTTAGGCAAGAAAACAGTGCTATTTTTGAGAATTCCCATCTCTGCTGACATCACCCCTGCCTCTGCTGCTGTTGGTCTGATGATTCTGACTGTCACGTCTGACTGCTTCCAGTGCTGCTTGGGTCTCCCCTCATAGTTTTGGCTGAAAGGAGGCTGTGGTGAACTGGGCAAAGGGAACTGTGGTAAACACGCTCTCATGGATGTGGGTGGGGTGGAGGACTCACCCTGCAGCCCTGTGACGAGCCCCTGCCCCAACTGGGAGCCTCATCTGTGCCTGTCAATCCTTGCCCCTGCTCTGTGATTGGCACTGTTCAGTTCCCGCCCTTGTGGTGGGACAGGATGGCTCAGGGCTGGGGTCGGGTGCTCCCCTCCCCCACGTCAGGGGGAGCTCTGATGCAGCTTGCAGACTGGGTCTTGGTGAACGTATTCTTAACGAGGCTCTGAGTGCCAGCGTTATGGCATAGAGTGTCAAGATAGCATCTCATATGAACACTGGTTCAAGTCCAGGCTGTTCCACTTCTGATCTAGTTCCCTGCTAATGTGCCTGGGAAAGCAGCAGAAGATGGCTCAAGTGCTTGGGCCCCTGTACCCATGTAGGAGACCAAGATGAAGCCCCTAAGGTCTGGCTTCAGCCTGGCCCAACCCCAGCCATTGTGGCTATTTGGAGAGTGAACCAGCAGATGGAAGATCTGTCTCTCCCACTCTCTTTAATCTTCCTTTCAAATAAAATAAATCATTAAAAAAAACTCTATCTACTTCAAAATGATTCCTTACCCACTATCCCTGACAAAGCCTCAGGGGACTTTTTCAGGCCATGGCTGTTCCCCTGAAAGCCTCCCCTTCAGCGTGGTCCAGGCCGATCCACCGTTCTCCACTCCCAGCCAGGCTTTCTTGCTGTAGCGCCGGTCATGGTGGAGGTTGTGATTCTTGGTCCACAGGCTGTGTCTTCAGCTTTGGAGCAGCTGATTCCCACAGTTCCCTGGAAGATCTCAGAGCAGTTGGTTTTTCAGTGTGCCTAGTTTCTCAGGTGTTGCTTGCACAGAGCAGTAACGCTTAAGCTCTCCATTGTGTTTTAAATTTTACTCAATGCATTTTTAATATCTAAAAATTGTAATCAACTCTTTTTTTAAAAAAGACTTATTTATTTTATTTGAATGGCAGAGGCAGAGAGAGAGTCTTCCACTGTTGGTTCACTCCCCAGATGGTCTCAACAGCCGGAGCTGTGCCAATCTGAAACCAGGAGCCAGGAGCTTCTTCCAGGTCTCCCACCGTAGGTGCAGGGACCCAAGGACCTGAGCCATATTCCACTGCTTTCCCAGGCCATAGCAGAGAGCTGGATTAGAAGAGGAGCAGCAGGGACAAACCCGGTGCTCATATGGGAAGCCGGTGCTGCAGGCAGAGGATTAACCTACTGCACCGCGGTGCCGGCCCCTGTGCATTTTTTAGGCATTAAAAATTCTTACTCAGGGTGCCTTGCTTCCTTATTATGTTTAGTTATTTTTGACTGTGAGCTGCTCATTTTCCTCATAAAATTATTTGAGGGACATCCTGGAGCCTGAAATGAATCCAAGAAGACTGTGTTCACTTTCCAGGATCCTGGAGCCCCATCATTGCTTAAGGATTTTGGGGGAGACCAAGGAATAGAGTCTGTCTGCCTGGAGGTGACCAGGGCAGCCTAGCTTCTTCACACAAATGGAGCCCATGCCCAACGCCTTGCCAGGATCTGGGAGTGGGCAGGGCCAGGGTGGCAGTGCTGGGACCAAGCCTTGCTGAGCACTGATTCAGCAAACACTGCTTTTCACCTGTCATAAGTGACAGAAGCTTCTGGGGCTTTCCTCATCTTAGAGTCAGTGTGGAAAACAAGTGAGGATCAAAGGCCCCTGGGAGTCAGCTCCTCACTGCCACCTCCCTTCCCAAACTCCGTTCCCACCTTTGGATGTCAGTGGTGATGGCAGTGGAATCTCTTGGTCAGCCCAGGCCGGAGGAGGTGCAGGGCCCTTCTCCTCGGTGTGGGAGGCCTATGAAAAGCATCAAACTCCTCCTGACCCTCAGGACGGAGCAGGGAGGCAGTGAAGCTTCTTGACACAGCGAGGCAGGCACGCAGGCTGCAAGGGAGGAAGTAAAACTGTGTGATCTTGTCTATCTGGAAAACCTGGATTTTCCACTAGAAAAGTGTGAGCGCTAACAAATGAGTTCAACGAAGGTGCAGGGTGCAGACTCTACTTGCAGAAACCCACTGCACCTCCACTCTCAAAATGAACAAAATCAAGCAAAATCCAGGGCATGCCGTGGTGCAGTGGGTTAAGCTGCTACTCGCCACAGCAGCATCCCATATGGACGCCACTTTGAGTCCTGGGAACCCTACTTCTGATCCAGCTCCCTGATAAGGCACCTAGGAAGCATTAGGTGATGGCCCAAGTACTTGGAGCCCTGCCACACATGTGGGAGACCCAGATGGAATTCCAGGCTCCTGGCTTTGGCCTGGCCCAATCCCAGATGTTGTAGTCCTTTGGGGAGTGAACCAGAGGATGGAAGACCTCTCTCTCTGTATTTCTACCTCCCTCTGCCACTCTGCCTTTCAAATAAATAAGAAAATCTTTAAAGAAGAAGGAGGAGGAGGAGGAGGAAGAAAATTCACTTACAATAACATCAAAGAGAATAAAACACTTAATAAGTTAAACACAAGAAGTGCAAAATGTGAGGTTGATGTCTCTCTTCCTCCTATCACATATCCAACCCTTCTCTGGGTACCTGGGAGCTGAGGGCCTTTGGCCCTGAGAGGGCCTGGGAGTGGGCTCTGACCTCTGTCAGGAATGCCCACATGCAGTCTCGCAGACCTGGGTCCCAGTCACTCCCCATGGGAAGCACCGCACATGTGTCAGCTCTGACCACACGTGAGGAGAGACTGCTATATTTTGCTACGTGATGAGCATTTGTTTAGTAAATGTTCATTCTTTGAGGCTGGTGAGAACATTTCCCAGGGCTCTGGGGAAGAGCTACTTTGTCACCATCAGAACTGATTCTGAAGGGACTTGATACTGGACAGGAGGCAGGAGCTGAAACAAAGCCACCTCCCTGCCTTCCTGCCATGGCTTTGCCCTTGGCAGGACCTGGCCAGAGTGCCCAGGATCCCATGCACACAGGACCCCCTCGGGTGAGCAGTCTGACCCAGTCTCCCCAGGTGCGAAAGTCTGGAGGTAGCAGATGCTGTCAGTCACCCAGCAGCTGAGTCTGAAGCAGAGAAGACGCTGTGTGGCCAGGCCCTGCGTGAGCCTGTGGCTGAGCACGTTCTTGTGCATGGGGGTCCTTGGAGGTCCCAGCATGCACCTCGCTTTGTGGTATCCGTTTCCAGCCTGATTTAGGGTCCATGTTGCATTCCCAGATGAGGCTCCAGGACACTCAGAGAGGGTGAGGGCCAGTCTAGGTGTGTCTAGCTCTAGAGAGGGCCAGGCCAGAGGCAGGAGGAGAAAGTGAAGTGGACATTTGTTCCCCAAACCACTGCCAGACAGCTGGCTGGGGCGGGGCAGCCAGGCATGTGATGAGCAGGTGAGCCCCTGGCATTCGCCTGTTCTCCTTGCCTGGCACCCCAGATACTGCCTGCAGAAAGAACAGTTGAGTGGGTGCCGAGGCAGTGAGCCCAGCCTCAGAGTCTGAGCTGCATCTTGGGGGACAGGGCTCCTTGCTCCTGCTGGGTGAGGAGTCCTCAGGGGCTTGGCTCATCTGACCTGCACCAGGCTCTGTCTCAGGTGGGCTTTGCTGGTGAAACCCCCGGATCCAGGGATGGTGGAGGCCCTGAGGGGGCCAGACTGTGACAGGAAGCAACACTGACCCTCCCTCACCAGGAAGCCTGGACTCCCCAGGCAGCCCCTGGTGTTCAGCTGGACACTGGTTCCCTGTGGAGAAGACCAATGTTAGGGCGCAGTCGGGATCCAGGTGGCGACAGGACTGGCTCTGGGCTGGGGTTGGGTGCTCCCTCCTTTTCTCTCAGGATGTGTGAGTGACCACAGGCCGCCTCCCCAGCAGCTGGGGTGTTTCGGACTTGGCCTCAGTTGGCACTGGCCCCTCGGTCCTGCACTGTGGCCTCTGCCTCTGGGGAGAACGGCCTCCCCCTGGGACATCAGCCCTGTCCCTCTGTGCACCCGCTCCCCAGCACCCAGGAACGTGCACAGCCTAGATGTTCTTGGTGAAGCTGGAGAAGGCTGGGCCTCTGATCCACAGCTCACGAGCCAGTAGCCAGTCCACTCCCACTGTGGACGGCTGAGCACACATGGGTTTGCTCTGCTGGAAACCCTAACCCCCTTCTTCCGCTGTCCCTGCAGTCACTTCCGGGAGCCAGAGGAGCCTCTGTGCACAGGGCTGTGACCTCCTGTGGCTGAGTAAGGGCCCCCGTGGTGTCTTAGCGGCCTTGGTGGCCTTCGAGGTTGGTGGTGGCAGTGCAGGCTGGAGGCGAGCTGTGGGGCTGTCTCAGCTATGCCTGTCCTCATAGGGCTGGGCCTCCTCCAGCCCTTCTTCCCTGCCCTGAGCCGCTCTCCTTCCTGGGCCACCCTGTGGGCCTCACAGGCTTCCTCTGTGGGCGGGGCCTATGGCACCTCCCATTGTAATTGGTCCCCTTCCCCAGAGCATGTGGTCACCCAGAGCCCACACAGGGCCTAGTGCTTTGACAACAGTGGTGCTCTCCTCACCCAGGTACCTGCGTTTGGTGGAAATATCATTGCCCGCACTGAGCCAGTGGCCACCAAGCTGGCAAGAGGGGAGGATCCTGGGTGGAGCCTCCTGGCTCCCTCCTTGTGCTCCTGGCTCTGGAGGCTGAGCCGCTGCTCTGCCCTTTCCTGCCTGGAGATGGTCGTCCAGGGCCCAGCACACAGACAGGTACAGGTGGGCCGCTTCCCCTGCCCCACAGTGCTGGGCACAGGTGTGACCTGGCTGTTTTCCATCTGGTCTCTTTTTAAGTGTGTGAGTCATTTGTGATAAAAGTTTGTGTAATCCCACGTGTGCTGATGCAGCAGTGGATGGAGTGGAGCGGAGGTGGGACAGGCTTTTATTTATTATTTGTTTATTTATTTATTTTAAAGGCAGAGCTACAGAGAGAGGAGAAGAGACACAGAGAGAATCTTCCATCTGCTGGTTCTCTCTCCAAATGGCCACAATGGCCAGGACTGGGCCAGGCAGGAGCCAGAAGCCAGGAGCCAGGCCATGTGGGTGCAGGGGCCCAAGGACTTGGCCCATCTTCCATTGCCGTCCCAGGCCATTAGCAGGGAGCTGGATTGGAAGTGGAACAGCCGAAATATGAACAAGTGCCCATGTGGCATGCCAGCACTGCAGTCAGAGGCCCAGCCTACTGCGCCACACGCTGGCCCCAGGACTGGCTTCTAAAGGGGACATGCTCCACAGGGATGGCAGGGCTGAGCATCCTGACTGCTAGGCTGAGCCAATCCCTATGCCCTTCCCCAGGGGAGCTTCTGGAGTGGAGACCTTGTGCCCTGGGCTCCACCCTCCACTCAATTGCACAGAGGCCTTCCGGAGCCTGACGTGGCAGGGTCCTGGGGTTCAGCTAAGTCATTTAGCTTTCCATGACTCCAGGGGGTGGGGGGCTCTTGTTTGGCCAGAACACTTTGTGGCTGCCTGGTCACTGCAATGCCTGGCCCACATGAGACCTGGGCCTCAGGACCCAGGGTCTGTATCTCCATGTGCGCTCACCGATGAACAAGTGAGGTTGGAAAGAGCACAGATTGGCTTTATACTTGACCCGGTGTGAAAGGGAGAGCTTCATTGTAACCCTTTATGGGGGCCAGTTTCCCTGTGGCTTGGGAGCAGCCCCTGCTCCCAGTTCCATGTGACCTCCTGGAGCCAGCTCCAGGGATTCCAGGGGCCCATGTCCATGCCCTCACATGAGCCCCTTCGGAGGCTGGGATCATGGGCCTTAGCAGACACGGGCTTCCTGCCATGCCAGGCTGACCTGGAGACACAGCCCCTCTGCTACCCCACAATGCCAGGCCACATGGAGGTGGAGGATGAGGAGGACATTTGGCCACATGAGATCTGGGTTTGGCCCGGGGCAGAGATGTGTGAGCTGGTGGGGACAAGTTTCCAAGGGCTGTGTGCAGCTGACGTGGAGAGGGGCTCCTGGGGTGGGGGGTCCTCCTCGAGGAAGGGAGCAGAGGGGCAAGCCCCCTGCTGTAAACTGTGGTTGGGGGCATTGTTTCAATTAAAAATACCCCTGTGAGTTCAGCTTCAGAAACCAAGTCCCTGGGCCATGGGGACGTCCCAGTGCTCCTGGAGCGGATGTGCCTTGGGGATGGGAGGCAGTCAGGGTGATGGTGTCCAGACCCCACAGCTACCTTCATTCAAGCAGGTTGTGTGGACTGAGTGTGTGGTGGCAGCCATTTTACCCAGGGTTCCAAACACTTCTCTCAGACAACTGATCCCTGGCAGGTGCTCAGGTGCCTGGGCCCCTCAACTCTGGGGCCACCTCAGCTCCTCAGACCCCAAAAGCCAGTATGCCTGGCCCAGATGGGGACTCAGGAAGGTGCCTCAGCCGAGACCCTGGAATGAGGAAGTGAGTGCCGAGACGGATGCTGGGCTGAGTAGGCTGCCCAGGGCTCCATAGCCATTTGCCTGTGAGACATGCACCACAGCAGGCCCTGGCTGTGCCATGGCGATGGTGCCATGGCAGGGGGTGGGGGTGGGGGTGCATCCAGAACCTTGTCTACTGGGGAGCCTGGGACAGAGCTCATCAGAGCCTGGTGGGTGTGGCTTGTCACTGAGGATTGCCATGTAATACGTGTCAGCACCCTGACCCCAAGGGGAGGACATCAGCAGGCGTGGCCTTGGGAGGTGGGTCGGTTGTGAGAGCAACGTCCTCAGGGATGGGATTGTCCCTCTTGTAAAAGACCCCAGGAGCTGGCGCTGTGGCATAGCTGATGAGGTTACTGCCTGTAATGCTGGCATCCTATATGGGTGCCAGTTCGAGGCCCAGCTGCTCCACTTCTGATCCAGCTCTCTTCTATGGCCTGGGAGAGCAGCAGAAGATGGCCCAAGTCCTTGGGCTTCTGCACCCACGTGGGAGACCCAGAAGAAGCTCCTGGCTTCTTATCAGCTCAGCTCCAGCCATTGCAGCCATTTGGGGAGTGAACCAGCCAATGGAGGACCTCTCTTTCTCTCTCTCTCTCTCTCTCTACCTC
Source organism: Lepus europaeus (assembly GCF_033115175.1). Taxonomy (NCBI): domain Eukaryota; kingdom Metazoa; phylum Chordata; class Mammalia; order Lagomorpha; family Leporidae; genus Lepus; species Lepus europaeus. The sequence goes on along the minus strand of NC_084844.1, from coordinate 40,951 downwards.
TGCCTCTTTGTAATTCTGCCTTTCAAATAAATAAATAAATCTTAAAAAAAAAAAAAAAGATCCTAGAGAGCTCCCTTCTTCCTCCTACCACACTAGGATACTGCACCTGTCTGCAAGCTGGGAAGAGGCCCTCATCAGCTGGTGCCCTGACCTCAACCTCCACCTGCAGACTTCTGTTGTCATGAGTTCCAGGTCCATGCAACGTGGCTGCAGCAGTGTGGGCCGGGGCAGGACTCCCCATTCTCTCACGTGGCTCTTGGGGTGAGGCCTGAGCAAGCTGGTAGGTGAGTGCTCTTCGGTTTTATGGCACAGGACTGCCTCTGGGTGTACCTGGCCCACGCTAGAACACAGCGAACCTGGTGTGAAACTCACAGCGCACACCTCCCTCCCTCTGGAGGGGCTGTGCTGGAGCCGTGCTGGCCACAGGACCCTCTCTGTGCAGCTCCAGCCTCAGCCTCTCCTCCTGCCCTGTACAGGATGGCTTTGTGGGTGTGCAGGGACAGAGCTGTGGCCAACCGCATCTGCTTCCTGAGTGGCCTCCCTGGCAGCCCAGCAGCTGCCCACCTGCACAACCATTTTTACAGTAAGCCCTCACACCATTAATTCTGTCTTGGCCACTGCCTCTGGAAAGTCCCAGACTGTCCCATCCTTTCTGTCCAGGCCCCAGGCTCTGGGGTCTGCCCAGGGCCTGGCCTGGTTGGCAGGGATGCAGCTATGGGGAGGAGTGGGCGAGTTGAGGGAGAGGCAGGTGCTGAGTACCCTCCATCCACTTCTGCTCACAGCTCGCCCAGGGTAAACTCATGTGGGTGTGGTTGTTTCTAACTCCATCTGCACATCCTGGGAGCAACGGGGGGTGGGGGGGTGGGGTGGGGGGTGGTGGTGGTGGTGGTGGTGGTGGTGGCGGCGGTAATGGTGCAGGCCTTAGGTCAGCTCGGGGATGGATTTTGTGAGTAAATGAATGTGAGGTTTACATAACGCCCAGAACAGTCATTGTGGCCTTGCCATTGCTGGGATTCTGTTTTAACTGATGCTCTCCTCACAAGTCTGTGTCTGTCCAAGCTCAGCAATTAGGTGTGGGAGATGAAGCAGGTGCAGGTGCAGTGGAAGCCCTCTGTCCACTCACCCAGTAGTGCTCACAGCTGGGGCTTCCACTGCCCAGGGTGTGTCTGGCAAGTGTGTGGGTTAGAACTTTCTCAACCTGTTTGCAGCCAGAGCTGGTGAGGACACAGCAGGGCAACCCAGGCTCCCACCGTCCTCCCCTGCTCCACAGCTTCCATCCTCAGGAGGAGGCTCAAGGGGTGCCCCCAGGAGGCCCTGCATACCAGACCTCTCTGTCCTAAGGTGGTGACCGTGTGTGTTTGCTGCCTTCTGACAAAATGGCTATTTGCTGGCACAGTTGCTAACACAGCAATGCAGTCTGCAGCATCCCCAGTTTCCTGTTTCGCAGATGCCCCTTTCACATCTCTTTTTCTCTGAAGGAATAAGGAGAGATGAGGTGGGGTTCTCTGTGCTTCCTCTTGGAGCAGCCCCTCCCCTTATAAAAGTTCTGAAAACAACCCGACAGGTATCCCAGGTGGTGCCTGTCTTCCCTGACCAATGCACTGGGGTTGCATCCAAAGCCCAATGCCAGCCCCAGCATCCCATGTGGTCGGCACAGGAGAACACTGGCTTCCTAGGTGTCAACAGGACACACAAGCTGGTTTGGGCTGCGAGGCCCGAGGCGGGGATGCTGACCAGAGGCAGCACCCTCACAGCCTACGAGAGTGGCTCAACCGCATCACACAGGCAGTGAGGCTCGGATACCTCGAGCTGCGCACTGTGATGAAAAGTAGCAAATCTGAGCTCGCTGCTCCCTGCACCCACACTGTAGGTGGCTCCCTCTGCTTGGCACCGGCAGTGACTTGGTAAGGATGGAGCAGGGCAAAGAGAAAGTTCCTCTGCTGCTGGTTTTCCAGGGCCTGGGGGCTGGGGACAGACTGGTCTCTGATTGGAGATGTCCAGGTGCCCAGCACAGGGTGAAAGGTGCAGGCCCAGTGTGGCTCAGGCATCGGGGCAATGACATAGGCTATAAGAACAGAATGAAAAATAAAACTTTCGGTCCAGCTATGAGATGATGTGTAACATTTTAAAGTAATTTCAAAGAATTTGATCTTTTGGGCATTTCATAAAATACAATGACTCCTTTCATATTCATGATGCCAAAAATCACATTAGCAAATACTGAGCATGCCCTGGGGACCCCTCCCAGAGCTGGACACAGGGATAGGAGAGTGGCCACAGGTCCAAGGCTCCTGGGGCTCCGGGCACTCACCGTAAGCGAGCATCACACTACCAAGGCTTGCAGAGAAGCCCAGAGGCCAAGTGTGAATCCCACCCTCCTCCCTGCCTTATGGAGAGCCTAGCGCCTGTCCTCAGCACCTCTGAGCCCAGGCTCCTTGTCTGCTAAGTGGGCCTAGCGAGGGAGCCTCGTGCGTTCACTGTGGACTAAGTGGAACAACACGGAAGTTGCCACAGAATAAACTGATCCAGGCAGAGGAGGACACAACGTTCACAAGTTCTGAACCCAATTAGGAACTAAATCTTGAATATACAGGCAGTCTCTTCTGACTTATAAGAAAAAGACTACAATTCCACTGGGAAAAATGGGCCAAGGTGAGTTGCAGACACAGTGGATACCAACAGAGGGACCTCTTCTACCTCAGTGTGGCTATCAGGTGCCGGTCCCGAGGGACGTGGGCAGCACCAGGTGGTGGCACCTGCAGAAACGGGAGCTCCAACCTCCCCTGCCCGAGCGACCAGAACTCCTTGTGCTTTCTGCACACCTCTCACAGACTACAAGTAGGATTACAGTTTCCAAAATGCCTCGCTTGGCAAAGACTGGCCAGGCTCGCCAGGTGTCCAGGACAGAGGGTTTCCTTGCAGGGCGGGAGGCCCAGGACCATGGGACCAGGGTGAGCAGCCTCGGTCCATCTGGCTTGGGGTGACCTGGCCAGGTCTGTTTGGAATGAAAACAACATTGGCAGAGAGCTGTGCTGTGGGCAGGGGTGATGGCGAGGACTCTGGCCTCCCCGTGCACTGTGCTTCCCTCTTGGCACAGCCCTGTGCATTGTCTGTGTCGGTGCCTGCTCCCTCCCCTCCACGCTTCCTTCATAACAGGATGGCAGACACAGCGGCCGTTCCAACACTGCACACACTGAGATAAGCCCATGATGGCAGAAACGGCCGAAAGCCCTAGGAGGCAAAGGGTGCCCACTTCCCCAGCTCAGGCTCTGCAAGTTGTGTCTTCCAGGTTCCCAGTCGCTGGGTGGTGACGGCCGTCATTCGGGTACATCGTCTATCTCAAGACAGTGCTCCTTTCTCTTTGTTGGGGCTGAGGGAAGTCTCAGCTTCTAACTTTGCACTTGCTAGACCTTCTGAGTTCCCTGTGTTTGCTCTCAACTCTGCAAGCGAGTATCCCTGCTTCCTGAGTTATCTGCTCATTAGATGCTTCACTTGCATAGCCCTTTGCCCAGAGTCCAGGGCATTAGGTGTGTTTGCTGTTTTCTGAATGGACGGAAGCCATGTTCAGCTTTTTCCCCTATGACAGCACACGTTGCTGTTTCCCAGCGTTCACACCAGGTTCTCTATATTCAGCCACTGCTGCAGCGGCCTTGTGTGCCCACAGCGGCTAACCCCATTTGTGTGCGGTGGCCTCTCATTCTCTTCCTGAGGCCAGGGTGGGAGGCAGCCGCTCCCTGGCACTTCCCAAGCCAGGGCTGCAGGGGGGTGAGGGGAGGATGGCCTACCTCTGAAACCTCCGCTCAGAACAGCACAGCACCCTGCACATCCAGCGGCCACAGCAAGTCACGGGGAAGGGGGGTGATGCTGTCTTCTACAGCAAAGCAACCACCAGAGAGAGGTCCCCCGTTCTCTGATCCAAAGCCCCATGCCTTGCCCCAGAAAAGAGTCCAGGCCAGGTCGGTTGGGCTACCCCTCACCTGCTCTGAGACCCGCAGCTGCTCCTTAGAGGCCCTGTTGTGTGCTCAGGAGCAGCGAGGCGAGCCAGCTGTGTGGGACCCCACTCCCTGGCCCATGTCCCCCTGGAGGACCCCGGGGGAGTGGGTGGGAGTGTGGGGCAGGTGAGGGCAGGAGCCCTGGAGCTCACAGCTGTGGAGATCACCCTGCAGCCGCGTCCCCAAGTCTGCCCTGCACTGTTCCCTGCAGGGCTGCTGGTGGCCGGAGCCGACACCTGCTCCCCAATTCCCACAACTGTGAAGGCGACCTCCTTCAGGAAAGGGTCCTTGCAGATAGAGTAAGTTAGGGTAAGAGGGGAGACCCTCCTGGGTTCCCTGCCTGGGGCCCCATGCAAGGACATCATGCTGGAAAGAGGCAGAGGAGGAAAAGACACGACAAACCTGACGCTGAGACTGTTCGCAAACCAGCAAATGCCTGCAGGCACCAGGGGCCAGAGGCAAGCAAGGGTCTTCCTTGAGGCTCTGAAGGGCGTTTGGCCCAGACGTGGCTTCCACAGTGACAGTGATCTTCCATTGTCCTAAACTACAAACAGCAATGATTTGTCACGGTGAGGGCAGGACACTGGCGCACTGTCTTATTCACACTTCGAACTCCTTGGTGGGCATTTGATGCCCATTTTACAGGAGGACACACCGAGGTTCAGGTGATTTGACTTGTGGTTGCCAGTGCTGGAAGCAGAATCCTGCCTGGCTCCAACGCCTGTGCTTCTCCCTGGAAACCACTTACCTACAAGTTCAGCTGGGGAACACATGGGGGTGTGCTCACTCAGGACAAGGGATGGGGCTGGCACATGAGGAGCGTCTGAAGCAGAGACCTCGCTGTGTCTCTGCTGAGGGTCTTCAGAGGAAGGCAAAGTATCAGGGCCTCGTGTCCACGTGCAGACCTACATGGGACCCCCTGGTCACAGTTCCAGTTCTGTCGAGACAGCTGGAAATGCCCAACACCTCTGTTTAACCACACGGTGGGCCTCCTCTGCAGCCCCGCTCTCACCACGGAGACCCACGTCCTTGCTCATTCTGGTGGCTTGGAACTGACCATAGTGGGGTGGACACTCAGTGCCCTGCCATGGTTCCTGCACCTTTCCCACACAAAGGAGTGGAGTTTAGGGACAAAGACTGGGGAAGAACTCCCTTCTTCTGGCCTCACAATCACCTTCCACGGTGGGTGCCCCCATTGCCCCTTGATGGATGTGAACGCCAAGACTTGGAGGTGACATAGTTTGCTCAATGTTGCGGTTCTGTGTGGAAGGCTGGGGACCCAGGCCCAGGGCCAGGGGCTTCATGCAGTCTTGCATGTAGCTCCTGTGTGGGGAAATTAGTTACACGAGGCAATTCAAAGATGGCGCTGAGAGGAAGTAAGGTGGGTGGAACTCAAAGTTGTTTACCATCAAAGCTAATTGGCTGCGCAACATCAAGGGAAGTGACGACAACTGATAGCAAGTGTATAGACATATGGCTAGTCCTATAGAAATCGCCCTGTAAAATGATCTTTTAAGTGATTTGTTGGTTCTTATGCCCTGCCCCAATGACTCTGCAGTTTTGTGCTTTAAAAGGCTTTGTTACGTGTGAAATAAATGGGTTCTTGCTTGACTTGACTCCCAGCTACGTCTGACTGTCTCCGGGAACAAGGGAGGCTGGGAACGGGCGAGCAGCGCAGTTACCTTTCCTTGGGCCCAATCCATCCTGTACGGGTGGACTAAGACCCTGCACTCCTGAGGGTCCATAGGTCTCTGGTCTGGATCTCCTTCTTCTTGTAAACTTCCATGTGGTGCCTGCAGGAAGCCTACCTGCCCCTGGCTCCCTGTGGACAGCCCACTTGCCCTGGCCTGCCCTCTCCTCTGCTGGGCTCAGCAGCTTCCCTCCCAGTCCCAGGACAGCGTCCTCCTCAGTGCGAGGCACACAGCCTGGAGTGACAGGGCAGGACATAACCACACAGCCATGTCCAGACCTGCAGGCAGTGAGGTGTTGGGGGGGCAGGCATCTGGTCCTGGGGGCACTTTAGACAAAGTAGGTCTCTCACTTCCTGCTATTCCCCCCCCAGCTCCCGTCTCTCAAATCCAGCCTAGGTGGCTCCTTGAATCTGATTAGGCAATATCAGACATGACAAAATGTTCATACATGTGTGTGTGACATGCGGGATATGTTTCTTTGTAGGTGGTGAGCACATGCTTGTGTGTGCATTGTATATGCCCAGAGCCTTAAAACACATGATTGGTGTGTGTGTAAGGATGTCCATCAGGGGTTGGCGCTGTGGCGTAGTGGGTAAAGCCGCCACCTGCAGTGCCAGCATCCTATATGGGCACTGGTTCGAGTCCTGGCTGCTCTATTTCCGATCCAGCTATCTGCTATGGCCTGGAAAAGCAGTGGAGGATGGCCCAAGTCCTTGGGCCCCCTGCACCTGTGTGGGAGACCCAGAAAATGCTCCTGGCTCCTGGCTTCAGATCAGCTCAGCTTCAGCCATTGTGGCCATTTGGAGAGTAAACCTGTGGATGGAAGACCTCTCTCTCTCTCTGCCTCTGCCTCTCTGCTCTTCAGTTTTTCTATATTTATTCCATCTGTAAATAAATAAATATTTTTTTTTAAGAAAAGGATGTCCATCAGGTTCCTGTATGTGTATATTACATATGGTATATTGGCAGAGTTGCGTGTATATTGCTCCTGTATGTCCGTGTGTGCATGCATTCCATGTAATATGTGACTATGTGTGCCCTGGAAACAGCCATTGTGTAACTGAGTGGCATGTTCATGTCAGTAGAGGCCAACAGTGGAGGTGGGGTTGTCTGGGGACGGCCTGTGGAGATCCATCCTGTGAAGTGGTGAATCCCTGTGATGTACAGGGGAGACCACAAGGTTGCTGAGGATCTTGTATCAGCAGAAATGCTGCCAAGACAGCAGGAGGCACAGCCCGAGGAAATCCCAGCTACTAGTGAGACCGACAGAAGGAGGGTGTGCTAAGGGTGGCTCCTCGAGCCCACAGTGGGTTCCTCAGGTTCTGAAACCTGACCAAGTTTACTGGGCTGGAGTTTGAAGTTGCTCAACACTGGTGAGTGCATTTTTCCTTCGTTCTTGAGTGGAAAAGTCTACATTCTGTCTGGGAGCAGATGTGTTCCTTGAGCAGCAGGTTCACAGAAGGAGGGGATTACAGCTGGAGCCCTCCATTCCTCCTATAGTTGGTGAGATTGGTGGCAGAGGATCAGATTTATATGAGATTCTTGTTTGGACTTCAACTCAGTATTATAAGCTCTATTTCACAGGTGGTGTGAATGTACTTTTCCTGTAGGATGCACCTAAATCTTTGGATCCCAGAGAGTGGACTGGTCAGCAGAGTAATGACCTCCAGAGCTGTCCACAGGCCAGTCCCCAAAGCCTTTTTCTTTTTTTTTTTTTTCTTTTTTGACAGGCAGAGTGGACAGTGAGAGAGAGAGACAGAGAGAAAGGTCTTCCTTTGCCGTTGGTTCACCCTCCAATGGCTGCCGCAAACAGCACGCTGTGGCCGGCGCACCGCGCTGATCCGATGGCAGGAGCCAGGTGCTTCTCCTGGTCTCCCATGGGGTGCAGGACCCAAGCACCTGGGCCATCCTCCTCTGCACTCCCTGGCCACAGCAGAGAGCTGGCCTGGAAGAGGGGCAACCGGGACAGAATCTGGCGCCCCGACCAGGACTAGAACCTGGTGTGCCGGCGCCGCAAGGTGGAGGATTAGCCTACTGAGCCGCGGCGCCGGCCCTCCCAAAGCCTTTTTCTCAAGTGTGCTTGGCAGTGGGTCCAGTAGAGGGCCCTGACAGGGGAGGCTGCCCCGCACTGTGCAGGTGGACCCAGCGCCACCCTAACGAGAAGCAATGAGGGGGAGTGAGGGCAACGAGGTGTGTGGCTGGGAAGTGGGCAGCAGGGCCCCAGAGGCATGGAGTGTGGGCTGCCTGGAAGCTGGAAAAGGTGGACATGAACTCTCCCGAGAGCCCCCAGGAAGAAGTACTCTCACTGGTACCTTGATTCAGCCCATTGACACCATGTTGGACTTCCGCTCTCTGGAACCGTGCAATGATCGATTTGTTTTAAATCTGTGGGAAACTGCTACAGCAGCAACAGGAAACCAATTCAGGGGCTGTGGCAATGAGGGGGACCATGGAAGGAACAGACCACGGGGAGAACCTGCCTTCTAAAGAGAGGCGGGGGCTGAGAATTTAGCAACTTGGAGGCCACTGGTGACCTCAGCAAGAGCATTTTTGGTGGACTAGAGGAGCTAAAAACTTGGCTAAAGAGGACTCATGGAGACCCAGGAGAGAGACGGGGGAGACTGCAAGACGGTCCCCGGCAGGGCTCCCTGGGAAGAGCAGAGGGAGCAGCGTGGGCCCAGGCTGGCGTGAGGAGGGGGCTGGGGCCTTGTAGAGGGGCCACGGTGGGAGGGGCTGGAGGGAGCACGTGAACATTCTTTTCCGATTGCCTCTGTTTTCTCAGTGAAACGGGAAACAATCCTCTTTTTCTCTTGCGAAATGTGCTGAGCAGGCTTGAGGGAGCTGCAGGAAGCACAGCAGTGCGGGCACATGGTCTCTGCTCTCCAGCGAGTTTGTTTTAAGTTAGACAAAGGCCCTGGAGCCTGCCGGAGGGGGCGGGCCACCGAGGGTGTTTGGAGTGGGGCTGTGGTGGGGTCAGCTCTGTTTGACATTCCTGATGTGTGAAGGGCGAGCCAGGGACGTGCAGCTCCCTGGAGCTGCTCCAGGGACTCTGTTCCTAGAGGTTCCTCCCCAGTGTTGACATCTGCTGGTGCCTGTGGAGAGTGCGACCGGGACTGCTTTGCTCACCGCCCTTGGAAACACCTTTGAGCCGGGGTGGTGAAGCTCTGGAGGTGGGAGCTTCACTCTGGGACCCATGTCGGCTGCCTGGTCCTGGCCACATCCACAGGGTCTGCTCCCTTCAGAGTGAGTCCTGAGAGCCCAGGGGCTCAGGGTGCGGCGATGGAACAGAGCTGCTGTCCACAGGTGTCTGTGTTCTTGACACTCTCAAGCCGCTCGGGCCGAGGGCCCTACCTCTGTCCATCAACCCAGACTTTATCAGCCCTTTGGGGTGGGTCTGAGAACGTCAGAGCAAACGGGTCTCATTGCACATCGCTAGTACGCGAGACACATGGCAGCACTTTGTAAAATCTCTCTTGCTTTGCTCATCAAACAGGCCAGTGTAGAGCCCCATTTCCCCTGGTCTTGAAGGGCCTTCTGGGCCTGGTGCCGCCTCCCGCCAGCTCCACGCTTCCCCTCCACTGGTGGCTGCTTCTTTCCACTGCCCTTTCCACTGGGCACTGGGCCCTGCCAGCAGAGAACGCCAGCTCTCCCGGGCCCTGGTCTGAGCTCTGTCCCCTGCACTGTCCACGGCCTCTCCCTGGTGTTGTCTGCTTGGGCTAAGTCAAGTTGAAGCCAGGAGGGGTTTGTGTCCACTTGTCGTGGACCTGTCCCAAGCTGACAGCCAGAGAAGAGCAAGAGCCCAGAGAGCCAATGTTAGCCCTCCCTGTGACCACTGACCTTCCAAAGAGGGCCATCTGCTCACAGTGACCACTACCGATGCTTATTTCAGAAGGAGGGAAACCAGCCTGTGGATCACCTGGCTTACTTCTGCCGGACAGCATGTGGCTCAGACCTGTGGATCTCGAAGCTTGCATTGCCCATCCACGAGCAGCACTTTTTCCACCTGTAGCACCTCAACACGCAGCACACACAGCCACGTGTGCTGCCCTCCCACCCATCTGTCCCTCTGTCCAGCCAGGTGCTCTGCACACACAGACGGGAAGAGATTCACATGTCAAACACCACTGCACACAGCAACACACATGCCCCACAGTACATACCACACACACATACAAACTGCACACCACATACATACATCAAAGTGTGTAGCAATACACCACACACCACATACACACACACACCATAGTACATGCCATACACCATAGCATATAACACATGCACACAGTACATGCCACACACACACAAACTGCACACCACATACCACATACATAAACCAAAGTGCATATCACATACACTACATGCCATACGCACACACCATAGTTCATGCCACACACACACTGCACAAAATACACACATACCACAGTACATACCATACAACACACACACACACACACCACATGCCATATACATAGACCAAAGTGTGTAGCACATACACCGCACACTACACACTTACAACACACAAGACACACACCACAGCACCCAACACACACCAGACAATGACACACAGTGTGCACACACTATAGTCCATACACCACACACAGCACACGACACAGACCACACATATACCACACGTAGCACATACTGTACACATATCACACACTAGACACCACATATGCACCACATCCACCAGGCAGATGCAGGTGTGTCCAAGGCCGTGGGTGCTTGAGTGTGCCCCGCTGGGCCTCCCTGTGTCCCTCTTTTGCTGTCTGCCTTCTGGGATCAGGGCCTCCCTCTCCAAGACCTGACCTCACAGCCCATTCACTGCCCAGCAGTCAAATACCCCAAATCACATATCCCATTGGAGGCAGTTGTTTATTTGAAGGGTAATGGGTTCTGTTCATGAAAGGGAGACCCTCTCTCTTGTTTCTGCACCCACGGTGGTGCTGAAGACGGTGGCAGGGACAAAACCGTGTGGCTGGGAGAGGGGCCTCTGCATCTGGCTGTGTCTGGCACAGCCCTGGTGAGGCCTCTGCTTTTGTGCTCCGGGCCATGGACCGACTTGGGGAGCGGCCTCTGAGGGTGATGCCGTGGGGCTCATCTGGAGTGAACGACGGCCCCAGGACTCTCGGGGCCCCCTCGGGTCTCTTTCCTGGGAAGGCATCTTCACTCTTCCCGTGCAGTGATCGCCTCAGTGGAAAGAAAGGTACAGTCATGCTGTTCGTTTTTAAGGAGAATTTCCGGTTTGGGGAGTGCCCTTCCCAAACTCTACCCCCTCGTCCAGGTCTTGTGAAGCACCTGTCCATTGTGGGCTCTCAGCGTGCATGTGGCATGGGGACAGGAGTCAGGAAGGGCATCAAATGCTCCACGCGCGGGGCTGCCCACAGGTGCTCTTCTGGGTGGCGGAGGGGCGGTGGGCAGTGGGCTTCCTCTGAGGTCCCGTCAGGGAGCTGGGTGCCATGAGAGCCATGGGAGGCTGTCAGTGGCTGAGTGACCATTGCTCCAGCCCAGCCTTGCCACAGGCAGGACCAGCCAACAGCCCTTGGCTGGGTCTCTATTGAACGAGGCAAAGGCCAAAGAATTCGTAAGAATTCTGATTGTTATAGGAGGCCCAGGCACCTTTCCCTTTGTCTGGGAGGGATGGGGGCCGATGAGGAGAAATTTGGTGGGAGCAGGGGCTGCCTCCTCCCCAAACTTGAGAGACTCAGGCCAGGGAGGAGACCCCTGACCATTTAAGACCTGAGAGGCCCCAGCCTTCCCCACACTGGCACCTGCAATGTCAAGGAGAGACCAGACCCCTGTGGAATGGATGTCAGGGTGAGCAGTATTGATCAGAGCGGTGGCCATGCCTTCCCACTCTGAGAACATGACCCCAGAAAGAGGCCACTGGTCCTCCTGACATGGCCCCCACACTGAGGGATACGCCCGGCATGATGTCAGAGCCACAGAGGCAGTGTCATCAGCCTCTGAGCACTCATGACTGCTCAGACCCAGGAGCACGTGGACTTGCAGGAGACACGTTCTGGACTGTGTTCCCCCACCAGGCAGGTCCCTGCCTTCTGCTGTGTATGGGGTGGGGCAGCCATGGTAGAAACAAGGACCTGTGTCAGGGGCAGCCTCCCCCTTGTCTGTCAGTCGTCAGCCCAGTCTCTCCTTGGCCAAGAGTGTGAAAGGGGCGCCTGCAGGGGCTGTGGGCTGGGGGTGAATGTGTGCATGTGACTGCGTACATGGATGTGCATACATGAACACGCATGTGTCTGTGTGTGTATCTGTGTGTGTCTGTGTGTGTGTCTCTGTGTGTGTCTCTGTGTGTGTGTGTATGAAAAGGCCTTGGAGAAAGAGCAGCCAAGAATGCAGCCTTGGATGGAACACGCAGCGTGGGCTGGGCCTCGGGTCCCCCCGAGGCTGTCAGGCAGATGAGGGCTGAGGCCACAGGAGGAGCCTCCTACCCCAGGAGCCTGTGGGCAACACTTTTCTCATCTGCATTGTTTCCTGTTTTAACACCTGTGAGTGTCCTGAAATAAAGATCCGTTAGGCCCCCATGAGAACGAGCACATTTGATGGGATCAAGACCCTCCCTCAGTGGCCCAGCTGGAGGCAGAGCAGACATTGGTGTCACAGCGGACCCCCACCCCAGCTGGCGGCCGGAGCCGAGGGGAGGGGTGCGCTTGTCTTCCTCTCAGGAAGGGTTTTCCCTGGGGACTAAGGATTGGCACTGCCCCTCAAAGGGTGGTGAGTGCTTCTGACAGGTCTAGCAGGCTACGGCCCATGGCTAGCCCTGCCCATGGCGAAGCGGCTCTAGGAGCTCCCTGGCTCCCTCCTGCCATCAGGACCCATCTTGGGCCATGGAGCTTCGATGGGTGGAGGAGGCTTGGGGCTGGGGTGGGAGAAATCTGAGGTTGAAAATGGCAGGGCCAGGACTCAGACCTCGAGGATGTAAAAGGCCCTTCCCCTTGGGCAAGAGGAGCAGGTGGAGAACTCTGCCTGCTGGGATAGGTGTGGCTGGGCAGGGAGACCCCTGGCCTCATGTAGGCTGTGTCAGGGCAGCTGAGAAACCGGCCCCAGTTTGGGTCACAGAGCCCTGGAGCAGAGGGTAGGCAAGGAGGCCCCGGAGGGGCAGGAGGGGCCTGGGCAGGGCCCAGTCATGGGCTCCGTCAGCTCTAAGTGCATCCCAGCCAGCAGGCAGCACCACCCTGGGACAGGGAACTCGAGACGTCTCCTGGTGGGAACTCGGGCAAACTTGGACTGAGCTGAGTTTGTTTTCTCTGATGGAATTCAGGGCTGTGGGCCGGTGCTGGCCACACCATGGGGAGGCCTCCCTCCAGAGGGCAGGGCTGCCAGCACGGCTCCTCCTGCAAGGCAGGGTGGGGCCGGGGTCAGGCCAGTGTTAGCTGATGAGAAGCAAGGATGGCGCCTTCCCCCAGCACAGGGCAGAGGCTTGCACGGGATCTAGGCCTGGGTCCCCACGCTGCCAGGCCTGGGCCTGCTCCCCCCGCCTCAGTCCCTGGGGCCTCCCATGGCCTCCCACTCCTCCCACAGCCCCTGGTCTCAGCCCCTGGAGGACAGTGGGGAGTGTGTCTTGGAAATGGCCCCGCTGTGGTTGCTTCTGGTGGACACACCCTTCTGGGGATGGGAGGCCCCCTGGACCTTGATTTCGGGTGGGAATGGGCTCTGTCCCACGTTAGCTGAAACTGTGTTTTGCTCTTTGAATTCCAGAGTCCTATTTGGGGCTGGGCTTAAACCCTGCCTGCCTGTGGTGGCTCTGAGATGCAGGGCTTGCTTTTCTGAGAACCCCAGTGAGGCGCCTGGGTGCCCCTGACTTGGCCCCCTGCCCTTTTCCTAATGGGCTGGCGTGGCCCGTGGGAAGTAATGTGCCTTCCTCCTGTGGGGCCAGGAGGCAGATCACCCCCTCACAGGGGCCCCACCCTGCTGCCAGCCCCTCCTGAACCCTTGGCTCTCAGGGATTTCCACTCTGCCTCATTTTGGCCAGGCCGGCTTCTAGCACACAGTGGGTTGGTAGCACCAGCTTGTGGAGGCGTCAGGATAGCAAGGGAGGTCCAGGTCTGCAGGGGGCACTGGGCTGACAGCAGGGGCCTCCAGGGAGGTGTTCAGGTGAGGTGGGACAGGGCAGTCTCCCACAGGGACTCCTCACAGAGCAGGGGCTGAAGCACAGGCGATAACAGGGAGCCAGCCTAGGCACTGTTGTCAGCTTGGCAACCTCCTTATGCCGCCACGGTCACTCGGGACATATGGGGCACAAAAGACAGAGGAGATTCCCTACCTGGTGGGAATCCCCAGACAGCAGGCAGTAAACACAGTGACCAAAGGAGGAGACAAAGAGGAGTGCGCAGGAGGAGACTAAAAGAGGGATGGGTTGCTCCTGGGGTCAGCCCCTCTAACCCCGAGTCCAGTCCAGTCCGGTCCTGGTGGAAGCAGTGGTGGGCATGGCTCTGACTCTGAGTCCACCTGGTGTCTGCAGTGTGGTGGCTCTGTGGAGCAGGCCCCTAGGGGAGGGGTGGAGGTGTTTGGGTGACACAGGGTGCTCCCTGGCTGCTGAAACCTGGAGGTGCCCTGTGAGAGAGTGAAGACCAGGCATGGGTCTGCCTCTGCCCCCTACCCCCGCCTCCCTGAGGCTCCACAGTGTGGTGTTGGCGCCAGCCCAGGGGTGGGGTCGCCACGTGGATTCAGTCCATGCTGTTTCCCAGGGAGCGGGCCCCCTCAGACCTCACTTGCTGATTCATGAGACGAGGGCCCCACCCGGGCCACCCACCACCCATCCAGGGCCCATCCCACTGCGAATTTCACAGGCATCTGGATCAAATAACTGGCTGATAGCGTGTTCACAATTAGACATGGAGCTGTCTGAAAGGCAGAGGCCAGCGACATCAACATATGCAGGAATTCAAAGTGAGCGGGGGAGAGGCACTGCCTGTGGGAAGGAGGAGGGGACGTGAGGGTCTCAGACCCTGGAGGGCCGGCATGGGAGTGAGACTCACGCTTCTCCCAGACCTGCCCACCACCTCCACAGACTTGGCCACCTCTGATTTTGACTTCAGTCCAGGCCGTGTCTCCACCTGCCTGACAGCAGCCCTGGGAACCTTCCTGGTCCAGGGCAGACAGCCTTGCCCAAGACACAGTCCATAACCCTTCAGGGCAGCTGGATGTAGAGTCTGCAGGCTTCAGTGTCCCACAGACCCTGCTGCCTCCCTGACCTCCAAGCCCACCCCCTGGCCCCCTCAAGGCACTCAGCCCAAGTGGACCTCCAGGGCCCCAGGGCTCTGAGAGCCCCGTGGGGATTTGTTTCCCAGAAGCAGGCTCCCCCAGTGCCTTGGACACCTCCACTGAGACCTTTCCCAGGGCTTGGTCTCTGGTCATTTAAATTTCTGATAGAGAGGCAGTGGAGTGCCTGGGTTTGATTTCCAGCTCTGGCTCCCAAGTTCACCTTCCCTGAGAAGCAGCAGCGATGGCTCAAGTGGTGAGATCTTTGCCATTCACATGGGAGACCTGGATTTAGTTCCCAGCTACTGGCTTTGACCCCTGCCCAACCCCAGCCATTGTAGTATTTGGGGAGTAAATCGGCAGATGAGTTATCTCTCTTTCTCTCTCTCTCTAGCTCTCGCTCTCGCTCTCATTCTCACTCTAACTGCCTTTCAAATGAATATATTAATCTTTTTTTTTTTTTACAGGCAGAGTGGATAGTGAGAGAGAGAGAGACAGAGAGAGAAAGGTCTTCCTTTTTGCCATTGGTTCACCCTCCAATGGCCGATGCAGCCAGCGCATCGCGCTGATCCAAAGCCAGGAGCTAGGTGCTTCTCCTGGTCTCCCATGCGGGTGCAGGGCCCAAGCACTTGGGCCATCCTCCACTGCCTTCCCAGGCCATAGCAGAGAGCTGGCCTGGAAGAGGGGCAACTGGGATAGAATCCGGTGCCCCGACCGGGACTAGAACCCGGTGTGCCGGTGCCACAAGGCGGAGGATTAGCCTGTTAAGCCACGGCGCCGGCCTAAATGAATAGATTAATCTTTAAAGATCTTCTGTCTGCTGGTTCAGATAGCTGCAATGGCAGGGGCTGGGCCAAGCCGAAGACAGGAGCTGGGAGCTTCATCCGGTCTCCCAAATGAGTGCAGGGGCCCAAGGACCTGGACCATCCTCTACTGCCCTCCTAGGTGCATCAGGAGGGAGCTCGGAAGTGAAGCAGCTGCGACACCAACAGGCACCCATGTGGGATACCAGGGTCACAGGTGGCAGCTTAACCCATTATGCCACAATGCTGGCCCCTAAATCATATTTCAAAAGGTTATTCCCGTTCACATGCCTGCAGGCCTTTCCTTACCTACCAATACTGAATTGTGTCATTAAAATATTTTCAATTTCTTATTTCTGTGGCTAATATTCATTAAATGATTTCAGTACCTTTTCTGTTCCTATACTCTGCCACTTTTCTCTTGGATTGCTTGTATTTTTTTGTTGCTTACTGAGAGCTCTTTGTATATGATGACTCTCAGCACAGTGTGTTCACCGTGCAGATGTTTGTTCCTAGTTGTCTGTCACTTACCATTTTACCCTTTTACTGTTGCCTTTATTCATAACATAGAAGTTTTAAAAGTTCACATAATCACATTTGCCAGTTGTTCCTTCAAGCCTATGGATTTTGCAGTGTGCCTGCCTTTCTGAAAGTGTACAAATAGGGCCATGTATTTTCTTCCAATGCTTTTATAATTATGCTTTTTGCCTTTAATCTATAAGTTTATTTTGGGGCATGGGGTGAGACAGAGTGGAACCATTTTTCCACATTAAATCGTGGATATCTTGAGCCCTGGAGGACACAAATTATAGCTTAGCGGTCTGGAGGGGCCTGTGGGGCTGGGTTTCCTGGGCTGGAGTCCACGTGCTGGGTGGTGAGTAGCCCTGAGCCTCAGTCTCCTCTTCTCCAAGAATAGAAAGCCAATGCTTCGCAGCCCGGTGAGTGCAGTTCCAGCCCTGGGTCCTCCACTCCCTGACCCCGTGCCAAGGCAGTGCCCTGGGACCTAAATCCTTGGCTGTTCTGGACAGAGAAGGGTGGAGGTAGTGCCAGGAGGTGAAGAAAACTGGCTTCTCAGAGCCTGCAGATAACGGAGGCAGAGTCTCCCAGTGTGGTGGTCTTCACCAGCCCAGAGGCCTGGAGGGCTACAGACAGGGGCCATATACATCTGTTACAGACAGGGCTTTTTTTTTTTTAAAGATTTTATTGGCTGGTGCCGCAGCTCACTAGGCTAATCCTCCACCTGTGACACCAGCACACCAGGTTCTAGTCCCGGCTGGGGCACTGGTTCTGTCCCAGTTGCTCCTCTTCCAATCCAGCTCTCTGCTGTGGCCCAGGAGGGCAGTGGAGGATGGCCCAAGTGCTTGGGCCCTGCACCTGCATGGGAGACCAGGAGGAAGCACCTGGCTCTTGGCTTCGGATCATTGCAGCGCCAGCCGTGGTGGCCATTAGGGGAGTGAACCAGCGGAGGGAAGACCTTTCTCTCTGTCTCTCTCTCTCACTGTCTAACTCTGCCTGTCAAAAAAAAATATTTTATTTATTTATTTGAGAGGTAGAGTTACAGAGAGAGGGAGGGACAGAGAGAAAGGTCTTTCTTCCTTTGGTTCACTCCCCAAATGGCCGCAATGGCAGGAACTGCACTGGTCCAAAGCCAGGATTCAGGTGCTTCTTCCCCGTCTCCCATGCAGATGCAGGGGCCCCAAGTACTTGGGACATCTTCTACTGCTTTCCCAGGCCACAGCAGAGAGCTGGACTGGAAGAAGAGCAGCCAGCACTAGAACTGGCGCCCATAAGGGATGCCAGTGTCTCAGGTGGAAGATTAACCTACTGAGCCACAGCACTGGCCCCACAGACAGGACTTTAGCTCATGCACTGGGAAGTGTGGGCAAGAGCACCCAATTCCCCCAGGCCATTGCAGGTGCTGAAAATTCAACTCACCTTCCCTAGAGGCAGGCAAGAACCCCTCGGGCTGAGCACCAAGACCACAAGTACAAGGTGGCCACTCTCCCTGGCTCTGGCTCTGAGGAGCCTCCAGTCTGGCCTTCCCCTGGCTCTGTGGTCCTTTCTTCTCCTTACCCAGTCCCTTGCCCAGGTCTGTGGGGGCTATTTCAGTGAGATCTCTGCTCAACCCAAACTCAATGCTACATAGGGCCTTCAGGGACCATCCTGGGAACTGCCCTCTGCTGTTCCTTCTGCCCCAGTCTCCCAGTTGTCCCCAGTGGATAGTCAGGAGCAGCATTGGGCCTTAGGCTGAGCAGCTGGTATAAAAGTAGCTGTTTGGGGGCCGGCGCTGTGGCATAGTGGGTAAAACTGCTGCCTGAAGTGCCGGCATCCCATATGGATGCCGGTTTAAGACCCGGCTGCTCCACTTCTGATCCAGCTCTCTGCTGTGGCCTAGGAAAGCAGTGAAAGATGACCCAAGCCCTTGGGCCCATGCACCCATGTGGGAGACCAGGAAGAAACTCCTGGCTCCTGGTTTTGGATCAGCGCAGCTCCGGCGGTTGAGGCTAGTTGGGGAGTGAACCAGCAGATGTAAGACCTCTCTCTCTCTCTCTCTCTCTCCCTCTCTGCCTCTTCTTCTCTCTGTGTGTAACTCTGACTTTCAAATAAATAAATAAATCTTTAAAATAAATAAATAAAATTGGCTGTTAACTGTTCAAGTCCCAGCTGCTCCACTTCTTATCCAGCTCCCTACTAATGTGCCTCCGACAGAGCAGAAGACGGCCCAATTCCTTGGGCCCCTGCACCCCCATAGGAGATCCAGATGGAATTCCTGGTTCTTGGCTTATGCCTGGCCCATGCCCAGCCACTGTGGCCATTTGAGGAATGAGCCAGCAGGTGGATGGTTTCTCTCTCTCTCTCTCCCCCCCCCACTGCAACTGTGCTTTTCAAATAAATAAAATAAATCTTTTAAAAAAGAGCTTGTGAAGACTCAGCATGTGATTACATGCTATAGATAGCACCTAAAGTTAAAAAAAAAAAGCTGCAAAAATTTGAGTTCCACATGTGAGAAGCTCAGAAAAGTGAGAAATTTTGGTCCTGCCCTGAGTGGGTGCCACACGCAGCAAGTTGGGGGTGAGTCCTGATGTGTAGAAGGCTGCCTGCACCCCTAGCTTGTCCCTGTCTGTGAGCAGGGCATGTCTGTCCTCGAGACACTGTCCTCTTAGGGTCATCCCCTGGGCCCTGTGACAGGTGACTCCTGGCCCTCTGCCACCCCTGCCATGATGGAGTGCAACAGGTCAACGCCCTTGGACCCTGGCAGCAGCCGCGGGAGTCTGGATGGAGCTCTCCGTGGGCTTCTGCGCGGACGTTAAGGGACAGTGTACTTCTTCTCAAAGTGGGCGTGCTGGCGCTGCACACGCAGATAACTGCCGCATTTCCTCTTTTTCAGAACGAGGGGCATCTGTGTCTGACTCAGAGGCCCTGCTTTATTAATTTTTGTGACTTCCGCAGTGAGGCGGCTTCCCTGCTCCAATGCGCACTTCGCATTGCTGAGCCGAGCAGGGTTGCAACACTTTCCTGTAAGATGGACTCAAGCAGAAGTGGATGTCTTCCTGGTAAAAGAAATACATAAATCAGTTAAAAATAGTTCTCAGAGCGGATGTGATGATCCGTGGCTGTCACAGGAAACATACGGGTTGGGCGCACCCTCAGTTACAGGAAAGTGGAGCCAGGCCGTGGTCCTCAGCCCCTCCCGGCAGCTTGGGCAAGGCCAGCTCCTCCAGGCTTTACCCTGCACCCAGCCCGGCTGAGGCTGCCCAGGAAGAACAAGTAGATCTGAGCCTGCTTTGCCTCGGGTGCCTCCCTAGCTGCTGGGGCTCATTTCCCAAATCCAGGCTTCCTTCCCAACCAGAGGAGCTGGCCTAAAGCAGAGCTGGGGACGCCTTAGCTCGGTGTACCGGTCAGCACTACTCAGCAATGCTCTCTGTGGGGAACCTGCAAAGCCGGTGTCTGCCTTCAGCCGGTGGGGAGGTTGTGGGCATCGCCTGGAGCACTTGGTTACAACACTGCCTGTTTCATTTGTGTGGTCAGATAGGCGTTAAAACAGAAATCTCACACCCATTCTACGTGACGCACCTCTGCCCCCGGCCAGGGAGTTGTCATAGTCGACTGACTCTGGAACTGCCGGGGGTTGTGGTGGGTGCTCAGGGTGACCCGGAGTGAGGGGTCCTGTTCTGTCCTCAAGTCTCACAGAAGGTGTCCTGTGCCGGTCATGAGGGGAGTGACCAGTGCCTCAAGGGACTTTGGGGTCCGGGTCTGGTGGGCATGAGGCCCTGTGATGGTTTCCGCCAACCCTTGGTGCTACCTGAGCTGGGGCTTCTATTTGTCAGGTGGAGGTGCAGTGGGGTGGGGGGCAGGGGAGAGCCCAGGGAGGGTCAAGGCAGTTTAGGACCAGCAAGCTCACGGTAGAACCAGGAGGCAAAGTCAGTGTTGGACTCACCACTGAGGAAAATTCAGTTCAGAATCCGCCGCACAGTGGAGAACTCAGCAACCATTGAGCACCACCCCCCACCCCGGTCTGAGGGCTGCAGACCCCCACTGAGGTCTGCAGAGGGGTGGAGGCAGGCGGCACTGGGCCCCTCCCTGGGGAGTTGACACTGGGCTGCTCCCCACCCAATGCCCAGGTTGGCTGGGGTGCTCGGGGTCAGCAGGAGGAACCTGGGCTGGGTGGGGCTTTGGGGAACACACCCTTCCCAGGAGCCCCCAGCGAAGACCCAGGACCCCTCCCAGATCTCACAGCAGTTTCCTTTTCGTGTGTTGGGGCCAAGGCTGTAAACCCTCTCCTGGGGAAGACCGTGCCCTAGTCCCTCAGCCTGGCCTGCAATTGAGCCAAGGGCAGCAGCAGCCGCATTCCACGTGTACACAGCACATGCACACGCATGAGTATGTGCCCCCACACAGCTAGGCCAAGCTGTGTTCCCAAGCACACAGTCATGTCCACATGCACGTTTGACCGTACACACAACGTGCATGCATGCTAACATCCACACACACAGCTCGAGGCCATCACTGCCTCGAAATCCCTCTCACTGGCCAGGGGACCCAGCAGACACACACTGGCTGCAGTTCTCAGCACCCAGTCTGAGACAGGCCCTGGGCTTGTGAGCGCAGTGGAGAGTGGGAGGAGCTTTGCCACCCAATTATTCCGATTCCAGGTGCCTGGATCTGGATGGAGGTGAGGGTGGGGTGGAAAAAGCACAGGGCTTGAGAGTGGGGCACTCTCCTAGCCCACTGGGTGAGTGCTAAGCCTTTGTCACCATTTCTGTCTACTCCAATCTCCCTGCTGGCTGTGTCTCCAGCAGTCAGAGACCTGTTCCTGGCCCAGGTATTTGTGAGGTCCTGGGCATTGGTCTGACAACACCCATTTTACAGAGGAAGAAACCAGCACATAGGCTGAGGAATTTGCCCAAGGTTGCAGCCTTGCAGGCGTGGGAGCTACTCACTGCCTTGCTGCCCCTGCCCCTGCCCCGGACTCCTGCCCAGGGACTGTGAGGTTGGCTCCTGCCTGCCAGAGAGGCCTGAATGTCATATTAGGTGAGGTGTGTGGGCAGGGACTCCCACCCTTGTGCCTCGAGAGGGTGTGACTCCACCGAGAGGCAGTTTTCCTCTGAGCAGGCTGCATGCCTCCTGCCCTTGCTGGAGGCAGGAGGCCCTATCCTGGACTGACCCAGACACCCTCTTGTCTGCCTGTCTGCTCGAGTGTTTCCAGGAACAGGGGCTCCAGAACAGTGCAGGAGCCCCACCCCACCCTGGAAGAATGCAGGTGACCCCTCTCCCTCCATGCTGCACTCACTCTTTCTACTACCTTCTGTGTGGTTCAGGCAGCAGCCCCTGGAGTGCAGAGGGGACCCTGGGGCCTTCTGTTTCCTGTCTGGTGTGGCTGCACCTCTCAGCGCCTCTGTGCATCCTACAGGAATGAGCACACTGACAGGCCCTGCCTTCCATGGGACAACCCCCCCCCCCCCATTGGAACTAGATTAGGGTGGGAGTGGTGGGGAGGCTTGGGCTCAGCCGAGCGGCCAGTCCCCTCTGTGAGCAGCTTCCTTCCTCTGCCTTCCGAGAGCGGTCATGGGGCCTCTGTGCAGCACAAAAGAGCAGGGTTTGCTGTGCTCTCCCTCGGGCTTCTCTGTGGAGTCCTTGGTGCCAGGGCAGCCTAGTGTGGGCTGCCAGCCTTTTTCCAGAGCCTTTGGGTGTTGGGGTTCTCGAGGCAGGATGTGCAGAGCAGGCCAGGAAGCCCCACTCTGCTTCTGGCAAGCTTGTGCTGGCTGATAGCATGTAACAGAAGCCAGAGGGTGCAGTCCTCACAACACCCCATAGGTCTATAGGAAAGGGTGGGCCTGGTGGCACTGATTTCTGCCCACCTGATGGGGATGAGTACACTGGGCTGCCCAGGTGGAAGAAGGCTGCTCACACCTGCCTCCAGGAGCCTGGACAGAGCCAGGTGAGACAGGTCTGCAGAGGAGGTTAGCGATGGCAGGGAGGGCACCATGCTGGGGCTGGGGTCTGCTCCTGGCCTCTCAGGCACATAGGGTGCAGTCTCAAGCTTCCTTCCTGAGTTTAACCTTTTAGGGTATCTGCTGGGGTTTCTGGACTGTTCAGGTTTCTGCACAGAGCCTCCCAGCCCCAAGCCTGTCTGTGCTGTAAAACACACATACGGGGTTCTTCCTCTCTCTGACCTCTCGGGCAGGCCAAATGACTGTGGCTCAGCTCCTGCTGCCATGCTCGTTTGTAAAAGCACCGGCTGCAGGTGTCAGGGTCCAGCTTCCCAGCCCCTCCCCTCTGCCCTGCCTCGGTTCCTGCTGGGGTCATTTTTCTGCCTGACCTGCACTAGGCACCCATGCTGGGCCTCTGGGCCTAGAGGCCTCCTCTCTAATGCCCCTCCTCCCATCTGGGACCATCTTTGGCCTATGAGGCCCATGTACCCCCATGAGACACCCAGACTTCTATGCTCTCGTGCCTCACATTGTCCAGCTGTTTGGGAATGGTGGCTGGGTCAGCTGTGCCAGGGCTTGTCCGGTGCTGATTACCTATGGGGACTTTGTGGGCTTGGCCCACCATGCTGCAGTGTTTCCCACTGGCTGGAAGGTGTTGGGGTGTCCCAAGGAGAGCAAAGGGAGTGGAGATCTCAGGATCCAGCCCCACGGATACCTCCTCACATCCCAGATGAGGCTCCAGGAAGTGGATCTGGCTCTTGGGTGGGAGAGCTTGCCTGCTTCTAAGGGCCAAGTGGGCCTCCTGGGGCTTGGTCACCTCTGGTCCACATCTTCTGGCTCAGGACTGGCCTGGTCTGGCCACAGGACTCCTGTACAGAGGCAGCCTGGGCCTTGTGCTGAAGAATCCACTGCTATTGCTTCTAAAGCCAGCACAGTCCCCAGGGTCGGGATCTTAGGGAGCGAAGTCTGAAGGAACAGAGGGGCCGAGAGAAGTGGTGGTAGGAGAGGCACCTTCCCAGCCCTTGTCAAGTGTCTGCCCCGGGAAGAGCCTGGGGCATCCTCCCTGCCCTGACAGGCTTATCCTGGGAGAGGACCCGGCGAAAGGGCCCTGCCCCAGTTCATTCCCATACCTGGCACCTCTCTGTCACCTCCATGTCACATGCAGGGACTCACACAGAGCACACAGCACTGCCCATGCACACACACACACACACGTGCTCACAGGCTGGAGACCCTCAGCCTACTTTCTCTGTGCACACTGTGGCCTGGATGCACTGGCACGACAGGCAGGCCCAGGAGCACTGTGTGGGCCACAGCTCAGCGGGCATTTGTGACACAGGTGCAGCAGAGCCTTGGCCCCTGCTCCCAACCCGAGTCTCCACTTTCTCACCCACCAAGCAAGCCTCACATCGGCCTGGGAGCCTGAATGGATACATGCTTGAAGCATCAGACCCAAGTACGCAAGAAGGAAAACACACCCCTCCCTCACACCTTCCAATGGCCGCTGCCCTCCCTACAAGGTGCAGCCTGAGCACCCCTCCCCCAACACACTGGCACCCTGGGTTCCAAGAGGAGCAGACCCAGGTGCCACCTCTTTCACACTCCTGCATCGCCCCCTTCTGGCTTCAGGGAGTTTCTGCCTGTGCCACTCCCTCAGCCCTGATCCACACCGCTTCTTGGGTCCTCAGAGCCCAGGTCCCAGGGTGCTCACACCATGGGTTTGTGGGGTTTGCTGGGCTGCCAGAGGCTGGGATGTGGCCTCTGATTTATAGAGAGCAGGAAGTCCGAGGTAAAGGCTTGGCTAAGGGAGGTGATGGGGAGGGGAGGCTGGACGCTGCTGCCCTCTGTCCCCACCCACTCAGAGTCCAGGCCTCACTTGGACAAGACAGGCTCCCTGGGTCACATGGGCTGCAGTGCATGGGGGTCCCCATGGGGAACAGCTGGTCTCAGGGTACATGGAGGCCCAGGAGGAGGGGATGAGTGAGCCAAACCCTCAGCTGACCCCAATGCAGTGGGCAGGCCACAGTGAGCGCAGGTGGCTCCCTTGTGTATGGGGAATCTGCTGTGGATTCTGTGTTGCCTGGAGCATCACTAGAGACAGCACAGCCTCCTACTGCCACCTCTCTGTCTCTGGTGGCAAACTTGACCCACCCATCCCCTGCTTGGACCTGAGGACTGCCCCCTCAGTGGGCACTATTCAAACCCTCTGAAAGTTGACCCTTTCAGCAAACAGGGTCAGAGGGTAACAGTTGGCCCAAGAGAACAACACAAACTCTGGAACCAGCTTTCAGGAGGCAGACACCGCTTGAGCTCTGTCAAGCATTTCTACGCCTTCACCCGGTTTGTCAGCCCAGCCTCAGGGAGAGCTTTTCCCTGACCTGAAAGACCTCGTGGAGCTGGGAATCCCAACATTCAGCTCCTGGTGTTGACCTTTGCCACTGAAACTCCTCACCTGCTGCTTGCCAATGACGGTGCATAACCCCTCCTGGCCAGCTGGTGTCCCCACAGAGAAGCACCTTGCTCACTGGATGGGTGGCTGCAACCAACCTCACTGTCAGATCTGCCCGTGGTGCTTTTGGAAACAACCTTTTAGCAAATGCAGAAGCTGAAGTCCTTGGAGCAGACAAGACACAGCCCCCTGTGACACATGTCCATTGTCCTTTCTTTTCTACCTTCCCTCCCCTACCTTAACAAAATAGAGCAGAAAACATGCTATTTCACCTGTCACCTTAGAGCCTATTAAGTTGGCCATGACCACACATTCCCAGAGGTAGGTGTTGGGGATAATATATAGGGAAAAGTTGGACAGGCGATGGATGATGGATGGATGATGGATGGATGGGTGGGTGGATGGCAGATGAATGGATGGATGACAGATATATGGTTGGATGGATGCATGCATTCATGATGTGGGTGATGGGTAAAGGATGAATGGATGGGTGATGGGTGGACGGATAATGGATTACAGATGAACGGATGGATGACAGATGGTGGCTGTGGATGGTTAGATGGTGACTGGATGGATGGATAATGGATTACAGATGAACGGATGGATGATGGGTGGATGGATAATGGATTACAGATGAATGGATGGGTGATGGATGGTGGCTGTGGATGGTTAGATGGTGACTGGATGGATGGATAATGGATTACAGATGAACGGATGGATGAAGGATGGATGGATAATGGATTACAGATGAATGGATGGGTGATGGATGGCGGATGTGGATGGTTAGATGGTGACTGGATGGATGGATAATGGATTACAGATGAACGGATGGATGATGGGTGGATGGATAATGGATTACAGATGAACGGATGGATGACAGATGGTGGATGTGGGTGGTTAGATGGTGACTGGATGGATGGATGATGAAAGATAGGTAGGTGGATGTTGGATGATGGACACATGGATGATTGATGAATGATAAGTGATGGGTTGATGGATAGATCCATGGATGGATGACGGATGGATGAATGGCCACTGGGGCTGAGTGGGGCCTCAGTTATCAGAGTTTTGAGGGGTAAAGGTGATGACCCTGTGGGTCCTTACATTCACCCAGTGTTGGGCCTGTGCTCTGATCTTTCCCTAAGGTGGGTCCTAAGAAGAGGAAGAGGGCCATCACAAGTGAGCCCTAATTCTGCTTGTGGCAGAGCCTTGCTCATCTTGCTAGCTGGGGCCTTCTTGGACATGGTTGGTACCTGCTGTCTGCATGAGTCCTGTTCCCGGGCTCACCTTCCTCCTCATTATGGCAGCGACCCCCACTTCGCTGTCGTTGCCTGTCTCACACAACTCCCATCCCCTTTTAATCTGCAAGAAAACTCGGAACTCCTATTGGGTCCCATGCAGATGTCGCATGCTTCACGGAAGCCGTCAGATCGTGTCCAGGGACTGGGTGTTGTGGGACTATCCTTGCCATGGAGCAGCTTCCCTGCCCCCACCGCCCTCTCTGCCTCACATCTGGCCTCTGGTGCAGGTGTCAGTCGCAGATAGCCCCCGAGGCGCTCCCCGGGCTCTGGAGAGATAGAAGCAGCCCCTGTGTGCGTCTGTAGCCCTGGGGAGGCCTCTGGTCCCCAAGAGGATGTGGAACCACCCTGAGTTGCTGGTGGATCTTTTTGTCAGTCCCGGGGCTGGATGTCTCTGCAAGGGGTCCTTGCTCACTCCTGGGGGTCCTACAGAAGCTGCAGGAGGCCAGAGGTACCTGGCAGACACCTGCAGAGTGGCCCTGCTCAGCCGTCACAGCCACACTGGTCAGTCTGCTCGCTTGGGGCTGGGGGACTAATGGAGTTGCTGAGAGGGTGAAGGGAAAACTCAGCGCCAGGAGACCAGGTCCCAGATGAGAACAAAACCCTCGAACCTGCGGGCCTGCCTTGGCCATGTCCTGACCCGTGGACTCCCGTCCTCGCCTCAGTCCCTCTGCTTTGAGCAGCTGAGCAACGGGCTTCAGGGATCCTGGAGGAACCCCTCTCCCAGCTGCCACTGACTTTGCCCCCCTGAGGGCCCTGCATTATGAGGGACAGTGACAGGGATGGACAGCTATGGCCCGGGCTGTGCGGTGGGAGTGGATTTGAGTCTGAGCCAGCAGGAGGCAATTCAGGAGTCCCAGGGCTTTCCATAGCCCACCCTTCCTGTATTATGCACACGTGTGTGCGGGTATCGGCGTGCACGTGTGAGAACATGCACACTATATGCACATGTCTGTGTGTGCTACATACATACAGAATTATACTTGCACGTCCGTGGGTGCCCTCATCCGTGGTATAGAATGTGTTTCTGGCTCACGGTCATGAAGCTTAGAAGCCTCTGCTCTGCAGATCCTGGCATCTGCCTCCCTCATTCCTCACCAAACTCTTGTTTTCCTCAGCTTTTCTTCCACCAGCATAGGCATTCTGGCAGTGGGTCCCCAGGTGAGTTTTCTCCAGTCAGGGCCCTCAGTCTGATGTTGGTGGCATGAGCACAGGGCCTGCTCCCGGTATGGCAGAGGGCAAACACCTGTCCATTCTAGATGGCCGCAGCTGGTGAGGATTGGAGGGAAATGGCTCTCTCTGCATGGCCCTCCACTCTTTCCTGCGAGCCTGGGCTACATCTCGCCCCAGGACCTTGGGATATGACAGGCCAGGTCTCGAGGTCCTGTGCGTGGATGGTGTGGACAGGGGGGTCTTTGTAAGGGTGCCCAGCATCTCTTCTATGGAGACTGCACAGACTCAGCCATGATTTTTGCACACCCCAAATCCTCTTAGACACTCACAGATGCTGAAATGAAGCAACATCCTGCAAATGTTCTGATTCTGCTTGTGGTGATGACACAATCCAGTCAGCGTTTTCTTTGGTAATTGTTATCGCAACAGGGAAACAGCTGCTGTAAGCATTTTCTTGCAACTGTCCACTTTGTTCTCTGGAATTGGACCACCTGACCCAGCATTTTGGGGTGAATAAAATGAACTTTCAGCTCAGCCACAGCTGGCGTCTCTGAGGGAACGTGACAGGGTGGAGTCTCAGGGCACTGCCGTTTCTGCTGGTCTCTCTCTGGTTTTGTTAATGGCCATTGTCCATTTTTGTTATAATGAAGGGGTCAGGTCATGGGTTCTCTTCCCGCCAGGCCCTCTGAAAGTGGCAAATCTGAAGAGTGTGTTAGGGGCTGCAGGTGTCTTCAGGTCCTTGTCAGTTCTCCTTATGCTGCTGTTTGCAAGTCAGACACCGTGAGTGGATGGATGGATGCCCTGTGCCATGTGTGTGCAGCGAGAGAGATGAGGAGACCAGGGGAGGAGCCATGGCCCTTCCTCCCAAACTCACCTCTAAGCTCCTGTGAGGCCATCTTCCTACTGACCGGGAGCCTGAAGCTGTCCCGTGGAGCAGTCTGAGATGCGTGCACTTCTTCTGTTGTGGCCTGGAGTCCCCTATGCCTGTGAGAAAAGAGCCAGCCAGGAGCCAACTCAGCTGCCTCACGGCCCACCTGCGCTCTGTCTACTGCTGGGGCTGGACCTGTGGCCAGTGAGGAAAGCCAGATACTCAGTCTCCACCAGCTGCGAGGGGCTCAGCTGGGGCCCCAGGCCTGGGAAGCTACACCGTTCCCACACCCTTCCTCAGGGTGGCTTCCTCTGTGCTCTCGCTCTCTCCCAAACAGTTAAACCACACCGAACAGGAAACTGTTCTGAAAACTGCTTCACACGTGCACCTGATGAGGCCTTCAGGAGGGCCACCTGCCCTCTCTGGTGGATGGGTCCGGCCACCACGGCTGTGTGGCTGAGCTGCCAAGTGCAGGCTTCAGCCCTGTGGGTCACGAGGATGCTTTAGCCATCTATCTACTCCACAAACTTCCTAACAGCACACGAAGGGATGCTGGTTTTAAGATCCAACCCCTCATTTCCTATGGGCAATGTAGGCACTGTTCTGTCTTCACTTCCATGGAGATCAGGGCTGCCCACGTCACTTACTGGTGCCACTGTAATTTAGTATTCATAACTCAGAAAGCAGTGCTATCGACACTTGCTGCAGGCTCCTGTTTGACCTCTTCTCCAGAACCTGCCTGCACCTGTCCTTGCACCTGCACCATCCGGCCCAGGCATCGCCAGGTAGGAGTTGGTTGGCAGCTGCTGCCCTTGCTCTGCAAACACAGAGTACCAGTTTAGTGTCATCACCCTCAGCTGCGGATTTGTTCTTAATTTGCAATGTGAGGAACACATCATCTTATCACTGCTAATTAGGCTTGGAATTTTTAATAATGAGATTTTTAGGTTCAAGTGAGTAATAGGTCTAATATGTAATATGTACCCTTATTCTAAAAGCATAATATATACACAATTCATCACAAATTTTCTTGTATAGTGATCATTTTTTTAAAAGATTTGTTTATCTGAAAGTCAGAGTTACACAGAGAGAAAGAGAGATATCCTCCATTCATTGGTTCACTTCTCAGATGGCGACAACAGTCAGGGCCAGGCCAGTGCAAAGCCAGGAGCCAGGAGCCTCTTCTGTGCCTCCCACATGGGTGCAGGGGTTCAGGCACTTGGGCCACTTTCCACTCCTCTCCCAGGCCATTAGCAGGGAGCCGAATTGGAAGTGCATCAGCCAGGACAGGAACCGGTGCTCATATGGATGCTGGCGACACAGGCAGCTGCCTTACCGACTAGTCTCAATGCTGGCCCCTACAGTGATTCCTAATGATCACTGTGTCCTCTTCCGCCTGGGAGAGCAGGTTAGATGAATGGCCACAGTTAAATGCCCTTGCTTCTCCCACACAATTGCCACATAAGTGCTTAGGTCATTCAGAACAGGCCCCCAACAGCACCTGTACTGAGGTTGCCTCAAGGGGACAGCCCTTTGTTTTGTCACAGCATATCTTGGTGTCCAGGGGATCCTTACTTCTGCTCCAGAGGTGGGAGTTCTGGACCTCAATTTAATTTCTCCTGGAACACAGCGCTTGTGCCGAGAGGTGTTAGCTCCATGACACATCTGGCGCCCAAAGCCTTAGGCTGCTGCCACTCAGAGAAGTCTGTCTGCCGAGGTGCTGGACGTGTGCTCTGCTGTGACCCTGGGGGTGTCTGCCCAGAGCATGAGCCCTTCACGTCAAAGATCATTCTTCTGTGCGTGGCCCTCACTAGGCCCAGAGTCGGAGTGCAACGAGCAGACAGCAGAGCGTGTGGGTCATGGGCGTGGCACCTGGCCACAGCCCAGAGCTCACTGGCATTCCCTCCCACAATCCTCATTGGTGAGACTCACTCGCCAGCACTGTTGTTATTGCAATAGGGAAGAGAGGCAGAATTCAACTCCCCACACAGTGGGGACACTGGGAATTTGTAGCCCACAGAGGCTGGGAAATCACTGAGGGACCAGGCCAGGCTGTCGGGGGCGGGGAGATTCTCACTAACAGACCTGGAGGTCTCCTTTGCTAATACCAGGCTCCAAGGAGCCCAAGCAGAAGTTGGTGGACCAGGGTTACACTGCTGTAACCAAGCCCATCCCTAGTAGATCCCTTGATGTAGATCTTTATTAGGCTCTCCTGAGCCCGCAACTCCTATGGCATTTACAAGCCAACTCTTTTTAAAAGATGCAATCCATGGGGCTGGCGCTACGGCATAGTGGGTAAAGCCGCCACCTGCAGTGCTGGTGTCCCATATGGGCGCCAGTTTGAGACCCAGCTGCTTTACTTATGATCCAGCTCTCTGCTATGGCCTGGGAAAGCAGTAGAAGATGGCCCAAGTTGTTGGGCCCCTGCACCCGCATGGGAGATCTGGAAGAAGCTCCTGGCTCCTGGCTTCGGATTGGCGCAGCTCTGGCCATTATGGCCACCTGGGGAGTGAACCAGCGGATGGAAGCCCTCTCTCTCTGTAACTCTGACTTTCAAATAAATAAACAAATCTTTAAAAGACACACTTGATAAATTAGAGGACTGCCAACTGGCCATGTAAAACTCCAGGAAGGCCATGAAATTAATTTATCATCACTACAGCTGACATCCTGGTACCAGACTTTAAACAAGATGTTCTTCAGACGCTTCATGCCCTGTTGAAAACCAGTAATAACCGGGCCGGTGCCGCGGCTCACTAGGCTAATCCTCCGCCTGCGGTGCTGGCACATCGGGTTCTAGTCCCGGTCGGGGCGCCGGATTCTGTCCCGGTTGCTCCTCTTCCAGTCCGGCTCTCTTCTGTGGCCCGGGAAGGCAGTGGAGGATGGCCCAAGTGCTTGGGCCCTGCACCCGCATGGGAGACCAGGAGAAGCACCTGGCTCCTGGCTTCGGATCAGTGCGGTGCGCCGGCTGCAGCGCGCCGGCCACAGTGGCCATTGTGGGGTGAACCAACGGAAAAGGAAGACCTTTGT